>NW_027466142.1:0-390000 GCF_046127955.1 Nelusetta ayraudi
ACATTGTATGCAAACATGTTTGAACCAGCCTCCTCCTTAGAGTGAAATCACTGTTGGATTGTCGCTTTAGTTGAGGATTAAAAAGAAATAAAAAAAAACGTCATCCATAAATACTGGTGACTGTTAACAGACATGCAAGATTCTTAGAGGCTGTCCAAAGCAAACACACTTGTTTTTGTTTGTTTGTGTGTTTTCAGATATCGACATAACAAGCCCGCTGCTCAGTTGCGACCGACTGACTTGCACAAGGTCGCCGCTCGCTGTGAGAACAGCCGGGCGCCGAGTCGCCGTGTGCAGGTCCACAAAGCAGCACTGCGGTTTATGTAACACTATTTATCGGCCGACAAACTCCGCTGCACTGAGAAAGTTATTCGGTCCTTGAGGGCAGTAAAAATAAAAAGAAACAACAAAAACAGAAAAGCCTTTCAAATCCTTTAATACACCTTCGGCCGGTCGCTTGTTTAATTGTTGAAGTGAAATGTTTTCACATCGCAGACAAAAGTGAGATGAAGCGAACAGACTTCCATGGCGAGAGAGGACGTTATATTTCTGAGAGCTTCAACAATGAGAGACGGCCATGTGGACCAGAAGTCTGAACGGCATGTCGACCAATAAAAAAACGCTTATGTGTTGCTGTGAAGAGCAAGCGGCCTTATTTCTTTTCAGCCTTTTTTTTTTCTTCCTTTTTTTAAGCTAAATGAGTCTGCAAGGCTGGAAAAAAAATTAACCCCCCCCCCCCCCCTCCACCCCCATTCATCGAACAGTCTTGGATCCGGAGCGACATGAAGGATGAAGAAAGCCAGGCGCTCGTGAAGGATGCCGCTGAAAAGGAAAAACAGCCACTTACTTAATCAGCCTCTTAAAGAGCGCTCCCTCTATTTGGGTTTCATTATTTTTATTGTAAATCCTTCGCAGGCCTTCCGTCTGCGGCTCATTCAGACTGTGAGCCTCGGCAGCCAAGTGCCCACTCACTGCCAATTTCAATCCAAATTCCTGGTGGGTCTGGTGGGATAGAGAAACCTCAGCCGGACGACAAATACAATTCACAGTGAGGGATCACAAAATCACTCCTGACCCCCGTCCATCGAACACCTCGACGCCGTTTAACAACGTGCGTGCAGTGAGGAGGAGGGGCAGGGAGGGGGAGGACCAATCAGCAGTGGGTAATTGAGGGTCGAGCGGCTCCTGAACTACGGCCGAACTGCGGAGACGACATCTTCATTATAATCATAGCGTAATTTGCATCCTGTCATTCACCACGATGACAACAATTTCCTTCGTCACGGTGGAGCTTTGAAACACATCCGCCGACTCTCGACAGCATGTTTCAGTGTTTACTCCCGCCTCACGGCACCTGAAGAAAAAGAGGCACTTGGAAGCGTTTCATCTTCTTTTTCTTCTTCTTCTTGCCAGTGCCAGAGGTTTCGGAATGAGCAGTTAACACCTCAAAATAGACAACAAACTCCCTCTGAATAAAATCCTGCTGCCTTCTGAGAAATACTCTGTTCTGCACGGTACCTCTTGAATGGTTAGCAATACAACTTCTTTATATTTATATAAATGACTTCAATACGCCAGTAACAGCTATGCCAGAAAGTAGGATAGAGTATAAAGTCTCACCTTTTGGTTTACCCGAGTTATCACAGTGCAGGATGATAAAAAAATAATGCTGCCAGATTCCACCAAAAGCTGAATCTTAATGTACGGACGGGTGGACCAGCAACTCCACCAGTCCCTACTCAGTGGTGATTAATCCACGAGTTGTTCGATGACATTGCCTACTGGGGTATAGTCGGGTTACTTAGACAACACTACCTACCTTGCCTACGTTAGTTTTTAAGATACGGAGAGTCTTTACTTCTTCTGCTGTGACATTTGCAACAGCCAAGAAGCAGCAGTGATAAGTAGAAAAAAAACATAAATGCTTTGTGGGCAAGTAAAAAAAAATGAACCACATGAACAATATAGCCAGGATCTCAGGCGCATTCTGCATCCAAGACAACTTGGATGGTATACGAAAATTGCACACGTGGGACGACCTCACGTAGGTCAGTGGCCTTTATAGAGCAAGATACATATGATGTAGCGTGTGTTTGACTGCCGAAGTCCAGCTTGGTGGCCAGTGTGAGTGTGGGTGTCGTCCTGAAGCACGGGTGCACGCCATTGGTCCTGCTACTGCTGCAGCAGTAGATATACTTTGGCAGGGTACAATGCCTTCCACACAGGCACAACTATGTTAACATAACCGAAGGCCCCGACCCAGAGCCAATAGGGTCGCTACCGTCTGCAATCACTGGAATAAATACTATTGTTGAGCAACCAGGCAACAAAACGGCCCTACAGCCAGGAAATGGTGTTGACACGGTTCTTGAATGCACCACAGTGCCTTGTTTCAAGGTCTCTGCCCTTTGAAACTGAACCAACACTACCCAGATGAATCGCCACTTCCTCCACGCCCTCGCTAACACACCTCCACATAACACCACAGCCTCTCTTTGGCGGATATATTTAGGTCGCTGACTGACGGTTCGGACAGGTACGAAGCGAAGGTTCGTACCTGTCTGAGCTCCGTGGCAGAGCGTTTATCAACCCTGCTGTCGCCAAACGCCGTGTGACAGCCACCACGGGGAGCGGCTGACGCGGGGAGGACGTCCCGTCGCCATTTAAAATATCTTTTCTGCGGGAAGTGTCAGCCAATGAGAAGTCGGGCCTCCAGAGGCCGCCTCGTTCATTACGACTGGTGTCGCTGTTGTTGTTTGTCGGAACGGCGCCCGGGAGAGACGAGACAAGAGAGGAAAATCAGTGCGATCCCTGCGACAAATCTGCTGCCTTGCAGCAGCACTCAGAGTGTGTCACTCTCGCAGTTGGCACCGCAACAACCGGTTTGCAATCTTTTCTGAGTTTGTAGAGCAGAAGCAGACAGTGCGGATGAGAAGGATGGTGGGGGTTTGAGCCGTTAACAGGCCTGGCTAAGTGCCTCTGGGATGATTATTAATTGCTTTTGTCAAGTATTGTCCTGACTTGAAATGCCATCACTTGTCGGAGGAGGTGCCCTCGAGCGTCGAGCCGCGCTAATGAATGCTAGGAAGATGCACGAGGCAAAGTCTTGAGAGGGATCTGTCGGATCGGAGATTTAACAGGAAAAAAAATTATTCAGCAGGTTCAAGGTTTGAGGCCTATTTTTTTCACTTTCAACAGCGCTTGATGAAACGGTACGAAACACTCTTTCACCTTTCATCATAACTGCCATGACGCTCCCATGCGGAGAAAGAGACTTTATTTCTCTGCCTTTCTTTGTTGGAGCCGCTGCTGTTAGGTCAAAGGCATGGATGATTAGAGCCTCGCAGAGAAAGGGAAAGCGTGCTTGGCAAAACTCCCCGGGATAAACAGCGAGACAAGATCTAGTTCTCCTCAAAAGCTTCTTTGTGTACGGTACGAAAGCCGTTTTAGCGTCGGCTCAGTCGGATTCCTGCCCTCCGCTGCCGCAGTATCGCTAAATCAAGCGGACCCTACGGCAAAATCCCCATTAGGGCGAATTTAGAAAGTCATGCTGCGGAACGCAAAAGCCAAAACAAATCTGTAAATTCATGTTAAAGCAGATGAACAGAGGGATTGTGGATTAGCAAGAGGGGATTTGCCACCCCGACGTCACTCACAGCGTAAATGGAGCAAATCAAACATCTTATTACTGCTGTGACAGATGGATAATTGTGTCATTTTATTATCTGCTCACTCTGCGATAGCCTGAGGGAAAATTCTGGAGGGTTTAAGCCACAGCGGGTAATCATTTCTTCAGTGTTTAAAAAAAAAAAAAAAAAAACACTTAAAAAACCCTTCTATCCATCATGTTGGCCTTTGCCATTTAAACACCAAGCACGTACCAATGTCACATTTCAAAATAGTGGTAATCAAGCTGTAATCCAAAGTAATGACAATGCAGCAAGCTGATTAATGTTCCCTCTGTAAAAAGCCCACAGTAGCAGATTGACTGGTTCGCTCTCTGAATCACCGCTGAGTCATAGCTAACATTTTGTCTGATCACAATAACATCACGGCAACGTTTGCAAAGCCAATTTGCAACAGCAAAGGGAGTAAGTGTACAGCTTTCACAGGAAGTGGGAGGGGGGTTCAGAAGAAATGAAAGATAAAAAATTGCTTTTGGGAAGTAGAGGCGCCAGGTTTGACCGCAGACGCCTCAGCCATCAACAAGTGGGGGGAGTTTGATTCAATCAGTCCATTGCCGACTAATATCTGCATTAACAAGTGGCAGCAAGTGGCGCAGCTTAAAAAGAGTAAATCAAAAACGACAGCCACGCTGTCAAAGTGGGTTTTTGACAAATCCAGGGTCAGCCAAAAATAATGTACGCGACAGGAAAAGAAAACCTTGCATTAATATTTCAATATGTGGTGGACATTGGGTTCCGGACATTTATGTGTACAGGAAACTATGATGGTGCTACATTCATGAGGGCAATGGCGTCTGTTGGGGAATCACCCTACGACAGTACACAGTGTTATCTTAATTTGACCAAACTTCAAAAGAGGTATCTATATGCGTAGAAGTACTGATACAAATGAAATATTTATGCAAGTTTATCTTTTCCTGATGTGCATACACCTCATCTCGACTGACTCAGTATGTTGACGTTAGAAACGTATTAGTCAGAGGCTGAAATAACTGGAGAGTGTTGGTATGTTCGCCCAACAGGTCTATCAAACCGCGTGAAGGCCAGAGTGGCAGTCGCTGCCAGAGTTGACATTAAGCACCGCGCTGACCCGCAGCTACATCCAAACAGGAGCGCGCTACCCTTTAGCCCGGCTCACTGGAGCGTCGGCGCAATAGGTCAGAGCAATTCCCCGAACCAAACGCCACCGCGTCCTCCTCATAATTGATGAGCAATTAAGGCAGGCGGCGTAGGTCAGGAGCGCCACTCCAGCGCACATCGAGTGGCGCTGGGAAATGCTGTGAGTCACGGACGATTGTCCCCCCTCGTCGCCGCAAAGAAGAGGCACGGAAAAGCGTCACTGTCGCCATGAAAACAGCCAGTAAGAAACGTCTAAAGTGACTAAAGTAAACATCCCTGCCTGGATTCATCGCGAGCGAGGCGGCACAAAGCCGAGGAAAGAAAAAAATCCCTGCACATCCCCTGGTGTAATTGCACCAGATCCGCCGACATCATTAAATAAGTGCAGTCCATTTGCATGCAAATCGGCCCAATTACCAACAAGTAGCTGGCATGAGAGTATCATTTCACATAGAGTATCATGGCTCATTTGCTCTGCCTTGAAACATAAGCTCCCGGTGTAGCGCCGTCCTCCGCTCCGTGTTCATTCAACCTGGATTCAGCACTCGGGGAGTAAAAAGAAAACTGTTCCCTTCAATTGGAAACGCAAAGATTGGGTAATTATCTTTTCACAACACAAAGAGGAAGCGTTTGTATTAGCAAAGTGTTCACCGGAGGAGGCGGCTGCGGCGGCGGCGGTAAAATTACCTCCAACTGCCTCAAACAGAGCTGCGATTATTCCTAAAAGTCAATAGGTTAGGGCACGGCGCTGACAGCCGGGGAGACGGCGGCGTGCCTCCAGCAGAGGAGCGCCACTCCCCGCTCCTCCGCCGTGACATCCTCAAAGTCTTTCGGCGTCAGCCGGGGCTGTCAGAAGTGGCAGGCGCGGGCGGCACAAAGGGCACGAGCAGACATGAAACATTCACACAAATCAAAGTGAGCGGCCACAGGCGCACGCGTTTAACGCGTTTGATAAGAAATTTGTCACCGGGAAGAAAAGGGGGAGAGAAAAAACGCTCCGGCTCGGCGAGGCCACCGAGCAGGAAGTTTGTTCCGTGAACTTACAAGTGTGCGAGGGAGGGTTTTATTTAATTATTATTATGGGATGTCATATTTTCAGTCCACTCTGGGAACAAAGTTTTTCAAGGAGGCTCACGTGTGCTAAATTTACTGTGGGACAACGTCGTTCTTTGCGGTCGTGACTTCATGAGCGCTGACTTCATCCTGACCTCTTGACCTCCTTCAGTCCTCCACATTCATCCTCCACTCTGGTTTCCTCTCCAAAGCGCTGCCACATAAAAGCACCAAATCCCAACGGACAACGTGAGCAGGCGAAGGCCGCGAGAAACACTTCCAACACGGACGGCCTGCGTTTCCTTTTTTCAGTTTGGAATTTAAATCCGACCCGGCATTGAGCCATTAATGGTGACTAAAAAGCACGGCGCAGGAGGGCAGGAAGTCAATCACGGCTGATTAATAACCGCCGCTGCTGAGCCTGCCATGGGAGCTTGTCACTGCGACGGGGGTGGCACCACCGTGATGGCGAAATGAAGTCGTCACCTAAAAGGCAGCTTGATTCTCGTCTGCAATGTTTACCCAAGCCGCTCGAGTCGCATCAAGACTGGGAGAGCCGGATCGCCTGAAAACTGGGCCTGTCAGTCAGCCACGGTTCCCCCTGTGGGAGCACCACTTTATTTGTCATTTGGATGGTAGTAAACTAAAAGAGACTGTGCGCACATCTCTTTTAAATATATCTTTCCTGACAAGAGATGTGCCACAGAGTGATGACAGCAAACAGGCGGCTACCTGGCTGCGCTCGCTGCCTGCATCAGCCCTCTGACAGACCAGCGGCAACAATAGGCAGTTTGTCAGAGGCAAATGTCAAGAGTGCAGCGGCACCGGCGGAAAAACATAAAACATTCCCGAGCAGACGAGACTGACGGACAGACATTGGAGGGGCTCCTCGCCGCTGCCACCTGTTTGTCTCCCTCAACCGTGATTACAGCGTCTCGACACCTGAAGCCAGACCTTGAAGCAGCAGAGGTTCATCCAGACAACTTTGACAGGTCCACGTACTGCATCCTGAGTCAGTCCAGCGTCAAGAAGAACCACGTGTGGTTGCAGCGGGGGAAGCCTGTCGCTGTCACCACCACACGACAGGGGAAACCAAAGGAGCCATTGATCTCTGACAGTCGATGTTCATCCACTTCAAACTGACACCGGCTCAGCTCAGCTCAACCGAGGAACCAGCAAGAGGCCGAGGGACGGACGGAGACACCCACACCAATCTCCTCCTCCACCTCCATCACTTCTGTGGGAACCACTTCAACTGATGCAAGGATGCAGCACCCTCGCCCATGCACACTCACTCTCTCACTCTCCCCACTCACCTCCAGACGGTCCAGGCTGATGAAGCTGGTGATAGCAAATCCATCAATGATATCCTCCTCCTGCGAGCTGGACTCCCGTCTCTTCCGCCGGGGGGGACGCGGCGGGGCTCTGGCAGCGGCGGCTGCAGCCGAGTGCGGTGCCTTTTTAGCGGCGTCCCTGGCCGGACTGAGTCCCTCCCTGTCAGAGCAGGAGGAGTTGGGGTCCGGGCTGCGGGCGTCCCTGCTTCCCGCCTCCCGCAGCCTCCGCACCCTCTCACGCTTGGAGCGACACATCCGAGCCTGCTTCACTTTGCCATCCATTCTCGCTGGCGGGGGAGGGTGGGTGGGTGGGTGGGATGACTATAAATAAATATTTATGTATAAATATTTATATAAATATGACGGCAACTCTGGGCGCAGTGGCCTGAAACGCCCGCTGCGCCGCGTAATGACAGATAACACGCCGAATTGGTGATGGGGGGGGCGAGGGGGGTAGTGGTGGGGTGGGGTAGGGGGGGGTGGGGGGTCTCAGGCTGCGCTAAAAACGCGGTGGGTGCAAATAAGAAAGAGCGGCGATAAAGCCGCGCAGCACTCGATGACCTTGGCTACGAACCTCCAGGATCCTCCGGCCAGACGAGCCCAGTGTTCAAGTATCCCAGTCCGGCGGAGCGCTGGCGGGAGGGACGCGGGGCAGCGACGACGCGGATCCACGCGTTGATTTTTTTTTTTGTTTTTTTTTTTGGGGGGGGGGGGGGGGGTGATGCGTGCGTCTGTGTGTGTGTGTGTGTGCGTGTGTGTGTACGTGTGACTGTGTATGCGCGCGCGTGCGTGTCACGAATCTGCACTAGGCTGTCGACGCGGTCTGCGCCGAGGCAGGTGCAAAACGGCCAAACAGTTGCGGCAAAGGCGTCGGAGCCGCTCGGGAACTTTTCTCCTCCCCGGCTCGGGGGTGACGACGGGCAGCCGTGCGGCCGCCGAGCCTCGCTGCGGAGCGCGGACGGCGCAGCAGAGGAATCATGTCGCTGCCGCCGCCGCCGCTACTGCCGCTACCGCCGCCGCCGCCGCCGCCGCTGCCCGCTGTTGTTTTCCACCAGCCCGATCCATGATCCACGGAATAGGAAGCAAGGAAGGAAGGAAGGAGGGGGGGGAAGGAGGGAGGGAGGGAGTCGGGTTTGTCAAATAAACACAAGCAAGCTCCGTCCGGAACACACACGCATACACACACACACACACGCACACACGCACAAAAAGCCCGAGCAGGGAGGGGGAAATAAAAATGAGACAGTGGCAACAGCCGGATGAGCGATTTAATCCCAGTTATTTATGATTTTGTTTTAAAGCCATATTCCTCTTCAGCGATCCAAAGTGGAGAGCCTCGACTTGTGCGCAATATTTCCCCCTTAAATGATCCGAGTCGGACGAACCATCCGGCGTGTCACCAAAAACTCCATGAGGCGACGAAGAAGCAGCAGCAGCAGGAGAAGAAGAAGCGGAAGCGGTTTATTCCAGTTGAGATAATGTTGAGTTTCTCTTTTTTCCTCCTCTCCACGCTATAAATCCGCTCCGGTCCGTTCGGCTGCTCAGTTGCTCGGTTTGGTGCTGGTGGTGTTATTTTTTCTCTCTCTCTCTCTCTCTCTCTCTCTCTCTCTCTCTCTCTCTCTCTCCCTCTCTCCCCCTTCCTTCTCTCCTCTCCTCTCCTCTCCTCTCTCCGCGTAAGAAGGCTTTGATAAGTGTCCTTAAAGCGACAGGAGTGATTAAAATCTCCTCTGCCTCCCTCTAATTCCCCCCTTCATCCCAAATTAAGACGCAGCCGAGCTCCGGAGAGAAGCCCACAGTTCTTCTGACGTATTTCCGCCACCCCCCTGGCTTACAGTGCAATTTGCCACGAGAGGGAGGCAAGTGTAAAAAGGCGCGCGCGCGCGCGCACACGGCTGGCTGGCTGGCTGGCTGGCTCGGGGTTACCTCCGAGTTTGGCATTGAAATGTTTTCGTCAGCATTGTTCAACAGAGCCAGACGTCACGAAGAAGCATCAAAAAAGGACTCTCTTTTTTTTTTTTTTTTTTTTTTTTTTTTTTTTCAGTTGTGGTTACACACATGCAAAACACTGGCACGCACACTTCTCACAACTCGACAGCTTCCTCATACTGATTGTGTTGGCTACAAGGGATCCGAGCCGAAGACAACTGGTTAAAAGGCTAGCGGTTAGCTCACTTGGTGTGACGTCCAAGTGTCGTTCTCTAGGAGTTGTTCTCCTTGGGCTCGTTCTCCTTATGTCGTTCTCTCGGAGTCAGACGTTCTCCAGGTGTCGTTCTCCAAGTGTTGTTCTCCAGAGGTTGCAGCAGCTCGCAGGAGCTGCAGGAGAACTCGTGGCATCGGTCATCATCATCATCATCACCCTGACTGAGGACGTTGAACGTTTGCTTAAAGAAAAACTCTGAGCACAACAGAATGCAGTTCCCGTGATGTATTTTATTGCAAATAAATGAGGCTAGTGTTGCAATGCAGCAGCAGCAGAAGGGAAACAAAGCGGTGGACTAGAGAGCAGATTCCCCAAATTACTGCTGTAATGAAGTTGCAATGATTCTCGCAGGTCAGCGCTGCTCATGGACCAGGACAAACTGCCGCATTAATCTGATACCTCGGCCCAGCGATCTGCATCGCTGCAGTTTAACTCTGCACACCTGTTTCCATACAACACCTTGCACATCTGCTGAAAAGACAAGAACCACGTCAAGGTGTAATGCATTTTTTCGTCCAATTCATCAAAATGTGCGTGCACGTCTTTTAACGAAACTCACAAATTGACCCTTTTAAAAATGAAGTAAACCCGCCAAAGCTTTTGGAGACTCACTCAGGCCCTGATATCCACCTGGCAATTGGCTTACTGGCTTGCATCACATACTACTTCTATGCTTAGCCCTCTGTTTGCAGCCTCCTGCCAAAATTAATTCTTTTTTCGGAAGGTCAGGAAGAAAAAAAAGAAAAAGACAATTGTGGAAATCTCACGAGGGCGGAGCTAAGAACCACCTGAAAGTGTCCCGGCCAACCTAGGGGGCAGGTACCGGGGGCCTCTCTGACCTCACAGAGGGCCGACGTCTAGAGAGACCATGTAGGAAAGTAGAGTAAGAAGCAAAGGATCTCGTTTCCCATTTCTACGGGGGCTCACCAATGGGGGTTTAAAGACACAGCGCCTTTAAACACGACCATCCAGGATGCAGTGCGGGGGTAACAGCCGCTCTCGACCTTTACCGCCGACATGCCCTGGACGTGTGTCCGGTGCAAACGTTAGCGTTTGCACAGCGTTTTGGCCTCCCGCTGTGCCTGCCAGGGCCGGAGTAGAGGGGAGGCCATCTTACCCCTCGCCTCACCCCTTACACCAAAAACCTTCTTCCTAATAGGATTAGCCGAGCTGCGGCGTCACAAAAATCCTCGCTCATTTGTTTTTCCGGTGGGCAACGAATATGGAATCACCAGAGAACGCAGAGGGAGGGGGAGAGAGAGAGAGAGAGAGAGGGGGAGAGAGAGATGGAGGGGGAACGTGACAGAATTATCAAAGCTGATAATGAGCTCCTCTGTGGTCTGTTTAGGCGGCGGCCGATCCGAGGCCATCGTCTGCGATAAGCGTGCGATACAAGACGGATTCTGATCTGCGGCTGTGGCGGCTCGCCGGGACTCTCAAGCAGTCGGAGTCAGACGGGGACGTGGAGAGGGGAGAGAGAGAGAAAAAAAAAAAACGCTAATGAAAAATATGAAAAACGCGGCATTTTGCGTGAAGTTGTTGGAGCTGAGAAAATATTACAATATTCAGATGGAGTGTAAAAATAAATGCGAGACTTTTCAGGTTGGGCATCATTTCATCGGTGCAGCACAGCACATCACCGAGAGCAAGGCTGATTTTTATTTCTATTTTATTTTTTTAAGGCCGTTTGTGCATGGACTTCAGTGTGGGAATCGTCTTTTATGGCGCCGCAAAAAAAAAAACAAAAAAAAAACGCATCAAAATGCAAAACGGAACTATATTTATGCAAATGCACTGCGCTGCAGGGTAAATTATCAGAGCGCTGCAGGCGATTGAACCGGAGAGAGTGAGTGAGTTGACTTATTTTATGGCTGCGCTGCCGCCGCAGCAGCAGCAGCAGCAGGTTACACTGTGCAATCAGTACACAGCCATAAAAAGAAAAGTCACACCAGGTTTCTGCTCTCGACTGCTGCTGAACATAAAGCCCCTAATTAAAAAGCGCTCTGTCTCTCCAGTCTTCATTTAGAACCTTGCTGAACCAGAGAACAACATCCAGGCGGCGCGTCGGCCGTCGATCCTTCAGCAAACACATATCGATGCCGTTATCGCTATTGTTTTTCGTGTTGCTTTAACCTCGCGACCTGCGGAGGCGAGAATTCTATTGACGAGAACTAATTCAGGAAGGAGATTTAGGAACAACTAGGAAACAGGTATGTGGAGAGGGGCGGTGGAGGAAGAGAGGGGAGCGATTACCTCCCTTTCCTCCCTGGCTACTGTTTGCTTTGAGCTCTAATCCGCACACTCAAACAGCCGCACCTTTGAAACTCTCGACCTTCGACAGCGCTGGAGGCTGAGGAGCCTGTCACACTTTCCTGCTGTTCAAATGTCAAATGGGTGGAATTGTTTATATATATATATTAATATATACAAATAATATTGGTGTATTTTTTTTTTTTTTTTGGGGGGGGGGCGGTCAAGGTGATTCTTGCTTTAGGGGCTATACCCCCCTTGAGACGACTCCACTGGGCTCTAGATTAAAAAGAAAACTCTCGGCGTCAGAAGTACAGGCTGTATCCTCCCACTCCAAGTACAAGAACAGAGCCTGGCGGGGGGGTGGAGAATCAATACGCTGAGATTTGCCGCTGGAACATTAGATGGCTGTGAGACGCAAAGCCTCGCGCCACCACTGCCGCTGCTGTCCGTCGGCCTTACAGTATCGTTTGTCAGTATATTAGGCCCAGTATTGATCGGGGTGGGGGGGTAGTTGAGTCATAAAACAGATGAAGTGAAGAAAAAATGTCCACTGTCCACTGGGAACATCTACACCTGCTGGGAGAGGGTTGTGTCTTGGGAAGGAGGAGAGTGAAAGACATGTGTCACTTAAACAAGACGAAGAAGAAGAAGAAGAAGAAGAAGAAGAAGAAGAAGAAGAAGAAGAAGAAGAAGAAGAAGAAGGACTTTTTTAGTGGTTTGCGGGCAATTATGACTGGGCGCTTCCTAAATTATTTGGATTCTATCCTGCATATCCATGTGAGAGCCCATTCAAAGTGTTTTTGTTTTTGGTTTGATAGGTGGTTTTGTTAGACTTTATTTCAATTGTTTTTATTTTTTTTAATTTTCCATTGTCTTCTTCAGGAACTTCACAGATCCTCAAGAACTAGCAGCAGTGGCTCCACGCAGCTGACGTTCTGAGCCTGGAGAGCCGGTCTGGCTGCAAGAACCAGGAAAGAAATTTATTGTGTTTACATTCTTCTTCCTCAAGCTGTGCCGTAAGTAAGAAGAGCCTGCAGAAAGCGTTGTGCTGGGGGAAAGAGAGGAACTTAGTCCTATAACATCCAGTTCTTATTTGTTTTTGTGAAGATAAAGTAGATTTACACATTTTTTTTTATTGATGGTTAGCAAGATGGATGAGTAGGTTTTTTGTTTAGTTTTACAGTGGATGACCGACCCGGCAGCTGTTCACAACTTGGCAGCGATGGAAAAAAGAATTCATTCTGACAGCGACTTTAACTCTCCAGGTTCTAAATTGTAAAATGGCACCAATAAAAAAAAAGATGATGCCGGTCAGTTATGAGTCGCCCACTCGGGAAGATATTTACCAATGTTTATCTCGCAGGGTTTCTGTTTGATTTATTTCTCGACTCGGCCCAAACTGCCAGTCTTGTGTGCAATCTTCTACATCTCTCCCACAGAATGCAAATGACTTTGTTGGGGTAAAAAAAAAAAAAAACAAGCTCTGCGGGTCTTGGTCCAAATTCTGGCGCTGATATCTGTGAAGCTCTCTTGTCTGTCGGAGTCGTCGCTGCGTTCCGGAGATGGCAACCTTGCCACCGACGAAGGTCGGCTCTTCTCACGCTGAAACAAAACAGCGGCTCACGCCCAGACATGGCGTCACGAGCGCGCGCTCAAGGTTGGTCAAAGAGACACGGAAGATACAAGCGCGACCAGGTTCAGAACTGCGGTGAGATTCCACTGCTGAACATTTCAGAGACGCTTTTTAGTGCGTTCAGACAAATTAGTGCTTCTATTTACTCCCCATTTCCCTCTCTGAAATGGGCTCCCTTGGATTTCCTAAATTTCATCAATTTGTGCCGGCAGTGAACCCTCACCAGGGGGTTACATTCTGGGCGTAAACAGCGAAAAACCACAAATAAGGAACGCGGTATATAGGAGGACATTAGCAGTACACTACTGTACGTACGCAATTCCTGTCCCGGCCTGTACATTTTGCACAGAAAGAGTAAAAATGTGTTACGTGTGGAGCTTTACAAGAGATCGGCTGATGCAGAAATTCTTCGTTATCAGGTCCTGAATCAGCGTTGAGTCCCACTACCCACAGGGAATAAATAAATCAAACATGGAATTCCATTTAGCCTCAGCTGGAACCACTTAAGGCCAGTATGTTGGGATAGCGACACTCCAATAGAGGGACTATCGCTCCATGGTGCTGCCAATACTGTTGAATCTTAGAGGCAGTGTAATCTTTTCTTCCTATTTTGTGAAACAACTGTCTTCTAAGAGGCGCTACTGAAGTTATTTCTTCAATTTTTTTAAATCCACAAAATTCGCATTTTCAAGATTCCGGACAGGAAAAGAATTTCACACTGATGCCAATATGATGGAAGCCTGCAGCGCCTGCAAAACTCAAGCAGAAGAAAAGAGTGACAAGTCTCATTCAAGTGTCATCGAAGGGTCTGGATGACGCAGCTGGCCGGCCTGGTAACAAACTGTGACATGTGTCAACACCACAATTTCATCCAAAATACTCGACTCCTTCAGTTATTTCCGGCTGCTCCCTCCAGTAGTCGCCACTGCCAATCATATTCAATCGATTCGCGGTTTGTCATAGCCTTTTCCATGCATGCAACCCTTTGCATTTCATCCAGGCTAAGGACCGGCTTGAGGAGAAAGCTGCTTTCGGCACCCATGGAGCGGCTGTTCTGGTGCGACCTGGCTGAGGACCCAACCCGGGACCTCCCAGTCTCAGGATGGAAAGTCTACCTCGAGGAACCCACCGCAGGAAAGTGGGTCACGTTCAAGTTTTTTGGGGAGTAACTTACCTCATGTCTTCCCTATCCCTTCATGGAGAAAGGTATAAAATTTCATCTCTCTCTGACAAAAGTTTCCAGCCTTTCTTTTTTTTTTCTAGTGATTCGCCTTCGCCGTGCACTTGCGTGGAAACCGGCTGTTTTGAACATGTAGCCACCAGATTCTAACAGAGACGTCTCGATCTGTTTCTGTGACACATCTTATAGAATAATTTGCCCACTTTGGTGGCAATTTGTAGGGCAAACCCCTATCAGGACACTGCTGCTGCTGCTGCTGCTGCTGCTGGAGCGGCTGTGGCCAACATGAACCCTCTCCTGGGGAAAACCCACAGCCAGCAGGAGGCCTGCAAAGCCAAATTCACTTCTTGGCTCACTCAGTTCCGTTGACTGCTGCCCTGCCAGAGAAGAACGGAGCCTTTTCATCTCCTCGCCACCCACCTTATGATCTCCCTCCAGCCTCTCCTCCCCTTGTCGTCTCCCTTCTCTTCCGGCCTCCTCCCTCCCTCTGTTTGTCATCAGCTCGGCTGGACGTATCAATCTAAACATCGATAGCACCGATACCACGGCGGGTATTGGTATCGGCTCTATACCTGTGTGATGAGAGTGATGCTTTTGTTGCAGTTTCTCTTCTACACATCCTGCAAAATATTCCAACTTCCTCACAGCTTCTCCCTAAGTTTGTCTAATCAAATAGTGCATCCCAAAACAGTGCAGCACAAAGTGACTCAATGATACATCTAAATTTGAAGTTAAAAGTATTGGTATATGCAATACTGGCCATGTATTTACTGGGTATAGGATCAATACCAAAATCCCCCATGTCACCAACCCCTACTACGGGGTGATTTGGTTGGTTTTTAATGGCCATAAGTCAAGCGAGGTCGCCAAAACTTGAACTAGGCAGCAAGGTAACAGCTGGGGATTAGTTGGGGAATGTGATAGCGGCCGCAGTGAGGTGTCAATAATTTAACAGAGCAGGCTGTAAATCTGAGTGCCGCTGGATGTTTCACTCCCCCGGGGAGCAAAGTTTAATCAAACAGAGAGAGCGGCTGGCCGGCTGGCCGGCCGGCCTCTGAGCCGCTGTGGGTGAGAGGGAGAGCCTGGCATTATTGGCAGGTCCTTGAACAGGAGCGGGTGCAGTGTTTTATTACACACATCATTCGGGCAAAATTAGCTCTCTGACCTGCGATTTTACTGGCAATAAATCGAACAAAGAGACTGATGTGGAGAAATGTCACGTTTAAATGTCATCCTGAAACAGCGGCTTTCTTTGAGTTATTGCGAGCCATCGGGGGATTTGTTTCCGTTCCGCTGCTCTTTTATTTTTTTCTGCTTCTTCCTCAAGCCTGGAGATGTTTTTGGCGAGAGTTTCCACTTTTTTTCCTGGGCGCTGCTGCAGTAAAGCTTTTATTGATCCCCGATGCTACAATAACAACTCCTCGCTTATTTTCGAAACGGTATCAACGGATGTTGTGACAGCAGAGTTTTCGGGTATTTTCTTTGGTTCAGAAAGAAAAAAAAAAAGTTACAAAGATCCAAAAGTCGATTTCCTGTATTTCTTTCAAGGGCCATGCTTTGATTTGTGGCAGTGGGTGGACAGACAAGTCAGGAGTGTGGTGGATCTATATTTACAAGGACTGTATCAGCTCTCCACTTCACTCGCAGGTGCTGGGTTGGACCCAGGTTTGGATTTCTCAGAACCAATGAGTTCCTCAGAGGAGATTTTGGCTCATATTGACAAGGTGCAAGGTGCTCGGTGGCATTGTTAGCCTTGTTGAAATAATAAAAGCACAAGCTCAATCTGCACCGGCAAAATATTGCAACGAGTTAAAAACTCGTACTCACAAAAATCATTATTTGCAGCCATAAGCATTATATGCATTCATCAGTTAATTTAATTTACGTGCAAGTGTTCAAAACCACAAATGCGGATGGTTAAAAGTTATGAAAACGTACGTATTTCTCTCCCCAAGCAAGTTGGAGTCATTCCAACTGGTACAAGAACTGGAGGGAACGAGCGGCGCCAGCAGGTGTGCACGCCATCACCGCTGATCAGCGGAGACGCAGCGAGCGAACATAATGGTCGGAACACAAAGTGAGATGTGGCGATTCGGGTCGGTCGCTGCGTTAGCGAGAGAAAAGCAGCTGCTTCAGGTGGTCGCCGCCCCCTTCGCCAGCTAAATATAACTTAACCGCGGCAATCAAGAGTTATTCAACAACTCACTGATTATTAATTATGCAGGCTCGACATGCGATCTCTCGCTCTGATTTCCTCGCAACATTTGCTTCCGGCGGCTGCGGCGGGAGTCACAGCGAAGCCACTTTCTTTGGCAAAAAAACAACAAATTAAACAGTGTTTATCCTTCCGACTTGATTTTACAACAAAGGATTTTCCTCCGCGTGCGTCCTCTTTGAAAATTCATTACTTTAAGGTTAATGCCATCTGAAATACAGAGGATATAGCGGCCAGGCCGCCATGCTAAGCTGATTTTTTCCCCCCCACTCTCATTTTTTTTAAACGAGAGAGTCAGTAGCTCCGATTGCCCCACGATTGCATCTCATCTTTCCGCATTCGTGGCCACAGCAAAAGTCATTTTCTAATAACTCCGCTGCTGGGGAGGGTCGGAAACCTTTCATCCATTTTTCATGCTTGTTTGACTTTTTTTTTTTTAACTCCCTCTCTCTCTCTCTCTCTCTCTCTCTCTCTCTCTTTCCCTCTCCACACGCACCGCACCAAATCCATTTTGCACGGCACATTTGGAGGAGCCTGCGCTCCAGATTGGCGCAGACAGCCTGTTAAATATGTATGGAGGCGGCAGAGGAGCAAACTGCTGAACAGACAAAGTGGCCGGACGTTGGTCTGAATGCAGCCGGTGGACGATGGACAGACGGACGGACGGACAGCTCCTCCACAGTGACTCAGACCCTCTGACAGAGAGAAAAAACGGCCTGTGTGACATCTTTTCCCTCTGCGTGACCTGAACTGGTGGTGGGGTGGGGAGAGGGAGGTGGGGAGAGTAATTTGCAGGTCTTGCAGATTCCTGCCTGCTTCCCTCGCCCGTCGTCTATTTGTGTGATAAGTGGCGTCGCAGCCGCTCCGGCTCTCTGCCACGATAAGCTCCGTTTCTGCCCCCCCCCGCCCTCCTCCTCCTACGCACCCTCCTCTGTGCTCTTACATCTGCCGGCTATCTCACAGTCGAGTGCTACATCCAGTGACTGGGTTTATTCGCCCGTTGAGCTGAATAAATCATCTGCGGCTCACGGCAGGATCCCGTGACGGCCGGCCTCTGGTCGCATGTTGCGGCCCTAAAGAGGACGGCGGCGTGTTAAATAGCCATAAAATAATCAGAACTAATGAGGCTTGGCCCCTCCCCCATGAGTCTTTAAAAAATTGCAATTAAAGGCAAGTGATTGCGCAGAAATATTCTGCAACACTGGATATCCTGAGAGCAACCAGGGAATGAAATTGATTCTGCTTGGGAAAAAAAACAACATGTTGGCTAATTTAATTCTGTCAATGCATAATTTTTTACATAATAAGTTCCAGATCCATTGACATGCACAGAAACAACAGATTGACCCTTGACCTCAGTTTCATCTGAAGTCACTTTATCTGCCAAAGCAGCAAAATCAAAAAAAAGTCACAGAAGGTTACTTGACCATCGAACGATATTCACCTTGTGGCCTGTCAGTAGAATTCTGCAGGAACGAGAAAAAAACCCATCCATCTTCTGCTTGACTCAACTTTCAGAGTGCGTAAATCAGCCTTGTGTGATGTCACAAAGGGCATCATTACCTCTCCCAGGCTGGCGAGGTGTTGGCTCTGCCCTCTGAGACCAGCTTGTCACCTTCCAGACGAGGAAGGTGCAACTGAGTGTCCAAGGAGGTTGTAAACAGAGGGCTAAACACGCTATTTACTGGACGTTAAAAATCTTAAAGCCAACTTTCGAGACTGAAATGCAAAACCAAAGTTCCAAAAAAATTGAGCAACGTGGAGCCTTTTTTCAGAAAATGCATCCAACCTTAACCTCAACCTCCAGCCTAAACGTTCCTCAATGTTCCCATCGTCCTGCTGTCCTTCCTCAACCCGTCAAAATTTGATGACCACCCGACACCAGACAGGTGGATCAGCCTTCATCCCCTCCATATCCTCGATGATCTGCGGTTAATCCTGGCTAACGGGGTCCCCGGCGGGAGGAGGAGGGGAAACAGGGGCGAGCCTCCGACCCTCCGGGGAGTTCTCACACGTTTCGGAATCAGCGGAGAAACTCCAGATTTTCAGCTGATTCTTTCCGCTGCTGGGTTCTCGACAGGGACGGCCGGGGACAGACAGGCCTGGGCCAGTGGAGCTTGCACAGTCCAGCAGATTGAGGACAGCCTCGGCGGCGACGCCTCCATTTGATGGGCTTCCAGGTGGAAACTGTGCCTGGCGGGCGGAGCAGCAGCAGCGGCTCACTGATCACGTCCCTCCTGAGAGGAAATTCAGCCCCGGAGCGCATGAGGATCCTTCCAGCAGACACAGAAATCATTTTTCTCTCTCTTGTCTTCTGCTTGTGTTTTATTTTTTTTTCATTTTTTACCCTCGAGAGGAAACCTCTCACGCTGACTGCCGCCGTTACTCGGACATGAGTTCCTTGGGTGACGAGGCCTCTTTCCACAGGGGAACCGCTGATGCTGCTCTGAGGTTACTGAGGGACGTTAACATGGACATGCAGTTTATAATAACTAATAAAAAGCCAATATAGTTTGAACGTGTACGCTAATTAATCAAAGTCACATAAGTGTTCCCAAAGCAAAAGTGCCGCTGTGTCATATTGTGGATGTCACAAGTGCTGCTTCACATTAAAACGTACTGTACTCATAGAAATAGTCGCATGGTTTATAATCCAGGAAAAATAAATGAAAACTCTGCACATTTAGCCCTATTTTTGTGCCCTTACATTGAAAAGCTGGGTTTCAGTTTCCTACTGAAACTGAGACTTTGTCGAACCAGCACATTTAGAAAGGGACCGAAAGTAGGCGGAGCCAACAACAAGCTGGGACCTACCTTAAAAATGTATCAGTGCCCTTTGGTGATGTCACAAGGGACTGACTTCCAGAACTGTGTGTTTTGACACACAGCTCAGGAGTTCTCTGGAGGGTTTTTGTGGGGTCAGTGGTTCCCCCTTTTGTTGGGAGGAGAAGCATTAATACGTTTGGTAGAAAACTTTCAATGTTCAATGTAGGCTCTGGTCTAACCCCTCGTTTGTCAAATCAGAAAATTACATTTAAAAAGCCTCCCGAAACAAGAAACATGTTTCGACTGACACGTTTGTGTGGAAAGCGTAAACACAATTATCGACAGAGCGGCCAAGTGCGAAAATCAAACTACGCTAGCCCGTACGAAACGGGTAGAACAGGGAAAACTACAAAAGAAAAATCACTCATCGAAGGCGCTTTCGTACAACCGTTCCCAGCGACACAGGCGAGACCTGGAAGAGTTCCAGGAGTGGCTGGGAGATGAGAGGCAGGTAGTGCAGCGATCCTGGATGTATTCTCCACCCTGTTTCACTCCGACACCCAGAGGCTTCCACAGAGCTTTTAGCAAAAAATCAACAAGCAGCCGTGCGACGGATCAAACGGCGGCGGCAGCAGCGGCAGCTACTTCCAGCCTCCCCGGCAGACAAGCGTCTTTGATATTTCACTCACTATCAGTCCCGTCGTATTGCCTCGACTTTGGGCGCCGCCGAGTAAACGAATCCATCCCTTCTGGTCTTATTATTTTCCTCTTTTTGAACGTGCCTCTCGCCATCACTCCCCCTCCCACCCCTCCACCTCCTCGGAAGCCCTTCAGGCAGACGGCAGGGCCGGCCTTCAGACGCTTCAACAGAAGCCAGAGAGGTGCGACGCACATATTTCTGCTCCGAGCTGGAGCGAAACAACCGGAGCACCGCAGGAAGTTTGATTTATCTGGAAGCAGATAAGAGGTCTGATCCTGGTGGCAAAGAAAAGAATCAACAACAGTTTCTCTTCCAGGCAATCTTTAAATCTAAAGTCCTGGTCAGCCGTGTAATTTCAGAGGAGGAGTGAAGCACAACTGCCTGTGTCTCCTGGGCTCAGTTTTGCTTCAGGTTTTATCGGGTTGACAGGTGACACGGAGGCCGTACGAGTGCGCAGCCGTGTTCACAACCCGCATTCCTCATTTAGTGCACTTCAGTGCACCAACCTCCACCTCCAATCTTTCTACACATGCAGCGGGTTTGATGCAAACGCAAGTTCAGCACAGTGTGTTCTTACCGTCCAATTTCCAGCCGATCCTCAGACAAACCCCCCGCCCCCACCCACACACACACACACACACACACACACACACACACACACAAACTACAGAGCGATGGTCTGCTGTGACACTTCCCTGGACAACAGAACGATCTGAATTCCAAAGTGAGCAGAAAACTTTGGTTCGGGCCACGAAAAACAAAACGCCGCTCCAGCAGCCCTGATTAAAAGGGCAGCTGGATGACGAGGGCCACTTCAGCTGAGCGAAACCGACACCGAGTTCAGTTAATCACGTCTGTCACGCCGGTGATTCGGATACAGAACACTTTTTTTTTGGGGGGGGGGAGTATTTGAAACTTTGCAGTGCTTTCATACGCTGCTCTGTCTATATTGCAGGCAGGAAATGTGTAAATCTCAAACGGGGGAGTTCCTATGGTACCGTAACAGCTGGATTCCACCTTTAAAGTCCATTTCTCTTCCATGAGGCTCCTCTACCAGCGGTGTTTTAAAGCCGGTTCCTGAAGGACGCAAGGGCAACAAACGTAAGAACCGATTCTCTGCACCACGTGGTGAAAGTTGTGCTCGAGTAATTGTGTTTGTGCAAAACTGGCTCTACGTCCAAGCACTTGCGTCGCCCTGTGGCGCCAACGCTCTACAGTAGAAGGTACTGCTGTTGTGTTTGCAGAGTCGTGGTGGTGCGATACCTTTATTGCGTTTCGAGAGTTGTTCCGCAAAATATTCATGGGTCAGCTGTTCCCTGTAGTTTCCATGTTGCGTGAACACAACCTTAAATAGATAAAAAAAAAAAAAAAAAAAAAAAGCTGGTGCACTAAATAAAAAAGCAATTAACTTTGATGTCTTCTTAAGAAATCGTAAATAGTAGCAACCTCCCGAGGTTCTGACAAAGAGCTAAATGTGTCTGCGGCCCCGGCTGTCCTATTGATCTGCCACTCTGCTGCTCTCCAAGTGAGAGTTTATGCACTAAATTTAGTTTTGCCGCCAAAGGGCTCTCATTAATAATAGATCCATCCGTCAGCGGTGGAGAGAGCAGCACTGATTGATTTCAAAGAAAGAAGCGAGAGAGTGAGGGGATTGTGGGGGGGTCTCTGAAGGGCTTTAGACACTGGATGTGTTCTTCTTTTACAATGCATAACTAATTCGCACATGTTGCTTCCCAACTGCTTTGTTGTGGTTTTTTCCAAATATCTCCCCAAAATCTGAGTTGATGAGACGCGATGCTCAGTTTTTATTTTAGTTAGTGGGGTGGACCGAAGCAGAGACGGATGGATTCTGTGGTGCCACCAGCGGGAAAAACCGGTGATGTTGTGTGTGGAGTTGCTCGGCTTGCCGATGAGCCCCCTGCCGGGGGTCGGTCGGGGAGGGGGGCGGGGTTTCGGTTGGGAAGGGGCGTGGCTGCGTGGCCGAGCGCGGCTGGTTGCAGACCGCAGCCCTGCGAGGGAATTATGCGAAGCGACCTGGCAGCGCAGCACTGGATTTTCCAGCAGACTGCCTCTTGGGTTGTGTTGACAGTGAGTAAGCCTCGAATTTACTCTGCCACTCAATAAATCCCCCCACACCCACCCAACCAATGGGAATTGATGGATCAGTGGCGGCGGCTGCAGCGTTCTGTTTTGTTTTTGTTTTTTTACATATGTTGTGCTTGTTTATTTATTTATTCTCCTCCCCTTGTGTTCTGCGGCTGCAGCTGCTGCTGCTGATGCGTGGGTGTGCACGCATGCAAGGTTGCACAGCCTCGCTGCACGCTGAGATGACGGGGTTGGAAATGACCCACCCACCCCTTGCTCAAGGCGGGCCGAGTTTTCGAGAAGCTTCTGACTTCATCAGAATCCTCCAGACGCCTCCTCCCTCTCAAAGGGAAAGTGGTTAAAAGGAGAATGAACAGATTCAATCAGGAGCCGATGATGGAAGAGACGTCGCCCAGTCGTCACCATCGAGCGTTCGTTTTACACATTATTGATCGGCCACTCGTCAAGCGAGGCGACGTGCGAGCGGCCGTGTGGTTTATCTTCAAAGCAGGAGTTTCACTGGGTGGATTCCTTTGATTACAGCTAATAACTGTAATGACTCCGCATTGAGGTCGAGCAAACACCGGGCAGCAAAAAAACACAGATTCCCCCTGAATGGAACAAGGGGATGGAAAAAAAGGAACCGTAGTCTGACCCTGAAACCAACATCGTGCCAATGTTTGTTTTGAATAAAGCAGCACTTTTGTTCCCACAACAGGCCTGGTTTGCATCCCAGCATGCGGCCGGTGTTTGGAACGCCTCGCAATGAAAAGGCTGAAAAATAAACATCAGTTCAGAGCGTCGGAGTGGATAAACAACTGCTGTTTTCCGGCAGAATCAGAACACGGCTGTAATGCACCATAAAGTTGCTGCGGTTGCAGACAGGAAGTGAGGAAAAAGGTCATCCTGTCATTGAGGCAACTTGACAAAATTGGTACAAGAGTTCGGGGATGTTGGTGTATTAAAAACTACCACAGCCATTTGAGTTTAGTTTCACAACTGAATCTCCCAAGTCTGTTTTAAAATTAGAAACCTCCTCAAGTGAGAGTGAAAAAAAAACATTTTGATTTTCTTTTACGGTAAAATTATCCAGATTTCTCGAAAACATCAAAGTCAATCAAGTTAAAGTTCCTCTGATTGACGGAGCGGTTTAGCGGAGCAGTAACACATTTGGAACTGGCCGTGTCACAGTCAGAAATTGTGCGTAAGAGCAGCAGAATCCTGTTCTAACTGCCTCAAACGGTTTATTTGTTTCCACAGCCGCAACCTGAATCCAACAATGTGGGTCACACGGCGCCTGAACCCACTGACCAGACCGGCCGACCAGAGCAGAGTCGCACAACGCCTGCAGTCTTTGCGCGACGAGTGCGTCGGATCAAAGTGTTTGGGGCGCAGCAGCAGGTGCAGCAGCAGGCGCAGCAGGCGTCTGAGCGTCAGGATTAACCGCCGAGGCAAGAAGAGACGCGGCTCCGTCTCCCGTCCCCTCTGCTCGCCCAGATAAGGCCACACGCAGCGGCGCCGCAGCGAGAGAGAGGGAGGGAGGGAGAGAGAGAGAGAGGGAG
Organism: Nelusetta ayraudi; assembly: GCF_046127955.1. Classification (NCBI taxonomy): domain Eukaryota; kingdom Metazoa; phylum Chordata; class Actinopteri; order Tetraodontiformes; family Monacanthidae; genus Nelusetta; species Nelusetta ayraudi. Next base: position 23,787 of record NW_027466142.1, read on the forward strand.
AGAGAGAGAGAGAGAGAGAGAGAGAGAGAGAACCCAGAAGCGGCAGGGAGCCTGGCGGGGAGTCGCTCACTCCAAAGCGTCTGACATCTGATTAAAGCGGCGCCGCCGGTGGTCGCGTCGGACAGGCGAGCGGTGACGACTGCCGAGAAGAAAACGGATGACAGTGGCGGTGGCAGCAGTTCCAGCGGTTCCAGCTGTTCCAGCTGTGCCGGTCAAGCCAGCGGTTGACCTCTACATCCTGGCAACAGCGAATTACCGTCAAATCACGCAATCGCGTGAGTGCGGCTCGCAATTGGCCAGCGGTCAACCGAGGAGGAGAACACGGCGCCGGTTTGAGCCGCTGGTGGGTAAAAAAACCAAAAACCAAAAAACAAAGCGATGAAGTCACAAAGAAAAAGCCAGTCGAAGAGTCGAAGCTTTGGTGCAGCGCCGCTATGTGTATATATGACTAAGAAGCAACGTCCAAACACGATCTTCTCGACGAGAAAGAGACTGAGGAGGAGTACATGAAGGTTGTGAGTGAAGCGGTGTTCCTGTTGAAGCAGGAAGTGACTCAACCACATAAAGATGCCACACTCTCTCTCACTCACAAACTCCTCTCTCTCTCTCTCTCTCTCTCTCTCTCTCTTCTCTTCTGATATAGTTTCATAGTTTCTGTCAAGAATCGTCACCATTTGCATTGCTGCAACTGTTGCAAAGCACTCTGCGTTGCACTCGAGTTGTGTGAAAACTGCTTCACAGATAAAGCTTGATCTGATTTGATTTGATCTCTGTGCCGTCTCTGACTGGCCGTGTCCCGACAGTTCACCTCCACGCTGAGAACAGCCGTTGGTCGACGCCCACACTCGGAGGCGCGACTCGACTCACCATGCAGTCGTCAAGCGGTCGCGCCCGTCCCTCAAGGGAGAGTTCAAGCCAAACTGAGGTTTGAAGCTGCGGTGATATTTTCCTCATCGGAGTCACCGGTCCAGGAAGGTTTCCAGCCAATGACGACACAGTGCGCTGCAAAAGAAAAAACTAAAATCTCAACACTGGGGTAGGGGTCCAGTTTGTCCAAAAGCAGCAACAATGGCGACTCATGGTGCTTCCTAAAGAGGAGCCACATTCACACCGGTTCTCCAGCTACATGGCAAACATGCAAACAAGCAACTTCCATTAAATCCATCACCATAGTCTGAACTAACTAGATGGACTCTTCATTTTTCGAGTGAACTATCCCTTTAATTGCTCGGACACTATTTTCATTGTTGCTTTCGGGGTTTTTCGGCCTCCAGCTCCAGTCCATTAACATCCAGCCGTGTCCAGACGTCCGTCAGATGCTGCCAATTCAAACGTGGGAGCTTGAGCCATGAGAGCAATACATTAGCTGATGAAGCAAAAAAATGATGTCCGTAAAATTAGAAATTAGAGTCCAAACGTTTGGGTTTGTTTGTTTCTTTGTTTTGATATTTTCATGCAAATTTTCTCTCTCTGCATTTCTCATTCAACGTAAAAGTCACAATTTGCTGCCTAATGTGATTTGGGAGTCACGCTGGTAGAAGCTCAAAGCGGCACAACGAGATAATTTGACTTCATTTCTCCTTCCCGTCTCTCTCTTCTGGGCTAATGTGCATTCCTGCTTCAGTCCAGCTGCCATGACAACTCCTGCTTTCCTTTCCTTTTTTTTTTTCTTTTCGCTGCCCGACATGTAGGATTGTGGGACCGGAGGGACTTTCTTTTCCTTTTTTTTTTTTTTTTTTTTTTGCGCAGTGAAAGACACGTCAGACGAGGACACGGGCCATTAGGGAATCAGTGCGGCGGCTGTTGCAGGGGCCGTTCCTGCGTCCCTGTCTGTGTTTGATGCTTGCAGAGTTGGAGGGTGTCGCACAATCACAGGGTGCGTGTGGACTCGACGGGGATGTGTTGTGTTGTGTTGTGTGTGTGTGAGTTCTCTCCACGGGTTTACACCACTATTGTCGGGCTTGGAGGCAGTGAATTCTGGCCTGCCCATTTTCCTGGAGCCCATTCTCGGAGATAAAAATAAAAATAGCTCCTCCTGTGCAGTAAAGGGATTTTTTTTTTTTCTGGAGTTATTTCATTCTCTCACTAAAACCTATCAGGAGCTTTTATTTCATCGATTTCAAGGACCGTTGGGAGTCAATGCTTCATGACGGACGCCATATGGCGGCTCATCTCTCGGAAAACTATAAAACAGACAGCGGCGAATCAACACAGTCAGATCTTTTTCTCCAATATGTGCTCGCCTGCTGTATTAAAGGGCTGGTATGATGCAAAGAATCACTGAGAAGGCCCGGAAACCCACAGTGATGTCACGTAGGGCACCGCTTATGTTTTTTTTTTTTTTTTTCCATCATTGATCTGCATCTCCACTCACTTACATCAAACCACCACATAAACAAGAGAAGCCAGTCCATCAGTATGTCTGCTCGTTTCAGAGACCTGCCCTGTGATGTCACAGGGGGCACTGACACACCACACCTCCAGCCAGGTGTTGGCTGCACCCTCCAAGAAGACCGCCTTTGAAAATTTTAATCACCCTTCCAAAAATGTGGGAGGTCCAGCCGATCATATAACCTTTATTTTATTTTATTTTTTAGCAGGAGGCCACAAACACAGGGCTAAATGTGTGATTTTTCTGGATAGTTTACCACAGGAGGCTGGTCCGTTCTGTCTGAGCAGAATGCAAGACCTGCAACATTTGAGGTCCCCGCAGCCGCAGGAGGAGGCGCCGCGAACCGACGCGACCGTTGCTGCAGTTTGGCAGCGAACCAAAGCGACGCGCACATCTCAGCAGCCGGCGTCCAGACAGCAATTAACCAAAGATGCTCCTCGACAGCCACTCGCCTACTTCAAGCCGGCACACTCGGCGATACATCACATTTATGGACATGCCGCTCGTGGCGTGGCTGGCGGCGCAGGGTGGGGCCGCTTTAATTAATTTAATGGACCTTGTACGGACGCTGTTTGATCTGAACCCTTTGATATCGCAGATGTCTGCTGCTTAAGTAATTGTCTGCATTAGACGCTTAATGAGGCTGCAGAAACAGGCAGTGTGGCGGCGGCGGCGGCTTTTGTGAAAGTGTAGCGTTAAACAATATGTGATTTTAGCAGCCGCAGCAGCAGCAAGAGTGTCTAATTAGCGCAGAACAGAAACTGAGAATCAGATGAGCAGAGATTTGAGCATCGCTGTTTTTTGTCCTTTCACACAAAGCTGAGAGCCGCGCACGTGTTTGCATAAAAGGACAGCTTGCCCAAAATTAAAACCTTCAATGAAAAAAATAAATAAAAATCACATCGCATCACATCACATCAAGCACCTTTTTACTAGCCAGCACCACATTGACGGAGGCCTCACCTGCATTTTCAATAGCCACATAACCATTCTGGAGTTTCACAGAGGAAAAGAATTCCACCCAACTGGAGCCCCAACAGAAATGTCTCAATGTGCATGTGTCTCACCATCCAGCTTCATGCATGTGCAGCTTTTGCCAGTATGGCAGATGCTGGGGTCATCTTATCTTGCCATGACAGTGGGCGCTAATATGAATGTGAATCCAGTTGAAGACAGCTGGCCACAGTGGACAAACTATACAAATGTACTCTAGCTAAAATGTTGTATAATCTTTGCTGCAGGGCTGCTGTGCCTTCACACTCAAACAGGTTATAGACGTGATGTTTTTCTCCTGTTGTTCTTAGGCTGGAAGCCGTGGCCCGCGACAGACTTCCAGTGGATCGAATCTTTTCCTTCTGTGAAACTGCAGAAGGGTTGCCTGGATCAGAAAATGTCCCCAAAGCCTCCGTTGAGTCGGAGCTCAGTAACAAACAAAGTGAAGTTTCAATTCTTTCTTGACTTCTTCCACCTTCTTGACAACCATTCACGAGACATGCAAATCCCTCCAGCCCACGAAAAAAACATGACAAACAAATAAAAACAAAAACAACACCGTAAAAAACTTGACGCTGGCTGTGTGGTTTGCTGAACGCCCCAATAAATCCAGGGCCTTGTAAGCTGCACCACCGGCTCTCTGAGCCATTTAAGGCTTTCTGCAGTGTTGGCTGACGGCTGATTCAGTCAATGTTGACCCGGATAGCTCTGTCAGTGAGGCAAGGTGACTGGCGCTTGAGCGGCAAAATAGGATTGACCTTTGACCCCTCATGGCTACTCAGCTGTGATAAAACGCTGACAAGATAGCCTCCCACCACCACCACCAACCACGAGCAGCAGCAAAAAATCTCTCTTCTCCTCCTCCTCCCTCTCCCCCTCCACCATATATATTACAGCAGCTTTAAAAGGCGGCTAATTAAATCTCACATCATAAATACATCACTCTTGACAAGTGGCCTCTGATGGCCATTTTGTGTGCCCAGGTACAACTTCGCGAGGAGCCTGCTGCAGACATGCAGGAATGGCTCTGAAGTCGCTGGTACGCAACGCCCTCCCAACCCCCCGGGGGGCGATATTTTCAGGCGATGGGTGATTTCTGCAGTGATTAACGACAGCCTGGATGGTTTGCAGCTGGAATTGACTTTTAAATTTTACAACGAGGCCATGGCGGCCAACTTTGGGGGTCCCCTCCTCAGCCAGGAACTAGTAGGAAACCCTCCAGTCCATCCTGGGGGGTCGATCACGCCGCCGCCACCGCCTTGATAATGCGCTGCAGGGTGCAGGATCTTATGAGCTTTTGGCAAGAGTCACGGGAGCTCCCACCAGCTCTCAGCTCATCGTGCGTCGATTAGATAGTGCAGTCACGACCTGTTTATTGATATTTATTGACGCGCTTAAAAAAGGAGCGCTCCGACTTGAAGTAAAAATCCACATCACTCCTTTAATCATCACTCACTGCTGCTTACTGGCCCCCAGCCCCTGCATATTGACTTAACGTCCAGCCAGATGAGTGTGGAGACATCCGGGCAGCGGTACAGCAGAATCAGCCGCAGCAGCAGCAGCAGCAACTAACTGCAACAGCAGCAGCAACAGTCGCTAATGACTTTGGAAATCAACGCCAAGAGTGTGCAGCCGCCTCTTCGAGAAAAAGAAATGAGAGTGAGAGAGAGTTACAGCGTGTCAGAGTGCATCGAGTCATTAAATCAAGCATCCACTGTCAAAAGTGGGCAAAAAGTGTCTCCAGCTGCGTCCCCCAGAGCACTTCATCGCCGCTGAAGGTTCTCAGGGCTGGAACACTCACTCGGCTGCTTTGTGTTTAGTGGCAGAACCGATTCAACCGCTTGTCATCACACGCACGGGGAAAAAAAAGAAGAAAAAAAAACCAACAAAATGATCCCCACCCACTGCAGCTCGATTTGACGGCGCTGCTGAAGACATCAGCGCTAAGAGCCTACAGCTGCACCAGCGGCAAAAAAAAAGAAAAAAGAAGGCATTTTTAGCAGGCTTGGTGTTTACAGTGTGAAGCTTGTATATTGCATAGAAAACACAAAACAGCTGCTGGCCATTCTGCGACACACTGCAGCAAAATGATTGGACTAAATTAACTCTACTCGTGCCAGATTCCCAAAGAAATGTGTATAATAACATACTGAGGCCATCATTTCACATTGCAGCAAAAAAAAAAAATGAAAGAAAGTCACTGGTTCTTCTTTGCTCATCTGTGTTCTTGTTGCTCAGTATCACCGAGCCAGAAATGACTAAGCTGACAGAAGAAGAAGAAAAGAATTCTGCTGATGGAAACCAGAATGACACCATCAATCTGCCTCGTCTCCGTCTTCATCTTCCCACCAATACGCAACTCGGCCAACGGCCAGTGAAATAAAATGTGGTCTAATGCTGAGCTACGCAGCACAGCTGCTAATGTAATAGCAGGTCAAACACTTGAAAGTAACAAAGCGACAAGACAACCCAAGAAGACGCAGGGCTGCGCTACAGCTTGTTCAGCTTTGTACTTTGTGAGGTGTGAACTGGGTTAAACATTGATTTTTAGCACATCACAGATAATAACGTTCCATTAATCGCTCGGTGATTTTACCACACAGTGTTATTTCCCCCCCTCCCTCTTCTGCTGCACATCCTGCAGGTTGCCGTTCCATAACACACCCCTACACGTTTCAGTTCTTTTTTTTTTCCCCCCTCTCTCTCTCTTCACGCCATAATGTGAACGCAGCATAATGTTCACTACAAAACGCAGCAGAGCGAAACGCCCTGATCCTAATCGTGCGGCAGGAGGAGGCGGCGGCGAGCAGCACCGCCGGCGCTGAGAAACAGCACACGGCGGACGCATTAGAGGCACACTGGACTCGTTGTGCACGCCACTGCATAAAACATCAGCTGGAGATCCATTAAAATGCAGGCTGCGCCGCTGACCGGCCTGTTGTTAATTCACCGCATAGAGGAAACATGTGTCCGAGTGTGCACGGCCGGGAGCGCGAAGCCTCCTTTTTTTTTTTTTTTTTCCTTCACGTCAAGCTCACAGTCGATGGAATTTCCTCGCCGTGTCGCCACCCACTCTCCCACAATGGCATCATCAGCGCTATTAGACGTCGTGCGTGAGTTATGGTTGTGCAATACGTAATAAAAAAAAAAGAAAAGAAAAACAACCGCAGTGACATCCAGTTCCATCAAGGAGGATCAGAGCAAGTCAAGGAGGTGAGAGAGAACAGTCAGTCAGTCCTGTCTGACTGATTTGCCAAAATCTTTGAGGTGAACTTTAAGTGAATCTTGTCATTTCTTCAAGGAAAAACACACGTTTAGGCACTTCTGTTTGTGCTTGTCAGAGCAAGCGCGAAGAAGACAAGAGAGGAGGGTTTTGGGCTCCAAGAAGATCTTTGTGTTCTGAAACGGCAAAGGAGACGGCGGAAACACAACTTACACAACCACATCCAAAAATATCATCTAAGTCACAACGGCGAGCCTCTTCTGTTGGGCCCTGTAACCTGAGAGAGAGAGAGAGAGAGAGAGAGAGAGAGGGCGTGGATTTCTAAGGTGTCCCGAGGAGAAGACACAGAGAAAGGTGGAGGTGTTCCTGACCAGTCCATGTGGACCAGGACTCTCTGGACTCCAGACCCTGGCTGGCCTGGGAAGAGCTGGGAATGCTGCTGGAGGGATAAAGACCTGGAACACCTTGACCCACCAGCAAGTTGATAGAATGCTGAGAAAATGCTGGATGGATGGACGGAGGGATGGATGGATGAATAGATTGACTGATGCAATATGGATGACATTGAGCGTCCCACTTTTTTTTTTAATTCTGCCATTAATTTAACATCAATCATTAACATCATGGAACTAATAATGGACCCGTGACTGCAGGACGCCATTGATCCCTTGTTGGACTCCCACAAGCACGTTCCACCTCGCTTTGACACAATGATTTACAATGACAGGGATAAATTTACAACCTCTTTTTTGTTACCAAAGTGGCGGCAACTCAGGAGTTGTTGGATTTTCATTTGAATAAAACGATTTAATACCATAAGAAGGCTATAAAATCCATAGGTATGCCCTGGCGGTTGACACGTCGCCACTACAAATACCCACCGACGTGCTTATTATTTGCTGCTTTGCCGCGGCTTTGTATCACAGTGGAAGTGGGAGTTCTCTTATTTATGGCTCACAGCGTCCACCGCGTGGGCGTTTGCACTCACAATTGTTTACACGCTGACATTATTATCGGCGAGATCCATATGTTTTTCCTTTCCCAAATATCCTCCCACGGCCGCAGGGAAACAAAAAGCACAAAAGAGCATCTGACAATGCGGCAGTGCGGCGGGCGGTAGGAGTGTTTGTTTCTATTTTTTGTCCCCCCCCCCCCACAATCCATCACTTTCAAAACACACGTGTGTGTAACGCACACTCATTTCCAGGGACGCGGTGAGTTTCTGCAAATTACGGTTGAGTTTTCATATGACGAAAAGGACGTGACGCTCAGAGAATATCAGTGAGTGGAGTGTTTTAAATGGGAGCCACTGCAGAGAAGCCGAGACCTCGTTGTCCTTATCGCCGGCTCTTTGTTCAGAAGCGCTCGTCTCAGAGACGAGACACGGGTGACTTTGAAACGCCAGCAGAAGGAGAGAAGTGGGGGGAGGTGGTCTGTGGTCGTCGTTCATGAGAGAAACTGATTAAATATTTTTAACCCCGCCGGCCGTAAAACTGATTGAGTTTGGCCTCAGGCGGCCTCTGGTTGTCCGCCACAAGCTTCAATAGCGCAGCCCCATGCTTCCAAATTCCCCCTCTCATTGTGTTTAAAGTACGTCCGCTGTCTTTGTGCTGTGAGGTGCTGATTTCAGCTTCACCTTTTCTTTACAAAAAAAAAAAAAGGCAGGAAATATGTGGAGGAACGGCAGAGTGGTGCGTTGAACGTGCTCCAGAAAGTCTCTCTCTGCCGGGGAAGGTCAAACAGCTTGTTTATCTGAGCAAGACGGAATCATTCCTCACCAAGTCAAGAAAATCGAAAAAAAAAAAAAAATAAAAAATAAGAAAAAAAATGCTGCGAGTAGTGAAGTGAAAAGAAAGAGGCAAGTGAAAAAAAGTTTCCAAGAACAGAAATGAAAGACTTGAACGCGATGGTTTCAGAAGAGTCTGTCTGGCCGTGTTTGAAAGAGATGCAGATTTGAATTTTTTTTGGAGGGTTTTCAGCAGGATCCCAGTGAGATGTTTTTTTTTATTATTATTATTTATTTAAAAGTGTGAGCAAACACTGCAAATGCAAATACGTGCATTTTTTTTTTTGCCATCCAACGTTCCGATCGGAAGGGCAATGATCGGAGGTCTCCGGCTCGTCTCCGAAAAATTAAATGCGGGAAAAATGAAGAACCAGTTGCGGCGTCTCCACGGCTCCCGCAACAAGGCTGCAAGCATCCATCCAGCTGGCGCGTAAAAAGCAGATGTTTGAAGGTTCCATTCGGGCAGATGAACAGAAAGCTGCTTGAGATGCAGAACGGCAGAGAGCAGCAACAGTAAACACAACATCTCTTGACCTGCAGCCTCCTCAGACACGAGCGTCTGCGGAAGAACACTTGACCCGTGCACCGCTCAGTCATTATTCACACACACACATGAACACACACACACACACACACACACACACACACACACACACACACACACACACACACACACGCACGCTGTGTGTTCGAGGCTTTTAGCAGCTGTTTGTAGCGAGGTGGCGTGAATATAAGGCACTTGCAGACCTCGTGTGTCTTCTCGCTGTTTTTCAAACTCCTTGTTATCTCGCAGTCACAACTTAATTATCCAGTTATCGCAAGAAAACAAGCGCTTCCCTCTCGACGGCAGATTAATTATCCTGTCATCCCGAGGTACAGCTCGTTAAAACCGAGTGTTTGACAAGGAGACAGCCACAATTTTCCTTGTGCTTTTTCCTTCTTTACCTCGGCACAGGGTTCATTTTTGATTTCAATTTAAATAACTCCATTAGCGCTTTCAGTGTCTGCGGATGACGAGACGTGCCAGTTATATGACGACTGGCGCTAGTTGTGCCGACTCGGCTGCATCGGTTAAAACGCAAATCAGCAAATATGTCACGTGTCCCCCCCCCACTGGCCTTGCGCGTCCGTCTTGTTACTTCCACTTCATCAGTGTGAGTGTCTTCGAAAACACGCCCTTTACTTGTGATAAAACATGGAAGCAACAAAAGCTGCCCTAGTGAAAAGTCCGCCACCGCCACCACAAACCACCAAACGCGCTGATTTTGTTGCCGCTCTGCTAAAAGTTCTCCAGTCTTTCGGCAAAGTGCGACAGTTGCTTTGCACAAACTTCAGAAAGTGCTGCAGTTTTCCCAGGCTAACCCCTGAAACACTTTTTTTTTTTTTTTTACCACTTGAACGGCTTCAGTCGCAACTGCCAGAGCCTCTGATTGATCCACGCGAACACAATGGAGAAAAGGTTCAGCAAACAGCCTCCACCCTCCCAAACCGCTCTCTGTGGGCTCTATTCCAGATGGATACGTGCCACAGACTCGAAGGATTTTGGAGGATGATCACACGCAGTGTGGTTGACGAGCTCGGCGTCGGATGCGACCAATGCGAGTGTTTTTACAAATTGAAATAATTACCACGTTCACAAAACTGCTTTATTATGTATCAACGTTGCCAGATTATCTCCCATAAACCAACACCGTCAACAGAGAAGGTGTGAACGCGGTGACAGATTTCCAGGCACAGACGTGTTTCTTCTCCCCAGGCACTTGGCAGATCCGTCAGCGACGTGCGAGTGGAACTGGTGTCGCCGGAGCTCAGTCGCAAGCAAAAGGGGAAAAATAGCAGCACATGGTGTCGCCGAACACAGCTGTGGAGGTGGAGGAGAGGGTCGGGGGTGGGTGGGGCAGGGTTGCTCACAGTTCACTAAGAAATTTGACTTTGTGAGTGCGACAAATTTTTTTAAACGTGATTTTTATGCAAAGATACAGCAGAGGAGAGTAGAAGTTGGTTTCTGTTATGTACTGAAACCTGAAGATTCCATCTTTGGATGTATGGGCGGTACCGGAGGTGGCCAGTGATTGCAGCGCAGCGTGTGGCCCAACACCCGCCCACTCACTGTTAAACTGAATACAGCTGCCAAAACTTTTTTTTTTCTTCTCAAAATTAGATTTTTTTTTTTACCTGTGATTTAGATAAAAAGTAAAAAAAAAAAAAAACACTTTGTAACTCTATGCATTTAGTGCCATATTGACCGCCAGTCATTTTTTTTTTTTTTTGTCTTTTTGGAACCAACTTTAGCAGTCCCTGCTGGTCAAAGGATATAATGCAGGTTTTTCCGTGGGTGTTTGCCTCCTTTTAGCTCCACTCAATGAGTTTACCCACAATAGATATTAGAACCATTTTGCTACGCACTGCTCTGTCAATTGAGGCTCTTCCAAGATGTTCCAGTCCACCAAACCACTTAAGGAGGAGTTTTTCTCAGAGAAAAAAAATTATTTCACCAGGTGGTTCTGTCTTGCGTACATGAGAGCACCCTCGTCTTGGAGGCTACGGCGGAAAACTAATGCGGCTGTTTTGAGTCAAAATGGACTTGGGCATCTCCCGCTGCCTCCGTGCAAGCAGCATGGATTTTTCATTTTTCTTTTGATATCGCAGCACAGGGCAACCCTCTGGGTCTAATTCTCTCCCTCTGTTCAACTGTGGAACGGGTATTTAAACGACCTTGGGGTGAGTAGCCAACAGCATAACTTTCCATTTCAGGTCAACTACGTCTTGCGTGAGTCGAATCCCTGAATGGTAGTGAACAGGTGGAGCCACGGCTGAGGAGAAGGGCAGGTTTTAGTTGGCGGCGCTGCTGAGAGGAAAAGGAATCCCTCTCTGCTGGTATCGAATCCTCCGAGAGACCCCTGAGCACGACCTGCTGAGGCTGCACAGAGCAAAGCAGCAGGCAGCGGCCATTATCCCGACCCACTGTGTAATCACGCCGGGAGGCAGATTATGTCTGTTTGCTCTCGTAAAAGGAGCTCCGCTCGCGCTTTTTTTGCGATTGTCCTTATTTACGGGAAAATGGCAGACTTTACAATGTTAGTCCAACAAGAAAGGCCGGCTCCGCCTCCTATAGAAAAGGCTTAAGTGGGCACTTACACTTGCCTCGTTGGCGCAAATAAGAATTTGATAAATGGCGATTTGATGGACTGGCTGCATGGACAAGCTGGGCTAAATCACACCGCAGAGGAGGATTTAGAGGGAAAATGCAGCGCTGGCTGCTCCAGTGGCACAGCAGCGTGTTCTCCTGCCTTAAATAGGGCTTTAATGGGAATCGCTAAAAGTAAAGTTGGAGTGTGTTCAAATCATTTTTATTCCCTTCCCCACCTCCTCCTCTTTTTCAAATAATTTCTTAAGCATCTTGTAATTGCGGCACATTAGCCAACAGCTCGGTGGACGCCCTCTTGATGCAGGAATAAAAAAAAAAACAAACCTCAGCACTGATACTCCTTCGGGTCTTTTTTGATGTATTCAAGATGGATGCAACAAAAGGCCTTTCAATGACGCAACAAGTCATTGCTAGTCCGAGGCCATGATCTGTCAAATATGAAGAGGACCACATCCATTATTTCTGCAGCAGCAGCAGCAGCAGCAGCAGCAGCAGCAGCAGCAGCAGCAGCAGCAGCAGCGTTTGCTCCAGAGCAAAGACGCTCTGGAGTCGGCTGTTGTTATTCCGTGCAGGAACGCCACACACTGGGATAGAGTTAACAGGAAACATCCCTGTTCATTGTGCAGAGCAAATGTCCCAAAACCGTCTGAAGGACTGGGATCGGCCGAGTTCCTCGGGGCACGTCCGCACACACATAAAACACACTAATGAGGGTAAAACACTGCTACCTGCTGCTCGGCGCTTCATTCAAACATCTGGTTTGAACCTCGGCACGTCTCCGGGGCCCAAAAAACAAAGCTGCAACACTGCTCGCCTCAGCAGCCCAGGCCACAAAGGTTTGTGCGTATCCAGTGGCAACTGTTTCCAAAACTAACTCCACATCGCTCGGGTTTCAGCTCAAATCTCGCTCGTCCATCTTGGCAAACTCCAAACACGCAGCGTTTTTTTCAGTCCATCTAAATGTCACGTTAAAAACTTAAAAGAAATCAATTGATGTCCTTTTGTTGATGTGGCAGGTGAGAGGTTGAGGAAGCAACTGTTCTAAATAACCCCAGAAGACCATGCCGAGTAGCAAACAACAGCAGCCGCTGCTCAAGAGATCACAGCTACTGCAGTTCTGAAGGCAGGGAGTGAAGGAGAGGAGCTTGATATACAGCGGGGCTGTGACATCACTTCCTACTGTGACATCACTTCCTTGTTTAACAACGCTAAAGTAGCAAAGGGTTGTGATGCCGCCAGTTCTGCACAGAGCACCGTGTTTTTTACCCTGCCGTCTCTCAAAAATTGAATGAGACACAAAGCTTTTTTATTATTAAATGAAAGATGTAAAAACGGCATGCAAGGCAAGCTGTATTTTTTAGGTTGGTTGGTTAAGTGGGTGAGTGCAACAAAATTCAAAAGGAGACAGATGTGGTTCCCCTTTCTAACCAAACACCGTCTATGGGCTTTGTCCCAAACGGAGAAAGACTCTTCACTCATTAAACTCATCCCAGACTGACCTGAGGGACTCCTCAAAGAAATCAATGCCACAAAAAGTCAGTGCCAAGCAGCTGTATGTGCACCTGCCAAGCAGCCAAGATCATGGAGGAACTTGTCAGCAGCATTCCAAGAACAGACAGCAGAGGAGCGAATCGCTCCGTTCTTTGGGTTCGTTCGAACCGAGCTGCTTTATGAGGCGGAGCTGCAGGCGCTTGTCAGACCGCGGGCACGCCACGAGGAAACTTCTGAGTCATCGCTCGCTCAGGCATAAATCTCGAGTGAGAGAGGGGGAGGGAGAGCGAGAGAAAGGGAGGGGGAGAGGGAGAGAGCACCAAAGCTCCTTATGTTTTGACGAGCGTTCAGAAAACTTCTCTCTGCTCATGATTTATACTGCGTGTTTGATCTGGGAAATTATTGCACTTGATAGCAAACCTCACCCCTAAAATATGGCAGACGCAAAATGAGATACGACTCTCTCACTTCCTTCCAACAGCTGCGGTAGATGCATTTCCAAGGCAGTTTTTGCATCACTTGTCTGATATACATCCTCAAATTGAGTTGGAAGTGGTTGTTAATTCTCCATCAGGATAAATGACTGCACTGGAGTTTCACCCATTTTTACACATTTATTTTCAACCCAACATGATTAAGCATCTAATAGACCTAAAACAGCCTATTTAGCCTATTTAATTTATTGTAGACAAAAGCAAGGAAGTCTCAGAGGGCAGAGTCACTAATTTGAAAGAAACCTCAGTGCCCCTTGTGACATCATAGAGATTTCTTAAGATTTTAGCAGGCAAAAAAGAATTAAAGGACATACTTTTTCTTTCTTTCTTGCTTTCTTTCTTTCTTTCCAAGTTACTTTCTTTTGTTAGATCTTTCTTTCTTCTTTCTTTTTAAAACACACAATTATTCTGAAGAAAATGCAGGCAAAGTAAATTTTGCATGAACTGGGGGCCTTTAAAACCTGCTGTCCTGAAACTTTGATACCCTTTTTCAGACGGCACAACGGTTCCAGTGGCTGGCGAGAAAAAAAAACACACAAGATAACGATGCGTTCCAGAATGAGGAGGACGTGTCGGCCCATTATCCGGCGGAGCGAAAGGCCAAGCGCTCCACTCGTCTCCTCTGGCTTCTATTATTCCTACCTGATAAATGACTCTCACTGCCGCCCTTGATAAGAGTCTCCGCTGCCTATTCATCAGCTACTCCATTCAAGGCTTTACACTCGTAGCGGAGAAAGAGCCTACAGGAGAGGCCTGTGTTAGTCATTCGGCGCACACGGCCATGCCAGGGAGTCCAGCGACGGCAGCAGCGGCAGCGGCAGCGGCAGCAGCAGCAGCAGCAACCAGCTGCTGTGAGAGGGAGACTTGGACAAACAGACGCTGACTCACGGTTAGACCTGCTGGGCTCAGTGCTAAAGTTCTTCGAGCGCCGTCGCTCGCTTGGAGCTCGGTGTTGCTGCCTGCAGCTCAATCTCATTTCACCCTTTGGCTCCTGAGGGCCTTCACACACCCACACAGTGGATGTGTCTTGATGTGAAACGGTTGAATAAAAGTATTTTCTTGAATAAAAAGGTCTCTCAGGGCTTTGGGATCCAGAAGGGATCCACACTGCTGGCACCACGACTGGTTGCAGATGTATTTTTGGATGCAGCTGGTGCAGTTGGAGCTGTGCTATCAATATTGTGTACATAACTTAATCCAACTGTCAATATAATGTGAATATCTTGTCCGTTTCCCTCTTAATATATCAATATTTCTATTTTATTTCTTATTAATCAATATAATCTCCATTCTTTTATACTGTATTGTTGCTGTAATTATGCAAATTTCCCCAATGTGGGATTAATAAAGGCTTCTTCTTCTTCTTCTTCTTCCTCGATGCTAGAAGACAGATCGGCGACGCCCTAATGAGCTACAGCGCTCTTTTTCTTGCCTGTCCAACGACTCTCACTTGTTGACAGATGACAGCGCGGCGGCACGCAACCATCATGATTGGCTGCTGCTTTTCTTCTCTGTGAAACTTTTGGAGGACAAAATGATCTCATTAGCAAATTTAGCCAGCATCCTGTGTAAAAATACTCCCAATACACATGGTTGATTGGCTACTTGCACCTTTTTGTTTTGCACAGAGAAAAAAAGAAAACACTGGGGTGCAAAATCTGAAGAATTTAGCTTGTAAAATTGAGAATTACAGCTCCGGGAGATCAGATCAACACTCTGCGACACTGTCTCCGGAGCTAAATGGATCAATTAAATTCTTCAGTGATTTATTTTCACTTCACCACATCAATGAATAGCATTTACTGCTCTCTCGTTTTCCCTGCCACTGTCTCATGGCAGCAATTAGAGGGAAACTTAATATCACTTAATATGAGTAATTATGTACAAAACGTCTTTTCTTCTGCAACCAGAACAAACATGAGGCTAATCACAGCAGATTGGCAAGTACTCGAAGTTGCAGCAGCAGCAGCAGCAGCAGCAGCAGTAGCACAAGGTCTAAAACTTTCAACAGTACAGAATAGGAACCATGCAGCTTGAGTCACGTGCACCAGCAGCTTAGTGCACGCCCACTTTTCTACGTGCACGCCTTTACACTCCAGCTGAGCCCCTGAAAGTCCCGCTGGCCCCAACCGACTCCCAGGAGAAAACAAATCTGATGTCTCCACACTTTTTAACAAAAACATTTACGTGTTTAAACTCCCGAGGGCGGAGAAGAAACAGCCGCTCTCTCCTCTTCTCGTCTCTTGGCTCAAATACACAGAGTGAAGAGTTGCTTTTTTGGGGTGGCGACGGCGGAGACTTATTCTGTCTTGGCTCTCTTCCAGCGGCGCAGCGGGGGAAAAAGGAAGCAAAAACCTCCTGGCAGCAGCTGACTCACTGCTAATCCAGGAGAGGAGGCGCGTCGCTGACAGGCCTGTATCTGCGCTGTCACATCCCATCGCTCGCACAATGTATCACTCCGTTCGGCGGCGGCCGCCGCAAAACAGGCTTTGATGTGCCTGGATGCGCCGCGCGGCCGCTACGCTTTCAGCGGCTAAGTGGGCGGATGCTGCCGTCTCTTAATCTGAACATCTACACGCTTCCCCTCTTCCACTAGGAAGAGAGAGAGAGACGGAGAGAGAGAGAGAGAGAGAGAGAGAAAGTGCCGGGAGCTGTAAGTGTGTTTGGCGAGGGAAAGGCGCGGGTTTATGAAGCGTAATTAGCATTAATAACTCCGGGGCGTGCAAGGTTTTCCTTTTCAACGGCGCTTATGTAAATATTTTCTTAAGGCACTCGACAATTTAAACAGTTCCACTGGCTGCCGTCGCCCGACACGCCACTGTGCGACAGGAGAGCGGTGAGGGAGGCCTCGAGCGGGCGCAGTTAGAAAGGTAGAACAAGAGAGATAGACAGATAGATAGATAGATAGATAGATAGATAGATGGGTGGAGAGAGAGAGAGAGAGAGAAAGAGCAATGGGAAAGTCAGAGGAAGATTGAGGCTGCTCCTGTTGTTGATGAAGTTGCTGCACCACTTGCAAGCTTCTGGAGCCCGAGTCACGTCACGTGACTTACGACATCGTGTGACACGTGATATTCATCGCTCAAATTTGGCTGCACCATCACCATCATCATTATCGTCGCCGTCATCAGGAAACTGATAGCTAGCTCACAGCAGCAGCTTCGGCGTCTATTGGATTAATAGATGAAACAAACTGTGTGTCCAGGAAGCACTCGCTCCCCGCGAAGAAATAAATATATATACACACACAGCCACTTTTTGTCTCCTAATAAAAAAACAATAAAACCCAGCCAGCCGGTGGTCGTTAATTTCCTCCCCGCCTCAACCAGCGGAATGAAGCTGTTTCGCTGCTCAGCCGCTCATCCGCAGGTGAGAGCGGGAGAGGAAAGAAGACGGGAGGAAATAAAGAGAGAGATCAGTAGGAGGAGGTGGAGGAGGAAGAGGAGGAGGAGGAGGGAGACAAAATGGAGGTACAGGAGGAGGAGGAGAGGAGATGGAGAGCCGGCGGCGGGAAAACAATTGAGGAGTTGACTTTGACAAAAGAAAAAACAAGCCCGGGAGAAGTTAATCTGGACGGCCGTGGGAGTTTTTCATTAGCTCAGCAATCTGTTCCTGCAGTGAAGATGTAGGCAGGGTTGTATTTTAGAACGGCCAGGGAGAGAGAGAGAGAGAGTGAGAGAGAGAGAGAGAGAGAGAGAGAGAGAAAGAGAGAGAGAGAGAGATGCACACAGAATAAATACAGAGTCACACCAACGACATGTATATATATATATACTGTATATTAATTCACTTGTATTTGTCGAATGAACTGAACCCCAGCATTAGCCAGTACGAAGTCTGAGCTCCACAACAGGCCACGAACTCCAAACCGCCGTTACATCATCCAGCGAGGCCCATGTGACCTCACAGGGCAGCCAACAAAGCTACACACCGCAGTGGTCGCGGCCGCCATGGCCCGTTTCCTCAACTCCACCAGATTCAATCAGCACGGTTGAGTCCGTACTAACTAAATATCCAGACACGCAGGAGACCCTGTACTCCTATGCAGGAAGACACATTACGTATTTTCCAATGGATCGCACCCAAAACGCAAACCAAGTTAGAGGAATCAGGACACATCTGACACCTACTGGATGATTGCATTACTACATTTTGGACCTAAAAACGCTAGAGTCTGATGTCAGAAGCTCACAGCTCGCCAAAAGGGGAAAACGCCAAAGTCTCTCTCCGTGATTCACAGCCAGCGACTCATAAGCTTCACTTTACTACGTTTGCGTGTCTTAAAATTGTGAGAAATGTGAGCCGCCAGGAGAGGGCACAAAAGTTCACAGGCGTCAAGCGGGCCGATGTTGTCGCTGCTGCTGTTGCGCCCTGTCAAAGTCAGACTAATTTAACATGGCCGTTGGAAAGCTGGCGCCGGCGCCCTCCAGGAAATTTAACGGCAGCTCCACCGGGGCTTCGTTAAAGCGCCGCGGGACTTTTTGCCAAAACGTGTCGAGCCCGAAGCCTAGCTGGTGGTTTTTCCTTCTTAATAAAGCACCACTTTGCCAAACGGGCGAGCCTTGCAGACCTCACCTGAGCGCCGGGACAAAACCCACAGCACCGAGCGACTGCATCGTGACCCGCTGACGTCTCCTGAAGCCCGACTCATTAAGAGTGAGAGTCGACTCTCACGGCGGCGGAAATTATAATCGCCTCTTTTCAGGCGGAAAAAAATGCTCCCGCTCCCTCTCGCCCAACCTCAGCAACTTTTAATTAGTGTTTGTCCTTCAAGCCTGCGCTCCTCTCAGCTATTAAGGCCCTCAGGCCCCTTTGCAAATTAATTACAAAAGACCAGGCAATCACAGTAATTCAATTTGCCCGCCGGGCACCGGGCCTGGTCTTTCACCCAGCTCCACTTTGTTGCCTTTCTGTGGGGGCAAAAGGGTTCGAGCCAGGACCTCACAAGCTTTTGAAAATGAAAAATCCATCTCCATAACAAACATTTGCTAAGTCCCCGGGGTTTTTTTTTTTCTCTTCCCCGACACACACTTTTAATGCCTTAACAAGACGGATGGCCAGGTTCTGGTCCAAGGGTTTTTTGTCTGGGCTTTTCCTGCTGATTGCCAAATAATTGTGGCAGCCGAGTCAAACCACACCAGTGCGGTCTGGATGGTTGCTGCTCTGCAAGAACACTGTCGGATGTTAAAAGACCCCAAATTATTATGTAGATAAATTGTTCAAAGATAATTTGTGGCTCTTTCCTGTCAGCAAAGTTCATCCACTAAGTGTTTCGTTTGCTCCACTTTGCAGCAAGTGAGTGTTAAAACACAAACACACGGAAGCGAAATTAACAAATTAATTGGCGACGCGTTATTTTTGTATTTTCTGGCGCCCTCTAGATGCTCATCAAGAAATTTGACTAAAATAAAGACACATTTAAAAAAGCACAGCAGGCAATGACAGGAGATGAATAATAAGAATTTAAGTATTTGCAAGGACTGAAAATATGTGAATGCGTATGTGTGAATATGTGTGAATCTACAGTATGTGTGCCTGCTGAAAGACTTCCCTTGACTCAGTGCACAGCAGGAGGCTGACACCAAACTGAGAGCCTAACAACAAAAACAAGCCATCAAACAAATTTGTGCTTTCATTCGGCAAAATACATCCCAGTTAGGAAAAAAACTAAATAAAACGAAAAACAAAAATTTGCAAAACCAACTTCTGGGAATTTTGGTAGAAACCTCAAAGTCTCTTTTGAGAGTTCTGTGTGAAGAAGAGCTGCACTGCTCAGACAGAACCTGTTTTATATCATATTTTTCTTTCTTTTTTTTTTTTTTTTGCTCGACTGTCTGATGTCAAGTGACTAACATGATGCACAACTGAAAATACCAGAAAAAATCAAAAAGGACCAGGCCAATTACTGCAATATGGCTGATTCCCAGCAGCAGCTGGCAGCACGTTGGGTGCAGGCACACACACACACACACACACACACACACACCATATTGCCCGAGGGTAGCGTGATCTTCTCTGTGTCTCTCCTGCAACAGCTCTTTCTGCAGACTTCACCTTTTATGAGGTTGATGAAGGAGGATCTAAACAGCCGCGTCTGGCTCTAAAAGCTTTGCTCAGTGATCAGCCGTCGCCGAACCGTGAAGCCAAGCTACGCCGACGAGGTGAGTGTCAAACTAGGCCAATTAGACTTTGGGGATTGGCTGGTTGGAGCGCTGGAGAGGGAAGGAAAAACAAAAGGAGGCCAGGACGTGAGACGAGACGGAGAGCGGCGATTCTCCTCAGCTGCGCTGCGAAAAAAGAAAAAAAAAAAAGAGAGAGAAAAAAAAAAATGTCCGTGCGTCGGTATCGACAGAGCAGCCGAAGTTCCAGCGGCCCATGGAGTCCTGTTCTAGATATGTCACTGTAGGGGGCTGGGCTGGGCAGTGTTGAAGCACTGACGGCTTCAATGTTTCCGTTGGTTGTTACTTTTTGTCTGTTTCAACAATTTAACGACCACACGTGGAAGCCATCTGGACAGTGTTGAACAGGTGATGGTGACATTTTTCAAGGTGTCTTAACTGCCTTCACTGCCAGTGGAGCAGCGGCCTACTGCAGATCCTGACAGATCTAAAAAAAACCCATCATTATTAGCCCTAGGTTTGCAACCTGGCTCATGAGCTCTGAAAATATTGACTTGGCCTGCTGATAGGCCAAAGGTTAAACCAATCACCTTCCAACTTTGCTTCCTTATTCATTTCTTTGTTTGAAAAAGGCTCCACACCTTTTAGTGGTCTACTTCCAAGAGGTAAATGTCAAATAAATGCAGCAGATCTGGAGTGAAGGAAGGTCCAATGCCTTCATGATCTGCGTCTTCAGTGATATAAATTTATGAACAGGGTCGTGCTATCACAAGGCCTGCTGATTGATTACAAAAAAAAAGAACAACGATTGAAACAATTTGCAGCAAGCTTTCCGTTCAAAAATGTTGGAAAAACATTTTTCAACACATATTCCAATAGTTTCCATGTATTCTTGAGGATTTTTATTGTTGAATGAAATACTAAATTATTCCAGTTTGGTTGGTCGTCTCTTAAGATTGCCATTTTAGGAAGTTGGGAAGAGTTTGAGTGAGCGACGCGTCCGGAGACGGTGTCTCGCCTCTTCCAATCTCCAGCGTTCCCAGCGGCTCTTCATCCTCTGACAGTCGTGTCTGTCATCTGCCTGCTAAAGTGCGCCTCAGTCTAAATTCAAACAATCTGACTTGTCTCGCTTCTGCTTTTGTTGAAATTCATCCCCATTCGACTCGCCGGGAAAAAACAAGAGGAGAGTCTCTGCGCCGGCGGCGGCAGCTTGTCACCGATCACCGCCAGCGTAACGAGGGAGGGGGAGAGCGGCTTGTGTCTCTCCAGAGAAACCGTGTTGTGTCAGCACTGATTTGTGTTTGCACATCTGAGACAAAGTGTTTCGGCGGCGTGACGACGAGCGTCAAGCGTCGGCATGAGACAATATTTTGGTCTGAGGAAGAGCGAGGAGAGAAGCATCTGTGTTCTCTGGTACCGGTACAGAAACTTCCGAAAAACTCTTTTGAATATTTGTTAAAACCTGCAATCTTGAGTTGAAAATAAAGTTGTAGTGTTGTTAAAAAAAAAAGAGAGGCATAAAGCACGTTGAAAAGGCCCCACACTGAAGAAGAAGTAGAAGAAGGAGCCTTTATTAATCCCAGATTGGGGAATTTTGCATAATTACAGCAACCATACAGAAGGAAAGAATGGAGATTATATTGATTAAAAAGAAACAAAATAAAATAAAAACATTTATAGACTAAGAAGGAACAAACAAGATATTTAAATTATATAGTATTATATGAACCATGTTTGGATTTCGCTTTGATTTAATACCTTCAATATGTGAAATAATTCAAAATAAAAAAAAAAAGCAGAGAAGACAAAGTCCATTTTTATGCTGTTTTTTTTTTTTTTTTTTACGGTTGTTTGTGTTAAACACAGCATCCTGCATGGACCTCTCAAATGTCCAGATGCCTGAGATTATGCATAATTCTTTTCCTTTTTCCTTTTTTAAAGGTCTCTTTAATAGAACAGGACTCCAGAGGCAGAGATTATCTCAACGCTTGAATGTCACAAGTGAACAACACTGGGTGTAAATTGTATAAACAAGTGGCTCAGAAGGAGGCGGCGCCCCCTGCGTGGTCCCTGATCAGGAAGTAACAGATGTCCTGCTCCCTCTCAACGCTCACTTATGCTAAAATATGCGGCGAAGCAAAAACAATATATTTTTTCATCTAATCACCAATTTAGCAGCGCAGCGTGGCGAGTGTTGCATGTGTCTGCCGCTGTGGCCCCACGAGGGGGGGCAGTGTGTGTGTGTGTGTGTGTGTGTGTGTGTGTGTGTGTGTGTGTAGCCCGGCCTGGAGGTCAGCGCGGTAAACAATAATACTCGGCGTGATAAATTCTCCCGTCTGCTCGGTATGTCGTGTCGCGTAGCTCCTCTGATTTATTCCTTCACGGAGCAACGGAGAAGGCGAGCGAGCGAGAGAGCGAGAGAGAGAGACATAGAGTGTGTGTGTGTGTGTGTGTGTGTGTGTGTGTGTGTGTGTGTGAGAGAGAGAGAGAGAGAGAGAGAGAGAGAGAGAGAAAGAACACACACAGACAGAGATGAATAATTCACGGGGATGCTAACATCAAAGAGCACCACGGGGGAAACAAAAACACGGCCATTTGGGTCGGTGTGCCGTTCCGGATTAAGGCGAACACGAAGCGCGCAGGTCTGCCTCGCCCTCACCCACAGGGATGTGTTAGCCCTGTGTTTACAGCCTCCTGCTAAAAAGATAAATATCCACCAGAGTTTTGCTCTCCCTTGGCGCTTCCACATATTTGGAAGGGGATGAAAACGAGACTAAGAGGGCAGAGTCGACGCCCGGCTGGGGGCGTGGTCACGAATCTAGCCCTTTGTGACATCACAGAGGGCTGATTAGGTCAGAGGGCCAAGAGACTCATTTCTCTGCAGTTCACAGAGCGGATGAAAACGCATGCAAGATGCAACATGGCCTTTAAAGCGCAGTCGGACCACTTCAGCAGATCCTACTGGTGACACACACAGCCAGCGGGGGCAGCAGTGAGCGGTGGCAGGCCCGGTCTTCCCCTCGTCCAGTCACAGCGGAGGAGAAGGGCAACGCTGACTCGGCGTTTCACGCGCCACTCGCAGACATGACTTGCAGAATGCTGCTTCAGTGTTTATTAATAATGTGTAAAAATGCCAGCGCCTCCGCTCCTTTCTTTCCTTCCAAACGGTGGTGACAGAGTGCGCACTTTGGAGGGAATATATCTATTTTTTCACCGAGCAGCAACGGAGATAATAACTGCTGACCTACAGAGTCGAGCAGGATTGGAGGCAAATGAGTCCCGGAGCCGAGGCTAAACATTTGTTAATTTAGCTGAGGGGGAAACAGTGACACACACACACACACACACACACACACACACACACACACACACAGGTCCTGCTTGCAGTTTGTTTCGTCAGCAGTGTTTGGTCCAGAGCTGCACAGGCAGAAACAACAGCAACAAAAAAGCAGCAGCAGCAGCAGCAGTAGCAGCAGCAGCAGCAGCAGCAGTAACAGTAACAGCAGCAGCAGCAGTAGTAGTATCAGCAGCAGCAGCAGTAGCAGCAGGCCTCACAGTTGTCACTGTGACCTTCTGCAGCCTAGGGCCATGTTTCTGTTCCTCCCACTGTTTCACACAGCGCCCCCTCCTGCTCACGTCCTGCTGCTGTTTAACAAAGGCTCTCCAGATTTTGCCTTTGAGCGCAGGTGATTTGTTGGCCACCTGATCCACAGGTGTGATGGTGCATCAGCAGCGAAACATGCACCAGCATAACCCACGACCATCCGCACTCACGTTTGCAGCCCTGCGGAGCTGCCAGTCGGCCTGATGGGGGCTGCGTCTGGACAGTGGGAGGAGCCAGGAGGGAAGAAACCCGCAAACCCCACACTGTAATGCAGCGGGAATCAAACCCACAACAGCTCTGCAGCCAACGAGCGGCGTCGTCCAGACAGGTGTGACCGACTAACGAGCTCCCGCACCGTCCCAACCTGCCTGCGATGCGTGGCGTTGATTCCTCCACGCAACTGTCAGTCTGCGGGTGGCGCCCGACAACTCTGCGAAACCCCCGCAGGGCTGGGGGAGGGAGAAGCAAGGCGTCGCAGCGTCCAGGCGTCGCAGCGTCCAGGCGTCACAGCGTTCCGGCCTCGCCGCGTTGATGCATGATGGAAAAGGTCACGGAGTGGAAACCTGACGGCTGCTGCCGTTGAGATGTGCGTCAGCCGCTTGTGTTTTGACGGCTGGGTTGGAGAACTTTCCACAGCAGGAAGAACTGTGTGTTTTCATGTGCATGTGTGTGTAGAGGAAGCTTTGAAGAGACCTCAGAGGGGAAACTGAGTGAACCACAAAAGAACGCTGCTCTTTTTTTACAAGCAAATAACACACCCATCGACAACGCTAGTGAATGCAATTTGAATATAGTGGTAGAACGGTATGCCAGTATGCATATCTGGAACTCATAAAAAGCCACTCTTCAGCTTGAGTTTTGGTTCAATTACCACTTGATCATAATTCTGACAAATACACCTCAACTCCACACGCCAGCTTACGATTCAGCTTTTAATGCTTCAGTCTCCTCAAGAATGACCCGTCACCTCACCGTGCCTTGTTATAGTGAGCCTGGTGCATTCTGGGACATGTAGGATTTCTGCCGAGGGTAAATTAGCAAAGTGTAGCAAGTTGCTAAACATCTGTCAGCATAGAAGTAATTTAAAACAAAAACAAACGCGTTTCTGCTCGGTAGATTTAGAACTTGAAGACGTCCGCAGCCAAACTATTTATGAACACGCCACTGCATGTAAATAAAACCCTAAAATGCCCTTACATCTTAAGGGCGCCCTGTCCAACCCAACAGCTGTGCTATTCCCTTCCGTCCCATTGTTTTATTGCTCATCTTACTCTTTTATGTGCACACTTCTGCTCCCTATAAATCCGCCGGATTAAAAAGCGGCGCCGTAAACTTGAAAGATGTTTTCTTCGCCGCTCGGTGAGGTTCGAACCGCTAAATCAGCGCGCATAAAAAGAGGGCAGCTCACTGCAGGCAGCAGGCAGTTGGAAATGATGATGTTATCAGACGACACACTCTGGAGCTGCCCAACCAGCCCGGGATTAGGCACTGGCTCGGTGAGTGCGGAAAAGAAAGAAGGAAAGAATCGCTTCGAGTCGCTGCAGTCTGTAGGGTTTTCAGTTCAGCTGCAGATCACAAACCGTGTGCGCGTCCCACAGAACCGTCCCATCACAGCCGTCTCTCCTGCAGAGTCCAGATTTTTTTTTATTGAGTTATTTTCTTTCTTAAAAGCTGCTGGAAACTTTATTCAGATACTCGCAGCAGACGGCAAGACTTTAATAATGGGTTAAGTCCAAATGTAATGCTATTCTCAGGCTAAACTGAGTTTTTCTAGAACATAATTAAACAATTCCTTGGAGAAAAAAAAAAAAAAAAAAAGCAAGCAAACTTTAAGCTCGCTCTCCAAAGGATTAGAATCAACTCATAGCAGCAGCAGCTGTTGTTTGCAGAGTGCTTGATTGGAGCAGTTTCTGCCACGAGGACGTGTCCTCGACTGACCGTCTGTACAGGAAGTAGCGATCGTGGCTGAAGTGCACTGCGGATGGGAAAGCAGCGTCCACACAACACAGGATGGAATCGACAATGAGATAAATGAAGGTATCAGATAATCTGATAGACGACAATTCAGAAACAAGTCCAGCCTAACTGACTCTGCAGCTCTCTTTCAGACAATCTGAGTATCTGAAAGGTTGATTATTTGTCGCTTCAAATTGCTGCCTGACTCAACCTACACAATTGAGAGAGATCACATTACCCTAATTGCAAATACTGCATTTATAACACCATAATCTAAAATCAAATGAGCCACTCGGCTGTTGTGTTTGATTCCATCGGACGAGGCCGTCGAAGAGAACGTCAGGCGCTCCGAGGTGCACACGCACTCCAGGCGGCTTTATTCCCTCGCTAAATATTGCGCTTATGGGGATTAGCAGACTCTTCCTCTCTGTTTTTAGGATTACTTGTGTTTGCGATTGTGACGGCGGCGCCGGAGCGGCTGAGAGCGCGGCTGACGGAATTACGGGTGACAGATTTACAAGGATAATCTCCGCCAAGGGTCTGACAACGATCTGCGAGGCGACAATCGCTGAATCTATTTGTCCCGCTGCGTCGCAGACTATTGAAGGAGTCGGAGTTCCGTACGTGCGATCACTGCAGACGGCCATTGATCCCCCACTTTGAACAAAAGCATCCTGAAAAAAAGGGGAGGGGGCAGGCTGATTAACTACCCAACTCAATTTTTTCAGCCTTGGCCGGTGAGTCTCCTCACCATTGGTGGTCATTTTCTGACACCGGATCGGGTGTTTTTTCCCATTATCGCTGGAGCGCAACAAGAGCAAATAGAGTGTGATGCCTGCTGGTTGTTTTTTTTGGGGCTATTTAGAGATCAGAAACTGCGGCTGAAAAACATTGGAGGAATAAATCACCGTGGGAGGCCCGGCTCCCATCACGACCTATCAAATCACTCCTCGGGCTCCCGGGGAGAGTACTCTTTTAGTCTCAGCGTGGCTCTATTCTGGGAAGAGCCGTCGCCGGAAGTGGGAACAGGTTTGGCGTTATTTGACTGAGGGCCTAATGGAATTTGGCAGCAAATCACGGCAAAGACGCAGGGCCACTTTCTGAAATGTCGGGAGGATACGGCTGAGTGTTGCAGACTATCACTAACACAAATAACCAACTGTGAATTAGAAAGCACTCAGTCCCGGCTACAAACAATAGACTCCAAACCGCTTATGTTTTCTTCAAAGCCCCGAGGCAAGGTTAAACGTTTATTTTGCTTCTTCTGAAAGTTCTGCAGCAATTGAATGATCTGCCAACTGCTGTCAAAGGGGAAGGTTTCGCCCCCAAAATTGAAATTTCACCACTTTGCTACCAACCACTTGGTGGATGGAGAGAACATTTTCTAAGAAAAAAAAAAGAAACCGGCTATGACAGATTTTATCCTTAGGCCAATACAGCTGAGGCCCACTGTGGCAAAGCACTCAAGCACACAAAAACACAGCATGTTTCGACATTAGCCGTGCAGTGCACAGCCAACCACACTGGAAAACTCCTCGTTTCACTCTTTTGTGTTGGAGTCCAAAGGGTGGGTGGAATTCTCTCCATCTGTGAAACTCGAAAGCCTTTAATGGATTAGAAAACATTACGTGAACCCCTGGTAGTCAACACTGTGGTGACTGGGAACAGGGTGTAAATCCATGAATTTGGGTCAACTGCACATTTAAAGCTGGGATGAGCCATGACAGAAAACAGAGGGATAGATGGATAGATGGATGGATGGAGGGAGGGATGGCTGGCCGGGATGGTGGATGGATGGGAGATGGATTGATGGAAGGACGGATGGATGTTGAATGGGTGGATGGATGGATGGATGGATGGATGCTCAACTTAAGTGAGTCAAGTGTCAAAGTAAACGCAGTTGAAAGTTAAATTTCAACAGCGGGCAAACTATGCCTTTAAACTCTTCGACAGCCGCATTTCTGGTTGTAATAGACCAGACAAACACTTTCAGTCATAATTGGCCAAACATCTTTGTCGCCGCCGAGGTTTATTCAACCCGACAGCGCCGCAGCTGCAGTTTTTAATCTCTGCCAAGATAAACTGTCTCCTAATTACAGCGGCTCCGGCTGGGGGCCCCCTCGCCGCCTCTTTTGCGAGTCTCTCCAGCGCCAAACACTAATGCAGGAAAAGCGCAGCGCGCGCGGCAAATGGCCACTCATAAAGCAACGCCGCGTGTGTCATAAATGATAATGGCGGCACAAATTGGCCTGCTCGTATGCAGTTTAGCCTCTCAGGGCCTGGGCGGCCGCTCTGCTCTTCCCTCGGTGTGTTTACGTCTCCGTGCTACCTCCCAGCGCGACTGCATCGCCGCGAGCACCCGCAGATGCTTTTCCAGCCAAAGACCGCGTCCTAAAATGCCCTGCTGCTGTTACCATGACAACCCCGGGGGGAGGGAAAAGGGAAGGAAAGCAAGATATGAAAAAAAAAAAGGAAGTTAGGTCAGAGCCGGTCCAAACCATCTACCTCATCACCATCCGCTGGAGGAAAGCTGCAGCTGCAGCGAGTAAGAGTGTCTGTTTTAGCAGGCCAGCACCGCTACCTGCCTCCGATTGGTCATATCGGAAGATTTGGTTTATTTACAAACCTTTGTTTTATACGTGCCGGTGATTGCTACGATATGTGAAATCTATTTCAAGGGTGACTTATTATGAAACACTCAACTTTCTCCAGCAATTGCACGTTACTTTTCTCCGGCACGTGCGTTGATTCTGATGTGTTAACGGTCTAGAATCGATCCTGTCCTTAACTTATCCTTAACTGACCCTATTATTGCTGTTAGTTGTTAGCAAAAAGTTGTGTGTGCTCTCATGGTCTCATGCTCATTAAATTTCATCTGAGAGTAAACAAACACTGGATTTAAACCTGGCCACAGCAACAACGAGAATGAGAATGAGCACTCAAAAGCACCCACGCACAATTACTTTTTCCAAAAGAACGTGCTAAAGTGTGCAGTGCATTCGCACAGACATTCCTTCAATACGGACAATTTGACTGTTTTTAGTTTGCGGGTGATGTGGCGTGAGTGAATGCTGCTGTGTTTCTAAAGACGTATTTTGACCTCAGGCAGAAACAACGAGGCAGATTAAAGACTTTGGTCGGCTCACTGTGTTGTCCGGGATTTGTACCTCATGTACAATCTGCCCAGAGTGTGTTTAATCATGTGTTATGTGATTATGTCTTGTGTGATGTTGGGTTTGGTGCATGGATGGATGGATGAGATCAAAACACAGACTGGATCGTCCACTCTTGGGGGTGCATTTATCTCAATAAAACTAAATGAAAATTAATTTAATCGGATTTTTAAACTACTTGTAAAACAGTTGAAACCAATTAGTCACAACAAGGGGAAATTAATTTATGCATTGACAAAGCCACCAGTTTTGTTTTGTTTTTTTCTTGAAGTCCTGATCACCAAAGATCGGGCCCCAAGCCACGAGAAATGTTTTATTTCTGCAAATGTTCTGACCTTTCCTGCAGGGTTTGGTGTGGAATACCTCCGACAAGACGGGCTGCTGCGTGGCTTTTGCTTGCGATCAATGTTAATCAATTTGTCAGTCTGTTAGCTAATGACAAGCTGTAGAAAAATGTCGCATCCAGACCTCTTTAATTTTCTGATAATAGGAGGGCTGAGAGAGGAAACCTGGTCGTGTGGCTCCTTGTTCTTTGATTCTTTCTGTGCGGCTGATATCAAGGCTGTGTAAAGACGCCTGCCGCCTCCCTTCCTTCTGATTTATACCGTCAGGTGAATTTGATTTACAAACTGAGCCGTGACTGATCGCATTTGTCATGTTTTTCTATGCACCAGTCAAACTGTGATGTCCCCGAAGGGCTGCAGGGAACAATGAAACAATGGTAACAACAACGCATGTTGGTTGTTTCTCTACTAATTCATTTGTGACAGCAACAGCAAAAAAAAATACAACTGAAAAAGAATCAATTTGAAAACATGCTTGCATGGATAATCTGTCAAAAGTGATAAAATACTACTGAGGCTTTTTCCATTCTGAATTCCTGCTGATTTATCGAGAAAAGTTCCAACTTCATCTCTGGTTGGGGTGTGACAGGACCAGTCAGCAGGGATTTTAGTTTTTTTTGCACCCAACTTTGGTGTTGGCTTCCTTTTAAAAACGGAAGCACCTTCAATCTTTATACACAGTAAATATAGAGTTAATGAAAAAAAAAAACATAATTCTTGGGTCACGCCAATAGGAGGCCAGTGGCTGTTCCCAATGATTAACACTGATGCAGAAAAAAAGATGGACAGATGTGGCGTTTTCAAATGTTCCATATGGTCTCATTCCAAGAAGGACAAGTCCAACAGATTTGGGAAACATTTGGTCGGCCTCGTTGCCTCGCTTGACGGCTGCGCAAAGTGCAGGGCCGATCCTTCAGATTGGGTCAGTGGCCCTTGACTGGGCCCGGCCTTTTCAGTTAGTGATGAATAACTGGACGAAGGATATATGGGCTCGGCGCAGGTCTTTCTCTGGCCTGTCACTTTGCCACACCAGCAGCCGGTGCGACGCAGCCGTAGAACACAAGGGCCCATTAATCAAACGGCAAAGGTCAGGAGCTAAACCCAATTTGCCCGTGCGCTCTCCTTGTCGCTCACAAGAGTAATGAATATGTTGGCGGAGGATGGCGAAGAGCCCAGCTGAGAAAGTGTTCTGAGGGATTCGGTCTTGTTGAAAAATGTGAGATGGTTCATCTGTGGCCAACGCTTTCCCAAGAGGTGGCCGCAGTTAGCTCTCAATATTTCTCTCGCACTTTCTCTCCCTCTCTTTCTCTCTGTCTTTGAGAAGATGAAAGTGAATATAGAGTAAACACGACTCCCCTCTGATTCGGCATGAAGTTACGGAAACATGAAACTGCTCCGTAAAAGTCTAGGAGCTTAAATATACATCAAAAGCAGGGAGAATACAACAAGACACAAGCGTCCTCGTTACATGATATTGTTAAATAAAGAGAAAGCCGCGTCATATAAAAAGTCCTGAGTGTGCGTATATTGTGGTCATGTATGTTGTGGCTCTGAGCATTTAGTCACGGCAGACAGGGCAAATCCCCTGTTAATCTGCCGGCACTCTTTGAACTACGGTTATGAGGCGACTGCAAAAGGGTCTCCAGATTGTTGTAAACCGCTTCAGGCAGAGAAATAAGATCTAGCGTCAGGGTTTTGAGTTTTAGTGCCGAGCTGCCCCGTTGAGACACAGTTGGGGTGAGAAGGTAGAGAGGCCAAAAAGTTGAAATCACTTCTTAATACAGGAAAAGTACCCGATAACCAAGGGTTCAGGAAAGGACCATAGGGTTGCATGGATGAGATTGGTGTAAAATGGAGAAACAGAAATTACTTACTCGTAGCTTGACAAAAGTACCATGATTGTGCTTTTATTTCACTCATTTGCAGAAAAAGTACTTTGAAACAGGCAGCTACATTGTATCGCCACATGTCTTCAGCAGGGTCAGGGGTTGGGGTCAGGATTACGGTTAGGGAGTGGTGCACAGTGGTGGAACTAGGAAATGAGTAGGACCAGGTCATGGATTACTTTGCAAAAAGATAATGTGGATGTGCTCTGAGTTGGTGGTTTTAACCAACCTTACTACAGCTGCTAAAAGAAAGAAGCAAGAAAAGGGTGACCTTCATTTGATTGCAATATTCTTTCACACCCAAAGGAATGTCAAAGTATCACAGTTTGAAATACTATATTGACAAAAGAGTCTTGATCTTTGGTTGAACCACTTTCCATCTTTGAAACTCCAGAGAATGGAGAATGGAACACAGACTGGCTGGAATGTTTCAGCAAAGTCTACATTCAAACACAGAGGTTTGAGTTTAGAGGTTAGGGGTTAGAGGAGGTTAGAGTAACGGCAAGTACGGCAAACGACGTGGTCTGGATCAGTCTCAGGCTTCCAATGACATCATCATCTGCACTGTTAGAGTATAATTTGCTTGAAATCCAGACGAGGACAAGGACAGTAACGAGCTGTTGTCCATCATTGTTTATGTCAATGATTAAACTCGTCCACGCCGTTGATTGTGCCGTTGCCAAGGAGCCTCCAAAACAGACCCAGACAACAGGCGGCCAGTGTTTTCCAGCTGTGCCACGGGCCTCCTTTCTGCCGGCTGCACGTCCTTCACTCGTCTGGCTGTTTGTCATGCATCTGCAAGAGAGCGTCCTGTCACTAACCCCGGCTTCCGCTCGGCTCAGAAAATCCAATGACTTTCCCCTCATCCATAATTGAGAGGCCACGCCGGGTGCCTGGAGAGCTGAAATGAATTAGCCGCGGCTATTAATAGCCTTCTAAAAATACAGCCGCAGGTCTATTTCCAGGAGGCCCTCGGAGGCAAGGTGCTGTTAGCGCCCTTCGAAAATTGCTGCAGAAGCTCTTCGATTCTTTCATTGATGAAGAGGTGACAAACAGCTGCATTTAGGCAGAGGGTTTTGAGAAAAATTAATCACACACCTGAAGGAAACAGTCCAGCTCCATCCTCTCATAAAGAGTGCTTACTTTTCAAAATTGTCTCTTCGCTAGGGCTGGGCGGATCGATGTAAACATCAACGGTATCGATACCAAGGTAACTATTGGTACTGGATTGATACTTGCATGATGAGATTGACACTTTGATTGCAGTTTCTCCGGCAAATTACTCTAAATTCCTCACAGCTGGTCTCAAACTACGTCTAAGTTAGCAGTGTAGCTCTCTCTCTCGCCCACTCTCTCTCTCTCTAAATAAAAGGTTTGGTATCTACGTTGCTAACCCTGTATTTACGTGCTATCGAATCCCCGATATCGGCCACCCACACTCATCATGGCTCACTGTCGCGTTTCGCCTCGCCTTGCTTTATCCACCGACATCTCCGCACTCTGCTCTGCTGCACTGCACCGCCGGACGCCGCCCACTCGCTCTGAACAGAAACAAAAGGAAGATCATGACGGGGATAATGTGGGTGAGTGGCTCCCTAACGAGGCGGCGGCGCTTTTCAGCTCTAATGATCTAAATGAACTCGTCATCGCCTCCCCTACCCCGCTGACCCGCTGTAATTACACCTTTCATTAGCCATTAGCGGGGGTAGCGAGCTCGGGAGGGCCTGGATTGATCGGAAGCGGAGCGGGAACGGGGAGGGTCACCGGGGGTGATGTTAACGACACTGCAGAGGAGGACGGGTTGGTATCCGGGCCGGCTGATAAGGGCAGGTGCCTCGGAGGGGGGCGGCAGTGATGAGGGGGAGATAATGGCTCTGAACTGTGCAGAACATTACTGCGGTGAACATTATAAGTATCTCGGGTAACACTTCATATGGAAATTATATCTATAATCTCAATCTATGGCCTCATTCCACATGCATTAATAAAGACAGGTTTATTGTTTTAGCTCTATCCGGTGCACTAAAGGGCTCTGGGCGCCGTTGCTATGACTTTTTCTTTAATCACTGCTTTCAATCGCCGTAGGCGCCAGGGCACTGCACAGCTGTCTCTCTTAAATGGCTGCGATACAGTAGGCGTAACGTGGAAACGGCCTCTGTGTCCTCAGAACACCTCAGAAAAAAATAACAAGTACTTGAGATTTTATCCTCCAGCGCTGTCTGCAGCAGCTTGACTCCACCGTCGCATTTTGCTTTACAACTTTGAGAGCAGCTGGAGGCAAACTCATTTTTTATGTTTCCTTGCTAAAGTCTACACTCTGAGCTGTGACTCTTGACAACCCTCATCGTTTTTGCACCGCCAAAATCAACACTTAAACACTGGTGCATCAAAAACATTTGGTGCAAACGGCACTGAGTTTGCAGGGCTGATGGGACTCAGAATGAACGTTCAGTCATCTTTATTTGCAACCAATAGCAATGCAGCTGCTTGCATGGCCAAAAGTAATAGGCACACCTGTTTGCAAAGGGCCAATGTGTCGTGAATCCTCCTGCTTGCCAGGTTTGGGATAGGCAAAGTGGCTGAAGCATGTGGCGCCTCTTTGATAAAGTCTCACGGTGTATGATTTAGTAGTACTTACTGCTGAGAAAACAAATTACAGACTAATGCACCAATGAACTGATTACCTTGAACCAACATTATCAGATGTGATGTACTGAAGTACTCGAGGCACATCCACGATAAGAGGTGATGGCGCCATATAACATCTTTATTTAAATATATATGTAAATTATTCCAGATTGAAATACAACTGTTACATCCTTTTAGTGATGACCTAACCAAAAAAAGACAACTGTCCCACTTAATGTCGATAGGTGGCGTTGAGCGTCAAAGTTTGGGGTTTTAAATGACCAAATTATCCCAATATTCACCCTACACTCTGCAAAAACTTGCTCAAAGCCGCTATACACGACGCTACTTCACCACTAGAAGTTGTAGTTCTGCGCCACATGTGAACCAAAACAAACATGTTCCCTGCAGGTCCTCAGCAGCCTCCAGTGAAGCAGCACTGAACTTCATTAATATAAATGGGACCGTCACCCTTGGTTTTCAGGGAAGTTCCTGTATATACTTTTAATAAAAAACAACATCTTAAGCTGCCACTTTCTCCTTTAGGCTTTACATCACACGCTGTCCACCAGGTCCAAACTAAACAAACTGTGCATTTTGCTTTTTATTGCCGGGAGTGATAGAACCTCCTTCCAGCAACTTTTCACCAGAGCGAAAAACAACAACATTGCACTGCCTTACCAGCTGCTCGAGTAACAGACAACCGAAAGAGGAGCTGGGCCTGCTGGGGAAAGAGGCCTTTCATCATAACACTGCAGACCGGAGTAAACTTTCAAACACAGTGTAAACACTTTTCATGGGGAAATTTCAGACTTCAATGAGAGGTTTCACCAGCCAAAGGGACACTGCTGAAGGCAGCGAGCTCTTCCTGAGGCGTTCACAACGCTGACAGTTTTGGCAGAAAAAAGAGCCTCTAACTATCACGGGCAATGATGTACGAGAGTTTCCATTCTCGTCTGGCGTTTGAGAGGCTGTATACACTCAAGTGGAACTGAAAAAAAGAAGAAAGAAATAAATCTGCAATGGCAGCTTGTAAATCTTTTGCCGGTTAAGGCAAAACGTTTCTACAGTGGAGCTTGTGTGAGACGGTGTCCAAGAAAAGCAAAAAGGTCTTTTCAGCACCAGGTTCAGTCGTATCACATGACCTTGAAAGTCATAACATCCACAGAGTTCCTGCCGTGAGTCACGGGAGGCTTTGTCTGTGCTGTAATGCAACTAGAGACAGCTTGCGGGAGTTGTCGTCACTGTCGTTCGAGAATGTTTGAGAGCACCGCACCCAGCAGAGAGCGATAAAAACCCACCAGGGCACAAACTGCCGTCGAGGAGTCGGACTTTAGGATTGAAATCTTACCGAAAATGTCTTTTCGTGAAAATGTGTTGCAATTTAGCTGTGCTCTGTGATATGATGATTGCACCTCTGCTCTCACTTCAGTTAAAATCCAAATTCTTTACTAAAAGAAAAAAAGAAAAAAGAAAAAGAAAATCACAGTCCCGTGAAATGAGGAACATTCATTTGCTTCTTTTGTCTTGGCTTAGTCCAATAAATCACTGGTTTCACCACCAAGCTGTGAATAGAAGGCCAAACACGCTGCTGCTGCTGCTGCTTTCTGGAACCTTTGAGAGTTTTCTGGATAATAAATCACACGACGCCGCACCGCTGGGGTTTTGATAATGACTACATGTCCGAAAGTGGTTCAAATGTGGGATCTCAGCGAACCCACCAAAACAAAATGGAATCAATTAACAACGTTTCAACGTACTCAGCACAATTCATCAACTAACAATATTGTATATTGTGTCGAGACACTGTATGTTTTGTTAGCCGAGGTCTGTTGACACAGACTATTACATTGTCGAGATTATGATATTTTTTGTCAAAGGTTTGACGGAGAGGTGATTATTTAAAAAAAGGCAACTTCAAGCTTAGTTTGTTCGAAGTAAAACAATCTGTTTATATTACCCCCCCCCACCCCCCCACCATTTTCTACTTCCCTTTAAACGGCCCCTTTGTGGTTTCTCCCTGGTAATAACTGTGTTTATGAATCATGTGCGGTGCGGTAAATGAAGATTTATACTGCCAGTTGGTTCGAGCAGAGAGAGAAGCGAAGGCTCTCTGACATGAAGAACTAAAATACGATCCACTGGTGCCGTGACGGTGCAATTTCAACTCTGGATTACGACGCTGCTTGCATTTTAACAAAAAATAAAAACTCTCTCTCTCTCTCTCTCCCTGCTCTCATTACCGCTGTCACTCTTAAGTCTTGTGTCTGTGTTCCAAGAGCAATAAGGCCTCCAGGTTTTGGCTGCACGCGGCTCACCTTTCTCCGCCAGGAAGCCTTGATTATAAAATGTTGAGCGCCTCTTTAGTC
Organism: Nelusetta ayraudi; assembly: GCF_046127955.1. Taxonomy (NCBI): domain Eukaryota; kingdom Metazoa; phylum Chordata; class Actinopteri; order Tetraodontiformes; family Monacanthidae; genus Nelusetta; species Nelusetta ayraudi. Next base: position 59,393 of record NW_027466142.1, read on the forward strand.
ATCTGTCGGGAATACCAGCAGCATGCAAAGACTCGGAATAAGAAACGGAAATAGCTGCGTGTGTGTGTGTGTGTGTGTGTGTGTGTGCGCGCGCGAGTGGTGAGAGGAAGGGGGATCAGCTCGTCTCTCCGAGCCCAGCAATTCTTTATCCTGCCAAAATTCATCCACCATGCCTTCCCTCTCCCTTAACTAAATCCGTCAGCTCTCTTACAATGTACTGACAGGCTCCCTCATTCAGGATCATTCGATTATCAATTCTCATTCCGCGAGGCGCGCCTAAGCTCGTTTTCAGATTTAGATCCCGGCCTTCCGGCCGCCGTAGATCACCTGTCACTTGTCACCGCTCGACGGCACAATAGGACAGAAAAAAGCATCGGCGGCCGCCAGCCAGCTAGTCAGTCAGCCAGCCAGAAAGAAATGACTTCATTTTATATGCTGGCACCGGGATTTATAACACAGGCGACAGAAAGCAAATAACTTGGGCATGTTCGCGCCGCGCATTAGCACAGCGGGCGGGAGGCAGGCAGACACACACACACACACACACACACACACACACACACACACATACAGAAAGACCCACACACTCCCTGGCAATAGTCTGCTACATCTGGAAAATCCCACCGACTACTGGACTGGACATTTTATTTTTATTCATTAATATATATATTTTTTTTTAACGCTCTAGCATTCAGCAGCGACCGTCTGATGTACTGCCATTGAAGTGAAAACCTAAGTGCTAAAAACTGAGAAGACTGGAGAGTCTCTTTGTGAGCAATCATACCTGTGTGTGTGTGTGTGTGTGTGTGTGTGTGTGTGTGTGTGTGTGTGTTTGCGCCTGCTAACTGTGTTTTTCCAGACTATGTTTGCCACGAGGGATCTCTCGCTTTAGCGATTAACATAGTCACACAGCTGAATAGGAGTAGAGCAGCATCACCGCGATAAAGCACTCAAGGAGGAGTGAAAAAAAAAAAAGACACAGCCAGCCCCGCTCGCAGCTTCCCTTGAAATGTGCCTCAAGCACCCCCCCCTCCCACCTTCCCTTCCCCCTTCTCCTTTTTTGCTCGCTCCCCGCCAGTAATGGTGCAATCGAGGAGATGTGAATTCATTCTGTGGCAGGGCCGGGAGTGGATTGAAGAGCTTCTCTCATCCCCTGTCACTCATGCAGCAGCCTGATGGGCACCCATGCTCTCCGGCCTCTCTCATCCTCCATCCTCTTCCCCAGCTGACAGGCATGCCCCCACCACCACCACCAACCCCTCTCTTCTATTACCCGCTGCGGTAATTTTGTGTCAGCTGACGGAAAAAAAAAGACCTATTTACAAATTTAACACCCAATCTTGACGGGCGACGCCGCGGCTGTCAGCGAGCGGGGCGAGGGAAAAAAGAAACCTGCCGACGGGATGGAGGGATGGGGGGGGGGCGGTGTGTGTGTGCGGGCGGGAAAACGTCGAGCTGCATCGATTTTCACAAGGCCTTAATTGAAACATTTATCCAAATCTGCGCCTCGCTGAATAAACGCTTCTTGTTTTCTGCCCCGTGAACAAATCCGTTGACTGCAAAACATAAATTTGCGAGGGAGGGAGTGCGAGTGGGAGTGCGGGGGGGGGAAGCATCCCGCTGAGGCGCAGATAGACTGTAATAGTGTTTTCTAAATGCAGCATCTGCACAGCTTTGTCTACAAACCATGCCCTAATGTTGAAAAAAAAGTGCTTCTCTTTATTTATCATCTCTTTCCGCCGCAGTGTTTTCATTTATCGGCACCGGAGGCAGACGGCGGGGTATTGATTGGATGTTTTCCTCCAGGGTTTTTTAGTGTTGTGGAAAGCTAGGAAACCATCAACTCTGGCGCAGCCCACCAACCCACCCACCCACCCACATAGAGAAGGCCCCGCCGGACCCACTCTGTTCTCCAGGGCGGGCCAGTTTGCCTCGCTCCGGGGCTCGGACCCCTTCTTGTGGCCGACAACCACTCACAGAATGGCAGCCGTCCTTAATCCAGCGGCGTGATCTCAACCTGGGTTCAAAGCAACATCTGCTGTCGAAAACACGCGCGCAGCGCTTCCATGGGGAATTTCTCTTCTCTTTTTTTCCGATTCGTCAGAAAGGCACCCCACCAAATTATGACTGCTGTCTCCTGTGTTTGTCAGGTTCGCAGGCGAGTGGCAAGTGTGTGTGCGGCGAAGCCCAGGGAAAAACATGTCAAGCTCTAATCCATTTCTTCCATTGATATATGTACGGCGGGCTTAACAGAGATTTAAATAATTCATAGCGCTTGGACTGCCAAAGCTCCGTAATCAGCTTGCGAAGCTCAAGGAAGCGGCGCGATAGAGTGCACGGGGAGACTGATTGCTCAGCCCACATGCATAATTAAGCAGAGGTGGGGACGGGGGGGGGACGGGGGGGGGCGGATGGTGATGGGTGTTTTGCTTTAGCGGGAGAGCCCTGGTTTGAGGTTATGGCTCGTCGGTCCACTCTTTCTGACTTGTCTACTGGAGCGGCCGCACAATGACCCTGGAGGTGTCACTGCGTCCCACTGTGCCATTAGAACACCCCACCACCCCTTCCTCCGCCCTCCAACTGTGAGAAGTGAGCATATCTGCCAGGATTTGTGGCGCCATATGTTTTGTATTAGGAGTAACTCGCTTGATTATCGCAGATGGAGCCGTTTAAAGCCTTATTAGTCGACGGGACGTGGCTTACGGAGTTTTCTCCCGCTGCGTCCCACAGCCACCACAGCGGACTGCAAACAGCTCAGGCTCGACTGCGAGATCCGTCCTCTTGGGGAGGCTCAATTTCTCCCTTTCGCAAGCAGCGCGAGTCCTCAGAAACCTGCCAGGCCCTGTTGGGTTCTCTCTCTCTCTCTCTCTCTCTCTCTCTCTCTCTCTCTCTCTCTCTCTCTCTCTCTTTCAAAAGAAGTGACGGATGTCTGTGACTCACTCTCAGAGACTTAGGTGGGCATTGTCAGGGATTGCAATGTCTTCCTGCCGCTGTGCTTGGAGGATATGAACATTCAAAGGGCGATTTGTTTTTGCCCGTTTCATCTCCGGGCTTGGATTTGAGAGTAGAAATATCTTTTTCTTCTTTTTTTTTTCGAGATGCAGACACCGTGTCCTCTCAGTGTTTATTCTGCTGTGTTCAATAGGTACCATGGCAATAGGAGGTCTGCACAAGGACTTGGAAGACATATCATTCCCGTGAGGTGACACTATTCTGAACATTGGATACAGTCATATTGCGTGTGATACAGGTGCTTATTTGCCAGTCCTATCCTATCTCCTCTCATCTGATCTCATCCTACCGTGTCCTCCATCTCCCTACCCTTCTCAAGCCAATCTTGTTCTACCCTTCTCTATCCTTAAGATCTCATCCCTTTATCCCATCACCCAAGAGGGTCGCTTTGTGCATCCTTGACATTGGTTCCACCCTGTGCATGTAAGTGTTGTCCAGATTCCCCAGATCCCAGCCCCTGGGCAAAAACGCCCCTGCAGTCTCACCACAGCAAGAAGATGCCGGGTTTTCTCAGACGGGCCTTTGTGCGTGGATGTTGCACGTTGTTCTTGCTTCATACATTCTGTGTGTGTCTTTCCTCCCGGTGGTCTGTTTTTCCCTGTTTGTCACGAGCCTAATTATCTCAACTGCGACCCTAATCCTCTGGTCCCCAAGGACTGCACAGCTTCTGCCTGATGCTATTCAGAAGAAGATGGATCACAGAACACATTTCCCGCTTCATCATGGGCATGTAACCAATAAAATATCTTCAACCTCTCAAAGCCAGTCCACTCCAGGAGGGTCATCTGCTTATGTTAAGTCGCCCTTCTTCACAGTGGTGGGCAGGTCATCATTAGGGTCAATGTCTTGTCATGATTCGTCTCCAGCAATCTCTTCTATGCTCCAAATTCTTGACTGTAGTTATGCCGGGATGACCCATGCTGACAAAGGAAAATCTGAATTCTAATCATGGATGCTGCTTTTGTTTTTAAGTTTTTCTTGTCTTTCTGCGCTAATATAGTCCATTAAAAATTAGCAACAAATGCCAAGACCCCCTCACCAAGGCGCCAGCTGTCACAACAATTTTCAAATGGCAGCTTTGTGTCTGCAAACCCTTTCCACAGGTACTTTGGTCCGAACGGAAGCTTGTCAGTAGTCCAGTGTGTGTCTGACCTTATCCCGTGTCCTTCCGCCGGCAGGGTCGCTGTCCTCGCCACTCAGACGGACCCAGATGGCACGAGGTGGCGGTGGCCAGAGCGAAGCCCTGTCTGTCTGCCAGACTGACAGCAGCTCAGTGCCAGAGGCTCATTATCAAGCAGCGGTGGCGGCGGCAGGCAGCAGAGGCAACAACAGCCATTCAAGCCTCCAGACGGCTGCATGCAACTGGCCGCACGCAACACGAGTCCATCTGTGACCACTTCATGTTTTTGGTAAGAGTAGAGGAAGCTCTGTCTCCGGAGGCTTTGGCTGCCTGCACAAACATTATAACCGATACTGAAGAAGCGCCCCGTGACCATCATCGCCAATGAATCTTTTGCAGAAATAACTATGGGGTTGGATATGTTGGAAGGCAAGCTTGGCCTAATTACATTAAGCTTTATTATTGCACAAAAATCTGCAGGGCTAAATTTGCTCTTAAGCTGCGTTTGCAGGCTTCGATTTCTCACGAGGGGGGTGGGAATGTTGAAGAAATCGTTACGGCTGCTCCACTGAGTTGCTCGGCGCCAAGATTATTTACAGCAAATTAGAAAAAGCTATGAGGCTTGACTCCCAGGCAACAAATGAGGGAAAAGGATGTTGCTTTGTTAGTTGTAAACTACCCTAATTTTGCTGCAGCGAGAACGGTACGCCGGCACAATGACGGGTCCTGATTAAGGACTTAAACTGTGACAAATCGTTCTATGTCCAAATTATTTATTGGAAACAAACAAACAAAAAAATCTTGGATTAGACAAAGACAGTCTACATCATTAGTGCAGGCAGTTTGATTTCTCCTAGACTCTCCCCTCTTTTATCAGTACATGAAACAAAAACGTGTAAGAATCTGTGTAGGTGGTGAGGCATACAAACAAGTATCCATGATTTATGATGCAAACAGATGGCGCAGTATGCAGAGAGGCTAAATATATTTCCATATCAAAAACAACAACAACAACATGCTTCTCAGAGCCAAGCTGCGGTTCTACAAAGACTCTTCAGGGACAGAAAGCCATTCAGAAGGAAATATAATCTCATTGGTTAAATACAGTTACTTATTTTTATAACATGGGCTCATTAGATCTGAGACAGTTCTGACTTTTCTTTTTCCTTTCACAATCCTCTGAATACAAATATAAAATATATATATTTTTTTTCAGATTACAATTATCAGTGGAATTAATCAGGGCAACTGTAAATTTTCAAATCTAATAAAATGATAATTTGTCAAACCGTGTTTTTTATTTTTATTGTGTTAGTTACAGCAAGCTACCTCTTAACTCCTTTTCGCACACTCCCACAGGGAGGATCTCACAGCTAATCTCCAAAAGACTGAAACGAGCATGAAAAGTCAAGTGTGTGCGTTAACGAGACAGACGGTTAAACATCACGTCAGCTGCTGCTTCTTCTTAGAGCTGTGAGTCTTTTGTCGGTCCTTTGATTAATGTTGCTACAAAGCAGCCATAGCAGCAGTGGCAGCAGCGGCGGCAGCAGCAGGATGATTTTTAATCATTGGGTTGTAAAAGCTTGCAGCAGCAAATCTTTCAACTCATAAAACTGACACTGCGGTTCCCTTTACACATCACTGCCTGTCTGGAACTGGTACCAGTTTTAGCCATTTCAAAGGAAACAATCAGTCTGTTGACATGCACACATGCAAACATTTCAATATTATTCCTAAATCATCACAGGATATGTAAAGTACAAAAGATATCTTGGTTGGACATTCGGCCTCATTTTCAAATATTGGATTTTTGGATCTTTCTCTCCCGTTCAAGGCATTGTTGCTCTGTGCATGTGGAACTTCTACCACTTTTTCCTCACCCCCTGAACTACCTATTATATGCATGACACTGCCGCAGTCTCCGTTTGTCCCCAGCAGCTGATGATCACGACACCGGAAGCCGGAGAGTGCAGTCCTGCAGGGGCCTGCAAGACATTCTGTGGGTTTCTCTCCGTTCTCCATCAGTGAACTCTCTCTCTCGGCTCTGGAAGATTTCATTTTCATTGGGCCGTCAATCAGAATATCCATTTTTTGGGGGAACCAGGGCAAAACATGGTCGATTGGGGTGTTTAATGTCCCCTCTCCCTTGATGACAGACTTGGCCCAAATCACGGTTTGCATTGTGCAGATGGCCACGGTGGACCTCTGTCGCCTCGGCCATGTGCTCCATCTTTGTGCCATAAAATATAAGGCCAGTGTTTGTCTACTCCGCGCTGCAAACTGGCACTTTGCAGACTGTGGGCTAAGCGTGAGTCACCGACAAATCCTGGCAGGAGCATTTACTCCTCAGAGGCTGCTGATGATGTCAGCGCGGAGGCGGGCCAATCAGTGCGAGACCCTCGGAAAATATCTCCACACCGTGGCTCAGATGGGTTCCCACCAAATGAACCTGCGATTTAGCTCATTGGAAGGCAGCGACTGACGTCACGTCCAACGCTAAAATAAGAAATGTGTAAGCATGAAAAGGGACCTGTTGACACGAGCGCAAGAATGCAACAGCAGTGACACACACACACACACACACACACACACACACACACACACACACACACACACACACACACACACACACACACGTGTGAATTCTGCCCAGCTGTGGAGCCGTGCAGGACTGCAGCTGAGTGACAGGACCCGAGGACCATCCTGTCCTGCAATAACAGCTTTTCATAATCATACTCGCGGCTGATAATAACCTTTTCAGGAAGGGGGGCTGAGGGTGGCGCAAAAATAATGAGGGCTAACAAAGGGACATTCACACAAAAATACACAGATACACACACACAGCTGGAACCCAAAATGCAAGGGGGCAACAGTGGCTGGAAAACACGATCGTCCTATCAACCCATCCGAGTTGCAACAATTGTTGTGGCCGAGTGCAAGTCAGACATCTAATAATCAGTCATGGAATTTTGTATGACGATGGTATCAGTGCCCTTTGTGACATCACAGGATTGTTTCCAGAACTGCATGTTTTGTTCTTTGTTCTTTTTTTTGCAAACATACTTTCTGAAAAGTGGAGTTGGCAGAAGACGTAAAGGATAAACTGGCTGACCGAGACTGTGGTTAGAAAACTTAAGGGACCTTTAAAACCTACAACAATTACCAATCTCATCAGATCAGACGCCGCCTGCTCTGTGACCACACAGAGTCACTTTCTCAGCACTCGCTCTGCGGGGTCAATGCTGGGAAGATAATAATCACACGGTGCAAAAAATAAAAATATGTAAAAACCCACAGCCAAAAAACTGGCCCCAAATTGAAACAAATTGGAAAGCAACTTCAACTGCAACAACACAATCACCAGGATCGCAGCCAGGCAGCATCACAATTAGGCATAATGATGGTGAAACAGCCAAGGCCAAAAACACAATTTGTAGGAGTTATTCTTGCAGAAAGTCCTTTATTTTTTTGAGTACTTTTTTTTCTCCTCCGCACACTGGCGATCCTCGCCGCCGCCCTCCCCCCTCCGCATCCATTATGAATGAGGCTCCTCCTGGTGCTTTAATAGGCGCCGCTTTCATCCACACAGAGCCTCGACAACTTTGAACTCGCCTGTGCCGCCTCACCAACGGTCACAGGAGCACAAACGGAGTCTCTTTCGCAGCTCCACCGCCGGCAGTTTACAGAACATGCTAATCTGCAAAGAGTAAATGTGTGTTCAGCAGGTCTTCATTAATGAAAAGGCACGAGTGTAAAATAGACCTTATGAATATATTATTCTGTATGTTAAAAGGCACGCTCGGCCTCGAGGCACTTTGCAGCAGAGGCACACACACACACACAGGCAACAGCTCTTTGTGGTTAAATTTATAGATGACAGAACTCAGTCTGCTTATGAAAACCGAGCGGGCTTGGCCGCACGCTGTTTTCCCGCAGAGCCGCTGCCACTGGGCGCTGGTGGTGGCTGCTGCCTGTTAACGGCTCCCCTCCGTCCAAAAGTCAACATCCTGCTCCGGCCGGAGGAGAGAAATACCTCCACCGGCTTGAGGGATGGCTCCCTCCTGGAGGAACCGGCGGGGAAGTCGAGCGCAGACAGCCACAGACCTCGCTTCTTCGGCCCCTCCCACTTCATCGGCCCCGCCTCCATCCTCCGCGTCCGGCCCGAGAACAAAGAGGGACGTGGAGGTTTTTTTCTTGTTGTTGTAACATCTGAGGAATTCATGAGGAGATCAGTGTCTTCCAACATGTGAAAGGCCTGCTATTGATTGCGAGCTTGTTTTCCGTCCAGCGCAGCTTCATGCCTGGAATATGAAGTCATGACGAGCTCTGTGTGCAGCCACAGCAGGGATAACTAAAACACGTGTACCTTTTTTTTGGTTGGGTTTTTAAGTGTATGTGTTTTTTTGTTTTTTTTGTCTGCGTTCAAAAAGGACGGAACACGGGACGTAAGCTCAGTTTGATGTTTCGTCTGCAGCGGCCGTGTGGCTCAGACAGGAAGGTCATGAAAGATTGAGGACAACTCGGAGCAGTTTAAAAGGAGATTGTCGTCTTCTGGTGTAGGAGCAAGGCGACACGGCCTCCTCTGTCAAGGGTCTGATTTATGAATTCTTAAATTTCTTGTGAGTTGGAGGGAGGAAGTTTTGGAACATTCATTTTAATCTGCCGTCTGTGCATCTGGCCCAGAGAGTCCTGGAGGGGAGCAGCTACCAAGAGCTCACATTGACAAGTTAAAGGTCCCATATTATCCAGATTTTCAGTTGCTGTTTTCAGGATATTTTTCATCTCAGACTTTAATAAATCAATAATCCCCCCCCAAACTTGACAGAGCTGCAGAAAACTGCAGAAACTGCATCTTTAGTCCTCTATTTACAGCCTCCTGGGTGTTGTCGCTACACATTACACTGGCCAATTCTCAGTTGCATATAGACGTAATGTTGACGTTGAGTGTTGTCAATGTCGATATTTTCGCTGAATGAGCAGGTGAAGTTGGTGTCATGGTTGATGTGAGGGAAGGGGGGGGACTGGAGGGGGTTCATGCTTTTGCTTCAGCTCTCTCTCTCTCTCTCTCTCTCTCAACTCTGTTTCTTTTCACACGCACCAGCAGTCTGATCGATTCTTGCAGAGATACACAGGACGTGTTGATATATCTTATTAACATTCAAGGAACTTCAACCCTGGCCCTTGTTTACATCAGAGACAAATTGTGCTACTAGGACAAGTAATACAGTGTTTATTCCTATTTTGGGGAAGTGCTTTGCTGTAATAATTACTACAGTAACATATTACTGTAGAACACCGGTTGGGTCTTCCATTTCTCAGCGGTACAACATGAGAGGACTGCGGACTGAGTGAATGCTCTTATTTTTAAAATAAGAGCTGAAGGTTCAAATCCTCCATCCCAGAAGAGCCGTGGGAGGGACGTGGGCCTCGTCCTCGCTGCTCTGACTCACGTCCGCAATGCTCCAAACCTGTGTCGATTCCTCCTGAAGAACTCGGCTGCGGCCGAGCCGGATGACGGATCACTTTCAGCCAACCAGGCGTCGTCTTCAGCAGACAGCCGCAGAGCGACCCCGGCTTCCCGCCGTTCCCTCCTCAGCCTTGCCACCCTCCCACCCACCTCTCTCCAGTCTCTGCGGTCTGTTTAATGAGCTCACTCTGAGCTGTGTTTAAGCTCATTAACCTTTGTGGGTGGTAAGTCCCAGCGAGAGGGAGAGCCACCGATACCCAGACACAGATATGTGGAGAGGTTTTCTTTCTTCCAGCCGCTTTGATTCGAACGTATTAACATTTGGGGGAAAAAAAACTGCCCTTTAAGTAGCCTTAGAAAAAAAGAGAGTACTTTAATTTTGAGCAGTTTTAGAAATGTCAGGGAATCTGCGGTGCTTAAAGAAATATTTTTGACTGAAAGAGTCATCAAAACGTAGAGAAAAGATATTAAGAAGTTCTGGAATCAGCCCTTCGTGACATCAGAAGGGTACTGCTACTTCTTCTAGCCATAATGTAGCTCCGCTCACCAGGACCACCTTGTTTTAATCTGCTTCCAAACATGTGGAGGATCCAACTAAAGCATTGGAATTAGTAGGAGGCTGCAAACAAAGGGCTAAATATGGTGTTTTTCCTCAAGATTTTTCTTTTCTTTTTTGGGGTGGAAGATTAATGGTTAGATTAACGGTGAGAAGCTGCTCCACCAGCCTTAAACATGAAGATTTTAGGGGGTGTCTAATGGAGACACTCCGTAGGTTTCCTTCTTTCATGCCACAGGCCAACACAAAGATTATCTCTGTGAAGATACGACCGCAGCAGAAATGCGTTATGTGTGCCGCCTCTTACCGCAAAATCAAACTACACAAAAACACAGCGGCCTCGTTGCATGTAGAACCTTTAGAAAAACACCCAACTTGCTTTACAACGTTCTCCATGAACACGTCAAATGCACTCTCAATCGTTGAGTCTATACACTACTTCTGGCATTCAGGCCTTTGAGTTAATGCAGGGATTGCGGCGTTTAAAAATCGGCCCCAGAATAACTGAACTTTGATCAAAAATGCGGCGCGTTCTATCGTCTTTGTCTTTGGTTCACTCTCTCCTACTCCTCCTCCTCCTCCTCCTCCTCCTCCTCGTCTCCTCCCTTTCATACTAAATTAAGAGGCGACTGAAGCAACACTGTTATTGGCGCAGTCACACTCATAAGTAGCCTGCATATTAAAACGAGTGAGCGCGAGCGCACACACACACACACACACACACACACACACACACATACACACACACACACACACACACACACACACACACACACACACACACCACTCTCTCTCGCTCTCCCCTGGGCGCCGCCGCTTCATCGTGCCGACGCGTCTCTCGAAGAAAAGCCTCATCGTCGCCGGTTCCTCTCGTCTCCTCCTGATTGTCTCTTACAGCCGCTGCTGCCCCTGGGGGTGGGGGGTGGGGGAGGCAGTTGTGTTGCCCCTCCACCCCCCCGCCCTCTACCCCCCCTGCAGCAGATGCTCTCCTCCACTCCGTAATCTGTCCGCCAGCCAGGAAATATTATTGAGCGCTGGATTCTTACGGTGGGCGGGCGAGGGCTCGTTTGCATATTCACCATCTTCACAGAGCTCTGCTTCTCCTGTGTCGGTGGCAGGAAAGGTTAAGAGCCCGGCGAGGGCTGGAGGAGGGGATTAGCCGCGCCGAGGATTGCTTTTTATTACCGCTAAGGTCACGGCCGTGTTTAAAAAAAAAAAAAAAAAAAAAGAGAGAGAGAGAGAGGGAGAGAGAGAGAGAGAGTGACACATCTGGCGGGCGAGACGGGAGATGGTGAAAGAGAGAGAGAGAGAGAGAGAGAGAGAGAGAGACGACACGGCGGAGGAGCCACTTTGATTTCATTAAAGAGACACTGGGAGACTTCTTATGAAGGCGAGATAACGGCGTGGGCGAGCGGAGATAGCGGCCACAATGGTATCAGTTCAATCAGCGGGAATCAAAAGTGTTTCCACACACAGAGAGCAGCGGCAGCCTGTTTGTGCAGTGTGATATAATGGGCTGAAAAAAGGATTACATCATCGTTTCACATGTAGGTGGGGGAGGCTTGAGGAGGCATCAGCGGAGGAGAGGGAAGGCTGGCAGTGCCACCTGGTGGCCGCCTTGCAGGGCTGCAGCAGCGGGGCCAGAACGGCACTGTTCTCTCAGAAGGCCTGCAGGAATGAGCGCCAGCGTCGCCACTCCACTGTGATGAAACTGGAAGAAATGAGGAGGAGTGTCGGGGGAGGGCTGGGGGGGGAGGCATCCACATTTCCGAAACATCATGTTTTCAGCCTAAACGGATGAATTACATAATTTCTTTTAGAGTTTAGCTATGAATTTTTGATCAATCTCTTGAGTTCCAGCTCCGGTTTGGCAGAGCTTATTGGGTTGAATAAATTAAATTACGAGTAGGTGGCATAACACCAAACTGTTTGTTTAAACAGCCAAACAAAAAAAAAAACACAAAGTTATTACGTGCTGCATTTCTGTTTTTATTTTTCTGTGAAGCACTTTGAGATGCATTGATAATCCATGAAAAGCGCTATATAAATATAGTTTTGATTGTTTGAGCGCACAGGGCAGCAAGCAGCAGCATGTTTCCGCCTTGTTAGCGCTACTGCTAGTAAACAAACCACACAGGGCGGCCTATCAAATTCATCTCTACTGACGGCACCCAGTCACCTCTTGGCTTTCCATTGTGCACGGCGGACTCGGTAAAAGCGCAGCACAGAAATGAAACCGAAGGAGAAACGGTTCCTAAAAGCGGTTGTGGAGCACACGCCCAGCCTCGCTCCTGCACCGGCTGAGGACTTGGAGTGTCTTTTATTGGAGCAGAAGGATCCCTGAAGAGCGCGTGGCGAACGGCTGCAGCCATGAGAGAGCCATCCAGGGCGCATCTGCACATGATCAGACGGCGACGTCGCTCGCGGCAAAGCCTGCGAGCTTGCGCGCTTCTGTTTGTGTGGGTTTTTTTATTTTTTTTATTTTTTTTTATTTTTTGCGGCCAATTTCGGAGCAAATCTCCAAAGAGCTCTTTAATGGCACTAATGGCAAAGAGGCTTTCAAAGCCGCTGCTGCTTCCTCGGTGTGAGTCTGCGAGAGGCACTCAGCCATCTCTCTACCACCCGCTAATCGCTGGGTTGGTGCCGCAATTCAGACCACATGGCAGCGCGAGGACAGCGTGCTGCGTGCTGGATCAATTACGCGTCATTATTCAGACGCTCACGGAACATTAGCGAGGCAAAAACCGCGGCCGACGAAGGATCAGCTTGCGTGAGAACCTCCCGCGACGACGTATTAAACGTGCGCTTCCTCTGTGTGAGCCTGGGTTTCCGCTGGGCTCGTCTGCCGCCTCCATTTGAACCCGCCGCCACTCTAATCTACTTACATCCTGCTGCTATCAAGTCTGGAATTGACTCGAATGGGTGTCAAGCACCTTCAAGAGCAGCGGGTTGATCGCAGTGCTGTCCGGCGATGTGACGGAGCGTTCACTTCTCTCCGATAATAAAGCACTTCCTCGCTTGCCACTGGCAGTAGCGACGTGCCAATAACCGTGGTGACGGCGACACAAAGGACTTGATTCTGAAATGATACCAGTACTTTAAATACTTATGTGTTAAGAGAATGAAAAAAAATGTGGCTATTGCAAATTACAGAGGAAAAAAAAAGTACAAAACCACTGTTTAAACAAAATTAATTTGCAGAATGAAATCATATTTCTGATGTTTCCTCTGATCTATGAAATGTCGAGGATGCATTTAGCTGTAAATCTGCAGCTCCACTCAAAGCAATACGTTCAAGGTCAAGGTTAAGGTAGTCAAAAAGTAGGCGCTGTAGGTTGTGAATTCTGCAAAGTGTGTGACACATTCAGAGGATTGGAATTGCGTCTCTCAGGGGCCAACAGAGCTCCAGTGAGCTTTTAAAAAGTCACATTCAAGCCTGCACAGCGCTCCCCCCCGCCCTTTTCGAGTGGTTTTCATCACCTTTACACACATTTCCTGAAGCACTCGTCGGTTGAGGGAACCCCAATACTGCACCTCGCACCGCCTCTTCCCCAGCCCGGCCCGCCACACCGCACCACACCGCTCCGTCTCAAAGAAAATGTAGCAGAACTAATAATTCCAAATACTAGTTTGATCATTCCGGGCGACTAAGTGCCCTCCGGGAGTGCTTGGCAGAGGGACGTATTTCATCCCGGCTTCGTGATTTCACCGCCGACGGGCTCATATTGTTTGTTAATGTATCCTGGTATATCTACGCCAAATATAGGCATATACAGTATATATCAAATTAGGATTTGTAACAGGCCTTAAATAACCAGCGAATTAAACTATGTTAATGTTTGCTGGTAATCTCACGTCTGTGGCTCAGAGTTAGAGTTAGTTGAACTGACTGATTCATTCAAACTGACTATCAAATTATCCCCAATGCCAGGGCAATAACTAATGGATTAATCTAATGGATAAAGAAATCGAAAACAACTTTTTGACATGTATACTTTAGTATACGGCTGTTCACAACAGTTGATTTGATCACATATTTCTAATCATAATTTAAATAATGCAATTCATCCAGCTAGCACTGTGTCACGTGACTTAATAGCCCAATGTGATCTGGATCTACCCAGTGTGGGATCCAGAGGTCTCTTAATTCCCGACTTGGCCTACCTGGCTCAGCGACCACCCTGTTTCTGTTCCTTTCCAAACATGTTTGAGCAGGAGACTAAAAACCCGGCAGCCGTAAACAGCGGGCTAAAGGTGCCGCTTTCCAGGAGCTCTTGAGCGGTTATTGGATTATTAATCACACAAGGCTGCTGGATGGGCGCCCCAGATGAAAAACAACGTTGTGCCAGTGAAAAGAACCATGGGACCATCAACACGCTTGCAGCAGCACGGCTGCAGGCTTTCATCCCCCTAACTGCTTTTCAGAGCTGCGGTGTGTTAAACAAGAACGCAGTTTTATTTCAATCATGTGAAAATATTTTATGGCCGTTTGTGTCGATAAGCTCTCTCAGACTAAATATATATATTTTTTTCCTCCCTGTTGATTCAACGCGGTGGTTTAAAGACACACCAAGAGACGGTTCACGAGGGCAAACTCAGTCGTAGCGCCGAGCGAGGCAACGGCGGGGAAAATTGTTATTCAGGTCAAGCTCCGTACTTTGCTACGGAACGAGCACGTTTTTTTAAAAAGCGCAGGACCCCTGAAGGCAACAAACCGTGCACGAGCGCGCACCCACACACACACACACACACACAAGTCCATTCACTGACCTTGAAGAGTCTTGTTTATACAAATTAAAATTAAACAGCGAAGAGGAAAGGGATCATTCCTCGGTTTAATTTAACATCGTGAAGGTGGCGGCTCACGCAGTGAGAAAATCACTCACAAGGAAGAAAACAAGCGTCTTTCCACAGGGGGAAAAAAAACTGTATTTCACATTCAGCGCGCAGCTCACGGTGAAAAAAAGACACCCGGCACCCTTCAGGAGAGGCGTTATGATTTGTATTCTTTGAGTATCAACGTCTAGGCATATATATAAAGAGTGGGATGGCGCAGCAAAGGCGACGCGGGTCAGCTGTAAAAGCCCCGCCTCCCTCAGGTCGTTCCTCTATATGTCACCCGGCGCCGGGTCTCTCGCCCGCATCGCGAGGCAACCTTTGGAAATGTCAGCGCGATAAAACCCCGGCCGGATGGGCCGCGGCGGGACAGAGTGGTGTCAAACGCCATTAGTTTTAATCCCATTTGCGGTGAAATTGCTCTTGAAAGGTAACAGGATCTATAAGAGCGGCGGCGGCGGCGGCCCCAACACCCTCCCCTCCCCCGAGGCTACGGCGCCGCCGTAAATCTCCCCCCGCCGCGCTGATGACTCGTCTCCTCGGCCGGGATCAGAGCGTCGGCGGGCGAACGGAGGCGTCGAGTCGTTGCAATTTCTCGCTTAAGTAACGGAGCCGCTGCGGCCCGGAGCCGGCGGCTGCCCTCGGCCCAGAGATTCATTGGCTCCGCTGCGGTGCCCCGCCACCACCACCACCCCCCCGCCCCTCAGAGGCAAATTGCTGCAGTTTGCTCGGCGCCGAGTTTGTACGACTACGAGGTGCACAAGAATGAGAGCGCGCGAGCGAGCTTGCAGGAGGTGCTGAGGTCACGTGACCTTTTGTCAGGATACGTTTTTTTGTACGACTAGTAGTCCATATATATAATGATGATGATGATGAAGAAAACATCTGGAACGACTTTGTTCTGATGGCAGCGAGAGGAACAGAGTTTCTTTACAACCCTGTAAAAATTTAACAGTGACAATAAAATAAATACATGAAACAAAAGAACGTGCCTGAGAATAAAAAAAAAAAAAAGTTAAAAAAATTAGATTAATAAAAGACAAATTAATCGCAAATCAAAAACGTTACAACAAACACGCCACACACCGACAGACGGTGACTGTGATCATTCTACTTGTTTTGAGCAAATCATTTTTTTTTCGTTTTTCGAACAGGTGTTTCCACCGTGGTCCCTCTGAAGTGTGTAGAGTGTGTAGAGCGTTTCTATTTGCTCTCTCTCCCTGTCTCTCTCTCGCTCTCGATCATATGTCTGAGCCACTTCCTGTCTGAGAGCCAGAGGGCTGCTGGGAGATGCTCTCCGCTTCCTGGCTCAGCGGCAGGCTGCGGTTTCCTTGCTGCCTGGCCAAACGCCGTGTGGCTACAATGAGCGCCGACTGTCTCACAGCTCACACGACATGAGACAAACTGCAAGGCCTTGCAACACGTTTGGATTGAGAAGCTCTGAGACTGAGTGGGCGTGGCCTCTCTGTGGGCAAGGTCTCTCTGCTGCCACTGCGGTGTCAAACTGTCGCACCCCACTGACTGCAGACCGCGGCTGGCGGCGGCAGGAAGACCGTGTCTGCGCCTTCTCCTGTCCCGTCTCGTGCCGTCCCATCACACTCTTGACACCACGGTCGTCCGCCCTGACAGCGTGACGTTTTGTCTCAATAAATGGGGGTTGAGAGGCGAAGACGATGAATGCAGCAAATAGATGGCAAAAATTCAAAGTTGCTGCATTTTGTAAAGAACTGAGAAGATCCGTCCGATAAGGTCTGAGGATAAGGCATCCTTGTGTGGAAGGTCCAAGAAATTATCGGCTTTAGTGGGAGGCTGTCAACAAAGGGCTAAATGTGCCATTTTTTTATTTATTTTTTTTTTGGGGGGGGGGGGGGTTAAAGAAATAAGGATGTGAAAGTGTGTGTAAGATGTGGCCTATAACTTCAAGGGAAAGGTCACAAATACAAATCAAATAACATTTGTAAAGCTGCTAATTAAGTCATAAATGGAACCCTAAAGGTCGACGACTGGAATAAATGTGCAACCTTTAAATATATTAACACACAGACAGAGGGACAAAGAGTCAGTTTTAGCAGGAGGGTGTTAGCAGACAGCTAAATATGCTTTTCGTACTCATGTCAAAGTGAGTTTAAGGTGAAGTAAAGGTCAGTAAATTGGTGCGTTGTAGCAAAATTGGGGATAAAAAGGTTACAAACGTAGTTTGCAGGGAATGAGTGCACACTCGCTCTCCCACCCGACTAAAACCTTCCGCCAGGTCCGTTTATCCAGGAAGCTCCAGGAAGTCGGCCGCTGCTTCATTCCCTGCGCGGCTATCAGACGCAACACGGAAAAGGAGCTCACACAGTCGCCGAGGCAATTTAGTTCTGAAGGAAGCCGCGTGGATTGCCGTGTCACATACATTCAACTTTAACATGGGAGGTGTGGGCGGAGCCTTGGCCACTGGTACACAATACTGAATAAAACATTCCAGCTGCAGCATGTGGAGGTGTGGAGGGGAAGAGAGGGGACAACTGCGTGTGTGTATATGTATGTGTGTGTGTGTGTGTGTGTGTGTGTGTGTGTGTGTGTGTGTAGGAAGGTGGCGTATCGCAGTGATGCACCAGGTTCCGCAAGGACGATTTAATGAGAGCGCGGATGGAAAATGTTTCATCCAAAGAGCAGCAGTAGCAGCAGCAGCCGCCGCCGCAATCGTCTGCCAGGATGCAACCGCAGACACACAAATAAAACAGGACAGATCATTTACCTGCTGTCAGCGTGTTTGTTCTCGGCTCTGGGAGACTTGTTCCGTTTTATGGTCGCGTTCCGGCTCCATCTGCCGGAATTCTAATTGAAGTGGCGCCGAGCGGCTCATGCAGCACAGTGGGGGGATGATGAGAGTGTTTCGGCTCCGTCGAAGCCGGCGGCCTTATGACTCGGATTAATAGTGTGCACCGATGTTTCGTTGTCGCTGATCAATCAATCCCACACGCACGGCCTCAGTTGTGAACGTCTGACTGGGTTTCTTCTTTACCCCCTGAAAGGGTCGAAAGCCAAACCAGCGAAACGGCAACGACATGGAGACCCCGGGGCGTCGGAGGAGTCGTCAATGAAAACAGAGAGTGACAGCGGGCAAAGGCAGAATAATGAGGAAGCCAAAGAGGATGAAACGCAAGGATCAAAGAGGGAAGATAAATGAGAGAGAGAAAACGAAGAAAAATCAAACAAACTGAAAACCAAAAGTTGGATAAAAGAAACTGCGCTACGACCGTTACGCCGCTGACTGTGGCTAAGATGAGGTAAAGTGAAAGGAAGGAGGCAGTGAAACACAATAGTAAAGTGGTGCGGTGAGGCATTGAAAATCATAAGTGAGCGGCGAGAGAGGGGGAACTAGTGAGCATTCAATTGGACAAATTATGGCGATGAAATAATTTAAAGTTCAGTCCAAAGCCAAAAGAACTACTCTCGAAATTCATATTTTGTTCACAGAAATAATCGCATCAAAACCATTTCCACTATCTGTCAGATCCTGCCATGTTTCATTCAAGCCAGCTTGGTTTCTAATGTCTGCTGAAAAACACAACATACATCTTTGACCACCACTATTTTTTTTTTTTTTTTTTTAAATCCCAGCGACATCATCCAATTTAAAATAAACCCTGTGCCTTTAACTTGAAACATCTTTGCACCTCGAGAGTCTTTCAAGCCTTAAAAAGGTTCCCGGCATAACATAGACCTCCGCTGTCGACCTTGGTTGTAAATCCACTGCTCGAACAAGAAGACAGCCAACTTCTGGAGGACCCGCCCGACTCTCAGAATTTCTTAGGAAACAGTGACCTCGGGTGGTGATATTTGACATTACAACCGACGCAGCCAGTGTCACAACATTCCCTTTTTGTAGTGGATTTTCAAACGATTCATTTTTTTTTACGACACAAATCGAGTGATTCAAGGCGACTGAAGCAAGGAAAGTCCTCGGCTCTCGGGATAATCGCTTTGCTCAAACCGAACCCCATGTCTGCAAAAAAAACGAACAAAAAAAACAAACAAAAACCAGTTTGTTCCTGCTAGATGTCAGCAGGGGGCAGCGTCTACCCGTCCTGCACAGCAAGCCTCTGTTTCGCTGCTGCCGTGCAAGGATGGACGCAGGGATGCCTTCAGCACTGTCTGAAATATGGTCCTAAACCTGAAAGCTGCTTGTCAGTGCTAACGAGACATGACTGGAGGAATCTGGAGAAATTCTCACTGCGTCCGACTTCATCAGGAATTCTGTTTGGGCTGTTGTCGGCGCACCAGCTCCAGGCGAGAAACACACTTCCGAGGGGTCCACATCGTTTAAGATCTGATTTGACAGGCGTCACATTTTAGGTCTTAATCTGAGAACCACATGCAATTAGACGCAATTCTCAAGTTCCTCCAGCACACAACACAGTGAGCCCTCTGTTTACAGTCTCCTGCAGGGCTTTTAGCTTCCTGGACTTTTCACATGTTTGGAAGGGGAGGATTGTTATCGCTGGCGTGGGAGGCATATCAGCGCTCTTTGTTACAATACAAAGGCACCGATTCTGCAACAGTGGATCAAACAAAACAAATGGAGGACTTCTCTAATTTGTGGGGAGATTACTGGACAGTTGTTAGAGAAAAATGGTAAAGGAATTCTTTTTTTTTTTTTTGCATCATACGGGACCTTAAATAATTAAAACCGTATTTTCTCCAGCGACAGCCATGAACCCGACTGCCCTCGTCTGCTAATAGGCTTTCGCCGTGTCTGTTTGCCGGCACTCCATCCTCTCATCCTCCCCTCCTGCCTCTCAGTAGAAAAGCCCACAACTAATTATGTGCACAACTGATCAGTGGAACCGTTTGCGCTCCGTCTTCATTAGCGACTAATTAAAAGACGGCTCCAAAGCCGGGGAGAGTCGTCCGGGGCTCGGCATTCGCAGCCAGCGGAGCTAGTGTGACAAAACGAAGCTCGTTTACCTTCACTTCGATTTTCATACGCGGTGACACCAGGTTTGTTTCACTCCCTGTCAAAGATGTTTTAATCTTAGACTGATCTCTGATGGACTGGCCGAGGATAAGGCCTTTTTCTTCTTCTTCTTTTTTTTAATACAACGTTCCTGCCTCCCCCGAGGGACATTTGTTCAGACCACGGGGGGGGGGGGCTAGGTGTTCCGTGTGCACGGGTACAGTGCTGCTGTTACGGCGATACAGTATAGTTCACGTGCAGCCCCCGGGGGTTCAGATCAAATTCAGGAGGAGGAGAGGTGAATTCACCCACCCCCGCAGAGCCCGGCAGGCGCTCCGGCCTTATCTTTGCCTTAGCCTGGCTGCTATACTGGCAGCTGAAGAGGAGGAGGTTCACTCCTACTATACAGCTCACAAGGTTTCTGTCCGTCCTGCTGCTATTTATCGCCGCAGCAACAACCACCACCGTCCTGATAAACCTCCAAGGTTTTCTCACCAAGTGTGGAAAATTTGCTGCAACGCCCGTTTCAGACACACGCACAGGCTTTCACCTTTGTGTGTGTGTATTGTCGGCTGCATGTCCATGATGCCGAATTCCTGTTCTGCCCTATTCAAAATGCTCTCTTGCACTGAGATCTGGTGACTGTTGGGAGGCCAAGTTTGAGCCCAGCACACGTCAGTCTGAGGTGACTGCAGATTTGTGACACAACATTCTTGAGAAGAAGATGGTTCCGCATGGCCACAAAGGGCGTGTTCTCACAGCCTCGCCTCGCCACGGTTCGATTGTGTCCTCAGAGCCACGTCCTCTCGACCAATCCGTATTTCCTCTCGTCTCGAGACTCCTCGGATTCCCTCACTTAACGCGCCTCACGCAGGAGCAACTCGGTTTGTTCCGAGCGCTTCGCCGTTTGCCGCTCGTCGTTTTCGCGAATATGGTTGAACACACTCGCGAACACGGAAGTTCCCTGTCGAAAGAGTTGCCGTCGGTGTCCGCTCCGACAGGGAAAATCGACGAAAACACTGAGCCAATCCAGTGCCCTGCTCGTCGCTACGTCACCACTAAACTCGCCTCGTCTCGCTTGGACCCTGAGCGCCTGAGGTACCAAAACGGCGCCCCCTACAACCGTGTAGCGGCCAGTGAGGCCGCTCTACAACCGTACCGTGGCGAGGCGAGGCTATGAGAACGCCCCCAAAGTGATGGATATGGTCAGCAACAGCACTCGTGTGGACCGTGGAGTTTAAAGAGGGCCTGCTACGGCCATTTCCAGATTCAAGAAGTTCATTTCGGTTGTCAACAACAACTAACAATAAACAAGCATTTCTTTCTCTCTTTCTATCTCCCTCGTGATTGGCCAGGCACTCACTGCTAGCACCAACTAGCAGGGTAGCTCTACTCGCTCTCTCTTGTGATATAGGAAGTCAAACTAAATCTGAACGGCTCATTTCAGCGCAGTAACGTGGAAAAATCCAGTACAGAAATAAAATCCCCCCCCCCCCCCCCCCCGAACCATCTGACGGGCACCAGCAGCCTGAACCAGCGATGCCTGACTGGGTGGATCCTTGTTTTCATGTTGCTGGCGCAAAAGCTCTTACTCTACCTTCATGACGTACTTGCCCAGAGATCTACAGCAGACTGAATATTTTCCCACGTTCCTCCTCAGAAACCAAACCTGAACCTTTGTAGCACCTGCTTCGGCATCTTAACACTGCCAAAGAACCACAATCAAAGCCCAGGAGATGCAAAGGCATGTGGGTTGTTTTTCCGAGCCGACGCTCGGCTCTTGCGTTTCCTAACGCGCTGGCGCGGCTGGAGGACAGGTGTTTAAAGGCTTTCATCTCGGCAGCGGAGGAGGCCGATCACTGACCTCTGACCAGCCCCACCTCTTTCTGCCGCACAGGAAGCGGGCCGCGTGTCGCAGTGGGCTCAGCCATCATAGGAGTCGTCAGTCGCAGCGGGGCCGTGGCGCCGGGAGAGCGGCGGGTTATTAAGAGACTCAGCTTGGCATCGCTGAACCCTCTGGCTCCACGCTGGAGGAAGCCTTTCACTGAGCTGATGGCTTTGGGTGGAGGGCTGACGGAGGGTCGGAGGAGGGGGAGGAAGCAGGAAGAGGGGATGGAACACTGTGTGTGTGTGTGTGTGTGTGTGTGTGTGTGTATATATACTCATGCAGACTGATTCTTTAAAGAGCAGAGGCAAGTTAACGGTGGTGAAAGTGAGAATAGTAGAATTATTAGCATGACTAATGTTGTTGCTGTTATTGACGCCATAAACAACAAACCGGCTCTGTCTATAAAATAAACATTTAATTTCTTTTGACATGAATAAACCGCTTGCAGCAATCAAACTGCTCTTTCTGTCAAAATACGTTGTCGACGGTTTTTGGTTGAATGCAAACTGAGGTTTGTTCTCCATTGTATAATTACACGCTTATTTCAATATTTTTTTTATTCCTTCTAGATTTATTTGACAATACACAGGTTTGCCACTGAAGGTTTGCGACAAGGCCACAAACAGGAGAACGCGGTCCGATCGGAGTTATAGCAGGCCGCTCCATTCACATCCAGGATGGAAAATGGGGACAACTGTGGACATTGGAACATTGTGAACAAGAGAACCTGACCTGCTTTACCACAGTCACCGCAGAGGTATGTAGAGGATGTATTATGTTTTCAGATGGTTGCATTGTAGCATCTAAAATAACAGCTCAATTTGTGCAGATATTGAAAACAGAGAAGAAAATAACACAAACGTATTCTACCTCAACCACATTGCTGTAGCAGACTTTTGCGGCTTC
Source organism: Nelusetta ayraudi (assembly GCF_046127955.1). Lineage (NCBI taxonomy): Eukaryota > Metazoa > Chordata > Actinopteri > Tetraodontiformes > Monacanthidae > Nelusetta > Nelusetta ayraudi. Next base: position 82,120 of record NW_027466142.1, read on the forward strand.
TGCCCTTTCAACTGGATTTTTTTAAAATGTTTTTTTGATGTTGACTTTATGTCAGCACTTCACATGACGCTGTGCATGTTTACCCTGTGTTTACTTGTTTACCAGCTGTGTGGGTTGTGGGCGGATGCTGGGAGGATGGCGGTGCCTCTGATGTGAAAGGGGGCAAAAGCCACATTGCACTTTGATCCTGTCTCTATTTTTTTTCCCTGCCTCCGTTATTTTTTTTCTCTCTTCTTTTTTTTATCCCGCTGTCTCGGGAGACAAGAGGTGTGAGGTGAGGAGGGAAGGTGCACGTTGACGGTGACATCCAAGCACAAATAAAAGGGCCCCGCGGCTTGCGAGGCTGCAGCTTTTCTGGCTGACTGTCTCCCCCTTGTCTTCGCCAGCTGCACTCCAAACACACTCTGGCCAAAAGTGCGACAGTGGGAGGAAAAGCTGCCTCGCTCTCTCTCTCTCTCTCTCTCTCTCTCTCTCTCTCGGCTCTGTCAAATCAAGTGGAGGAGGGGGCACCGAGGGGGGCACCGAGGGGGCACTAAGGACTCTTGGAGGAAAATGGAGTGACAAAGCACACAAGCCTGACACTTCTTATGTTGAGGAGAGAAAAGGAAGTGAACCCGACGTAATTCTCTTACGTTTTTTTTTCTTCTTCTTAAATAATCAAATATATGTGCACATGGTAAGATAGGTGATGGCTGTCTTAATCAGTGATGTTAACCAGTCAAATTCACTCTTAGTATCAGCACAGTATTAGAAAATACTGCTGTGGGTCTTTTGTGTGCGTGACTCACTTGACGAAGAAGAAAATGACAGCTCGTGCTTCACTGGAGGACTGCACCTCGTTGTGGGAAGAGCTTCTCGAGAACCTTTGGCCATGAAATCAAAGCTGTGGTGCTGCACGACTCTAACTCCTCTCAGAGGATATTTACAGCACTCTGCGTCAAGGAGGCGGACGAGCCGGCCCCTCCGGTTCGTAGCTTCCCTCCAATGTCTTCTCGGACACGAGACTGAGGTAGCACTTGCCGCTTTCTCAACCATCAACTGCTGCTCCCCGTGTCAGAGCAGCTCCTGCTGTTGTTTGGCCTCGGGCTTCCACCACACGCTGCCGATTTAGAACCCGTTGTGATTCACTCAAATCATAGCACAATATGAGCAACGTTGCACAGCAACAGAATTACTCACATTTCGACTCTCAGATATAATCGGTCTCTCCATCTTTGCAACATTAAGCGGGAAAAACTTTTAACAACTGGTCTTAAAGCCTCAGCGCCTGTTCTTGCGCCCCAAGCTGCCCTCAAAATCACAGAGGGAAGAAGCTGAACAGCTGACTGGCGTTGTAGACAGAGGTTGAAGCTCCTTGGGGAATATTGTGCATTCAAGACAATTCTCCAGCTGGATCTTTTTTATTTCCTCCCAGATGTTCTCGATTCGTTGAATCCACCCTCCACCAGATCGTCTCCGGGTGTTCCTCTGCCTTCCCGGCTTTCTACTTCCTTCTGGGTTGCAGGACAAAGCCCGTCCAATCACTCAGTGCGTTTACATGCAGAGCTTAATCGGACTAAGCAATACTTTGGTTTTCTCGTCCAATCGGAGTTCTCACCTTGCCCCCGTATACATGCAGCTGAGAAATTCAAATTATTGACGGGAACGTGTCCTCTTCCCAACACTAGGGGGTGGAGTGAGTCTTTTCAGCTGGTCAGCTGCTTTCGGTTGACATATTAAATCATTATGATATGGAACGATAGTTCATAATGTACGTGTTACTTGCTTAGCAGATAAGGTGTACCCTATTTCTTGTGCTCATGGTGATTTTAAAAGGCAGACAAGAACGTCGTCTGCTGTTGGAGGGCTACAACAACACAATGTCTTCGATGCTACGCTTTGTGCCGTCGCTACGGATCCGAAACTCTCGTTCTTGTTGGATTCGGGTTCGGAGCAGACTGGTGGGAGAGTTTGTGTACAGGTTTTTGCAAAGGAACGGTGTCTTCAGTTATACACACGCTCATTAAAGTGCAGACCGTGGTGGAAGCTCGTGCCGCTGCACGCCGTTTCCAGCAGAATAACAGCGAAATTACCGAAATAAAAACAAATCAGAAAAACATCTCTTTGGTGTGCTTTTATTTACAAAGTTAAAATTCTTCTAACTTACAAAAAATGTGAACGAAAAGGTAGAAATATAAATACGAACGAATACGTGTTTGTTCAGGGGTGCGCAAAGCCGGAGCCCTGCATTTGCTGCGCTACCTTTTTAAAAAGGTCTCTGTTGCGCGTTATTTTAATATGTCCATCTCTTTTAGAAGAGAACGCATCACCCCGGTCTCATCCTCTCTCCAAATGTCAACATTCTTATTCGCGTTTGCCAGGTTGTTTCGCGCCGTCTGTTTTGTAAGACGACGTAGTTGTGCGGTCATGAGTCGCGAGAGCGAGGCGTGGCGCGTGCGCACTCGCGTTGTCCAGTTAAGAGTCCGACTAAGGCGTATACATGGCAGAGAAATTCGAATTCCAATCGCATTATCTGGGTGTCTCAATCGGAGTTCTCAAACTCCGATCATAATCGGAGTAAGGTGTTTACATGCACGTGAGTTCTCCGATCATAATTGGACTAAGGCAATAATTTGAATTTTTCTAGTGCCATGTAAACGCACTCACTGTGGAGGGACGTTTTAAATCTATCATCAGCTGCTGCTTGTGGTTCCCCGTGTTTGCAGCTTAAGTTGAAGAACACAAAATAACGCAAACTGGCAGGTGAAGTCAAAGTCTCAGCCAGACCAGCACGGAATAAAAACAGACATCGAGGCAGTTCAGGGACCAACTGAAAAGATGCAAAACCAACAGAACCAGCTAAAATGCCATCCCATCTGTACACTAATAAAATACATATTTATTTTCTTCTAGCATAAGATAAGTTGGCAACTATCTGCATTCTCTTTTTTACTGCGCGGAACACAGAATAGTCAGAGGTGAAAGGGCACTCCAGCCGACAAGGCAATTTTGGAGAGCGTGGAAATTCATCATCGCGCCGGTTTCTGACAGCGGAGAAAAGTGCAACGCAAGTCTGCAAAATGGCAGCATGCAAATTGAAAATGCCTGCTGTTATTTCACTCCCTGGAAGCAAAGCCAGTCAAGGTTTGGGGGCGAGGGCAGGAAGGCTTTACACCCTTGCATGCTGAATGGACCCTTCAGTCATATGTTAAATCGCAGACATCTACAGTCAGAGTTCAGTATACTGTATATGGTGCAGTTGTTAGCGCTGCTGCCTCGCTGCGAGAGGGTTGTGGGTTCAATGCCCAGAGGAGTTTGCATGCTCTCTCTGTGTCTCCCTGGTTAATCTCCAGCTCTGCCGCCTTCCTGAGTGCAGGGCAAGTGCTGACAGAAAGTGACTGTATGGAAGCTCCCCAGTGCTCGGCTGAGGAAACTTAATGGAACAAATGAAAGTGCTTGTTAGAAGAGACTAATTACTTGGGAACCGATTATGTTCCAAATGTGTCCATGATGTAACGTAAAAGGAAAGTAAAAACAAAGCTGCATTCATTTTTATATTTAACATCCGTCAACGGCATCTGAGAGAGTCATTAAAGTCCACGGGACCATTTCAAAAATGTCCCACGTTATACAAAATTTGCTTTGCAAATAAGTCCCAATAATGAGGTGACGCCAACCTACCAATGAACTCCAAGAAGTCCATCCTTTCTTTGCTCCACTTCTGGAACACACAGTCCTGGCAATCAGCTTGAAGTGGTGCCAAATCAGGATGCTAAAACGGAGCTGCAAGACAAAGGGCCAAACATGCTGTCTTGTTGTTTCTCGAGTTTTCTCATGTTCCGCTTTAATTTCCTCCTGATACTAGCATTTAGTCACAGCCACCCTGAATCTCCATTTGTTGAAACAAAAAAAGACGCATCCTTGTGCTCTCCTTGTGACTCCCACACGGACTACAGAGAGCAGTGATGCAACTGGGAGACATTCCTCTCAGACCACAGGCAAACACGTTAAAACCCTGCCAGAGAATAACAAGAGTGTCGCCTCTCGTAGATATGTCTGGGTCCTCTGTGAAGTTGTCTTTGATGCAGTTTGGATAAGAAACAATCAGCGCATAAGAAACTTGGAAACTGTAAGTTTTGATTCAGTGAAAAAAATGTGACGACGAAAGGGATTTAAAAAAAAATACCAAAAAAGGTTATTTCAAGTCAAGGCCATTCCATCAGATTTGTTTTTTTTTAATGAAAAACTTAGCTGACGTCATCTCGCTGGATAATTTTTGTTTGTTTTTGGTCCTGTCCTGTCCTGTGTAAATGCCAAAAAAATATATATATATATTTCCATTGCACTTTTGCAAAATAGTTAAAAATGGAAACGGCTGTTATTCCTCAACATGAGAGCATTAAAACTTTGTTTGCCATATTTGAGTGTTTTTTTTTTTTGTTTTTTGAAATTCAGGTATTTCACAGTTTTTTTTAAATTGCAATAATTAGGTTTTGCGCGTCTCTGAGAGTAATGGAAACCCAGCTTGTGAGAAGTGCTGCTGCTTGCCAGAGAGACGAGACCAACAAGTGGATGCTGAGGCTGAGTTTCAAATGCAGATGATCATTCACTTATCTGTAAATCCTTGAGAGTAGAGCTGTGACATGTGACGACTATGGCCACGGCCACCAGTCGCAGTGATGAAATGCGATCAGTGAGGGTCTCATTTCATGGTGGTAGACTTCCACCACCACTCCTCCCTTGTGGTCCAGCTCCAGGGGCCGACGGGGTATAAATGAGAAAAGGAGAGGGGGCAACGGGGCGACGGGGCCTTTCACTCCAATTTCTATATCATGTATCTGAAACCGGACTTCAGCCCGGTAAGAGCTATATTGCAGCGCTACGTCTCTCCCTCCCAGTGCTGACACCAGGGAAACATGAGCAGACGTGAGCGGGCTGCTGCCCGGCCATGCGGTGAGGCTCTGAAGGACACGGGGGGAGGAGGGGAAGGGGAGGGGGAGGGAAGAGGGGGGAGGCTGTCAGGTAGCAGGACCTCTCTGTAATCTGACCTCCGGCCTTCACCCTCAGCCCAGGGCAGGAGCCTCACGCCCGGACCCTCCGTCTCGCCGCTCCGGCTCTGACCTGGAGGGACCCTCACGCTCGCCACGCCTGAGATCAAGGCGACGGGATGCGGGGGCACAGGGTGAGGAGGGGTGAGGGAGGGTGAGGCAGGGTGAGGAAGAGCAGACGCCCCATCTGAAAGTGGTCACTGAGGGTGAAATGGAGATGGGACTTTTTTCCAGTCCGCTGTCTTCTGTTTCTCCTCTTTATGAAGTCGGAGGTTTGTGGTAATGGAATTCTGATGCTGCGACCAAATCCAATAACCAGCAGAGCTTTAAATGTTGCTGCCTCGCACTCTTTGTTCTTTTCTCTTTCTGCCTTTTTTGTTGTTGCTCTGTTCTGTTTTGTTTTTGATTTGGGCATTTTCTAATCTCCAAATTAGAAACTGATGCACTTCGGGATAAAAAATATTGTTTGGACTGAGCTGCATTTTCCATTATGAAATACAATTTTACATCACTTGGCACAAAAACTGCTCTTTTAAGAACACGTAAATATGTTAATCCAAATTAACTTCAAACTACTTGGTAGACGGACAAACGTATACAATGTAATTCGGTAGTTGGGGATCCACTCACACATGCATTCAAAAACAGCTGATTCCAACCAGAACCTTGTGGCCTGCTGCACTTGAACCCGAGAGCTCGGCATAAATCCGTACCAGCAGAAGAAGTTGGACACAAGAAACTGGATTCTCTGTACCAGGACAAACACAAATGGAAGGGCTGCGTGAAACTTTAACCACGGCCCACCGTCGCGTACTGTGCAGGTTGACACCATGTTCAGATATGCTGACAGGAAGTGATGGTTTCCCAGAGCGAGAGCCCCATCTGAGAGCCAGCAGACGACTCTGCCCTATTAAAAGTGCCACGCAGTGAAGAATAAGAACCAGACGTCCCTTCAGCGGCCTCGTTCCGATCGATATAAACCCACACTGAGCGTCCCCTCCTGCTGCCGCCGCACACAGGAGATGGAACGTGCCCTTGAGATTTAAATTAAACAGTGCAAGTGGAATCCGATTTCACTTCTCGCACACACGACCCTCCGCCATCTCTAATCCAGCGACGGCCACACAATGGGCCTGGAAAAAACACAATTTCCCACCGCGTCAATAAGCCGGGCTTTGTTCAGTCCGGCGCTCCGTGCAGAACAGCTGCCCGTCCTGCCGGGGACTGAGACTCATCGGCGGGAAGCGATAGCGAGGAGCACGGATGGATGCTGCCATGCGGATAAATAGCAACGGATTATCAGTGCGACCAAAGGAGAGGCGAGCCAGAATGTAATTTCCTCCCTCCAACTTTAAACGTAATGACAGGATTCTGACAAGAGATGAGGTTGAAAAAAAAACAACAACTTCCAAAGCCAATACGGTCAGATGATGAGGTATAATTAGGTGGTGGGGTATCAGGACAATGGAAATGGTAAACGTTCATCGAGCGTATAGCGTTTGGCTTATTGAATGGACAGTGCGAGGCCTGTTTTCCCTCCCCTGCTGAATCACATTCTGCCAATGTAATCGAACAGTGGAGAGCGATGGAGGAGCACAATGCAGTCTGACCTTGAATCCGCTGTCTGCTATAACCACTCAGAAAGACTCTTGCTTTCTGAATCACTGGAGGAAAGCGCTGCGATGCAGGTCACCGACACAGCGGGCACTTACCCCAATCTCTGTGGCTCTCCATTAACCTTACAGAGGAGGCGGGGGGTGGCAGAGGAGGAGGAGGAGGAGAAGATGAAGCGTCATCGTCGTCTCTGGTGACCGGCCGAGCGCCACGTCGTCATCCTGCGCTTTCATGTTTTCACCCCTGACGGCTGGCAAACGACCCCCTTCCTGAAAGAAGAAGAAAAAAAAAAAAAAAAAGATTAAAATGCCATCATGGACACATCCGGTGACCTCTTGCCGCAGTAAACAACACCACCAATGGGAAGCAATCTGATTACACGGGGTGTGTTTGAATCAAAGCAAAGTTACACTACATATCCTTCCAATGCAACTGAAATTTGGAGCAGATCAGGACACATTTGTTGTTTCAGTGTAAATAACGTGATCTTAATGAGGTCGGGTTTTGATCCGATCGCTTTTGGTCCGAGTGTCAACACCTGTGACAATACAACCGTGGCGGACAAGAGAAAGTGGTCTGATTAACCAAAACAACTCAAAGCACTTTCTTAAAAGCAGCCTGGACTCTTTGCGATGAATGTGGGAATTATTCATCCAGTGCTTCTATTTTTAAAGCGCTTAAACAAAAAAAAAAAAAAGAAGGAGGTATGATACATTGCACCATTCTCCCAAGTGACTTTCTCCTGTGATCAGTGTCTAAAAATACAGCATGAAGCCGCAGTGGGTCCAGTGTCACGCTGCCAGGCTGGCGTTAAGAGTCTATTTTGTGCGTCTTTTTTTTTTTTTGCTTTACATTTATTAATTTTTACCATCCAGGAAGACGCAGCGCTATCTACGTGCCCCGTTCCCCCTTTCAGGGGTGTTGGGGGGGGGATCTGGCAGCGAGCTGATTGAAAAACATGAGTTTTGCTTTTCAATTTTCCCCTTCAGTTCTGCTTCATGTGAGCTGCTGAAGAGGAAGAAAGCGGCGGAAAACCCAGTACGCACCAACTCAAGTGCTCGCCTGCGTGTCATGCAGCACGTTCAAAATCTGTTGGTGTCGAAAGAAGCGCAGACTTTAAAAAATACATAAGAGCTTGGCACTGGTATTAATAATATGTTGCGAGAGGCTACAAGGGTCAAGTCATGTTGGTTCTTCATGTGACGCACACATAATTAATCCCACGACCCGGAATATCGTGTTTCCTGATGGAAGCACAGAGATCCAGCCTGCTTTGAAGCTCATATTGATTAAATGTGAGCCAAGTCTCACTTTCCATCACGTTCTGCCATTAGGCCTTTGACTGATCACGTCTTTCCAATGTCAATATATTTAGCGTGATTGATTGGGACAGGAGCAACGAAAAAACTGAGCGCCAAACCAAGTGGCAGTGAAGGAGAAATTTGCATATTTCTAAGGAATGAAAAGAACAATTTTCAGAAGAGGTGTGACAGGTTCAACCATATTCAGAGCGCAGTTCCTGACAAGATAATACGAAGCAGGAGGAACAGTCGGAAAAAAATGAGTTTTTTGACAACCTTATACATAAAAAAAAAAAGGTGTGAGTGTGCTATTAAAGCTTTTTCATTTTCAAGAACAATGCAGTCCATGTCAGAGCAACAACAACCACCAATGAGTGCAGCACATTGAACTTAACATCTTTTGATGTGACAGCATATTTGTCTTCCACAGCTTATTTACAAGATATGCAGCGTTAACCCTGTGACTCTGATTGGAAAGGAAGGCACCTCTCGGAATTGTTTTCCCCCAGCAGCGCTAAATTAAAGGGAAAGCCAATTAAATCCAATGACTGCATCATAATTTCCATTTGTTTTTGCTTTCTCTTTTTATCATTGTTTGTTTTGTTTCTTCATGTATTAATTTTATTCCATGACGGTTATTTTTCTTTCTTTCGTGTCATTTTTATTATTTTAGTCGTCTTCTCACAACTGATGCCAATTATGATAACACCGAGGCAACTCTTTAATGTGTACCAGAGCAGTCGTGTTTCTGCGTCCTTCTTGTTAATGCAACATGTTTCCTCAAGGCAACTCGCGTCCCCGGGCATGTGCTGAGGCTAAACACTGATTATACATATTTCTCTGTGAGGACGCGCCAATGAATGCGCCCCTGACAGCTGCGGTTGTTTTTTTTTTATTAGACTTGTAAATGTCTCCACGCAGACTTGTTTGCCATAGATGTTCTCTGTGTGCTGAAATTATATAGTTTAAGGCAAAGCAATGAAATGTACATATATGTATATATATATATATATATATATATATATATATATATATATATATATATATATTAATGAGAATATTAAACATTAAAAGTAAACCGATAGTTAGTTAGAAATGTAGACTATAAATAAGCAACTCACGACATTTCCAATTTCCTGCGGCGCATCCCGTTACAATCAGTGTGAACATGGAACGATATCGTAGTTGGTCGATGCACGAACTATAACACACACTTGTTGATTTTGTCAAATTTTTCATCATCCATCACCGATGTTTAGCTAACTGCTTAAATAATTAACGTTCATTTACGTTGATAAACATTAAAATCAGACTTTAGGTCTTACCTGATGTGATGCTAGCGCTCCACTAATGCGTTTCACTTATCGTCCTTGTTAAAATTCAAACCGGCCGGCCTAGCATGTTAGCATGGTGCGTCCCATCTGCTAACTGACACGGCTTACGGCAAATCTGCGCACTGATATTCTTAAACTCCACTTCCCGAAAGCACGAAACGACAAAACTCAACAAAAAAAATCATATTTTGTTCATTTAACTTAGAATTACGTATCCCGACCGTTTACATGGTCGTTACTAGTCCAGTAACCCAGTTTCCGGTTCACCTGCGACACGAAAGGTTTTTCACTTATCGCCATCTTGTGTCCACAATGATCATGGAGTGACGTTTTACTGTCTCCCTCTAATGTGATTTTAGCCCAGAAAAAAGTCAGTGAGACAACTAAACACAATTTCACTCAAATCCATCAGTTTGTGTTGTTCTTAAGTATAATACAGATTAAGAAATGATGAGTCAGCAGAGCAATATGGCATTACATTGGCTCTCATGGCTAATAAAAACACACCAAACTGTACACTTACTCATTAAATGTTTATGATTCACAGAGAGCAAATGTGCAAAGTGCATTCGCGCTGGGACGAAAGCGAGAGTGCTCTTCACTGTTGTGGCACTGCGGACAACTTCACACCGTCGACCTCCGGTGAACGGCGATGACGTGGAAGCGGTGCTACGGTGACAGGAAGTGTGCGATTAGAGACAATTTACCACACAATAAGAGCTCTGGAGAGCACTACGGGAAGTTTTTAGTCTGGAATGTAGGTTATATGAGTGTTTGCAATGCAGGCAATGTGAGAGTAAACGCAGAGGTGGACACTGCACTATTATATTAGTACAAGTAATTTAATAGTCCTGAATAAATAGACAACAATTGGTAAATATAGGCCGACATTGTGTTTAAGTAACCTTAATCCAGTTTTGCTAACAAAAAAAAGACGGGATTCTCAAGGTTTCCCCCAAAAAATAAATCAATTTTTGAGTTATGGGTGAAGGTCCCTATATTGCCTTTCTGAAAGTTGTCTCCGGCACTCCGGAGACCAGAATATAACCACTTGTACAGCGAAAGGGATCAAAGCTGCCGACAGCAGCACTCTGCTGCCCGTCATCTGAAGGAGACAACCTGTACAAGCATGGAGGCATTTTCATGCCCGGGGCCACTTTGTCCGGGCTCGTACGTGTGTGCTGTAAAACACCTTGACAATCGATACCACGGGTTTCCATGGCTACAGCCTCCTCTGCCGTCTAGCTGAGGCCGTGCCTATCTCCCCGCCCGTCCGCGAGTGGCACCGCTAAACCCTCTCTGTGTGCTGAGTGGACACCTGACATTCGCAGCTGAATCTGCACTCAGAAGGCTTTACGTCCTAATCTCAGGCCTCTCCTGGTAATATTTAGCAGCTTGGTGCTTCTTCTTCTTCTTCTTCTTCTACTTCTTCTTCTTCTTCTTCTTCTTCTCTTGGCTTTTTTTTTTTTTTAGTTTACAACCCACTCATCCAGCTAAACCCATAAAGCAAACCAATCACAGTCTCAGCACAACACCGAGGCTTAGAGGAAAATCCGATGGCTTTCCTGGACTATTGATCTTGCCCTTCAGAGTCAAGGCCTTTCAACTGCTCGGTAGATTTGCGGAGGAGATAGACACCGGCTATCCCCAGTCTGAAATAAAACTAAATGAATACACGGCGCTGACCTGTTAAAGGGACATCAATCGCCCTATTACGAGACTTGGTGCCAGTTCTTTGTGAGCGCTTTCTAGCTAAGTCTCAGTTTATTCAGTGCCTTGTATCTTGCACACTGAGCCTTTTAAAGGGAACTATGCAAGTTGGTCGCTTCTTAGGTATGTTGGACTACAGAGCTCCCCCTAGAGTTTTATCGTGAAAACATAAAGCTAACCCCTCTACATCCACTTCCCCAAATGATGCGCACACGGTCATGCAGACCACTTAGCGCAACAATACTTTCAAGTGCAACGGCTGCGACGGCAGCTCCGCATTTGTTTTGAGTCCCTCGCTCTCTCCCAGCTGTCGACATTCATCAAAAGCTCGACCAAGGTCGAGTCTTGTGTGTATGACGGTCAAACTCATTCTGCACTTAGCACATCACTAAACCATCACAACTCCGGATAGGGTGTATAATCACCGAAAAAAACCCACAGTTGCACACTTCCTCTTTCATTTATGACTGTTATTGCAGCACCGACACCTGGCGTCTCCCTCAGCAGGAGAGCAAAAGTGAACCTGGCTGTGTTTTGTTTTTTCACTCGAGCAGATCCAGATTATGTGCTGCCCTGCAGGGGGTGGGGGGGTGGGGGGGGGGAACCATACGAGCTGCCCATGCCACGCCTGAGCATCCTCAGGCTGCAGCCCTGCATGCCAACTGACATCCCCGTCTGGACGACAGCGCAGGCTGGGATTACAGGGAGCGCGTTGCGCTCCTGTCGGCAGGGGAGGTGGGGGCCCGTGCGGTGCATTTGCATGAAATTAATATGTGGATGGAGACGAAAAAGGGAAAAAATGGCTGAACGCTCAAGTTACGCTCATTAGCGAGCCCAGCAGGGGGCATTTGTTCCACAGCAATCCGGGAATCCTGGCCTGCTTGATGTAAATGCTTCAAGTCAGTATTTTGGTTGGAAAGGATTAAAATACCAGAGATGGAAAATAGCATGAGGAAATTACACTGCCTTTAAGCAATATTATTTGAGTGTTTGGCACATTTTTTAACAAGGAAAAGCAGTCCTGTTTACAGTGAGAAAAACATTTCACTTTACTGCACTCGACAAATGAATCCAGAGTTTTAATTAATAAAGTGTTTTGAGTTTATTCCACTCGAATTAAAAAGAATGAAGAGGAAAAAATATGAATGGAGGTGTGGATGAATGTTTCCAGCTGAACGCATCACCGCTGGAACGCTCATTCAAGAGTGATTCAGGACAAAAAAAAAACAACACAAATCTGTTTTTGTGTTTCTTTCTTCGCTGCTTCACATCTCATCGGAGATAAACTTAGCAAAGAATTTCACAAACCACTTAACAACCAATTAAACATCCGCATCCTTCCAAAGGAACCCAGACGTTGCCGCACGCAACCCAAGAAAAAGGCTTCACCAAGTGGAGCCCGTCTGTCTGACTGCCCGTCTGTCTGCCATCGCTCATCCCGCCGCCGCCACCACGTCGGCGATGATGATGCATGAATTTTATGGCCGCGGAGCCGCCTGAGTGAGCACCTGCAGACGCACGTCTCCCTCGACGTGCGAATTGATCTTGGTTACAGTGTGACGGACGCGTCCACGTGTCCCCGACACATTCCCATGAGGACAGTGTCACAGCCAGGGGAGGCAAAGACGAGCCTCTCGTCGCAGGCCGTGATGCTGGGAGGAGGAAGGAGGAGGTGGGGGATGTGGGAGGGGGTGGATCAAGGGCAACACCGTCTATATTTGGTTTTGGCTCCTGCTCCTCGTCCTCCAATCGATGTTTATCTGTTTATGATGCGATGAAAACAGCGTTTCAACTCGGCGGTTCCTGCGGCCAAGGACGCGTTTAACTGCTTATGTACGCTCACAGAAATCAAGTTACATGTGCGCTGTCTGTCTGGGGAATTTGGCCTTTTTGTAGTTTATTGTTCCCCCTTCCCCCCTTTTTTAATAGGAAGGTTACATGTGACATTCAAGCAACTGTTTTTTGCAATGCCTGGCTTTAAAATGGAGACAGAATTGACGGCACCACTTCCTACTTGGCCACGTGTCGTGTGCAAGCAGCAGACACAGGTTTATCACACAAGCTTTTCGCTCACCTGAAAGGCAGCGTTTTTATTTTTTTTTTTGCATCCGTGGCCGTTTACACATGAGAGGGACAACTCAAATGCCAGTAAATCACCTGCTTATACGCTGAGTAAAAACAGGGTTTACGACAAACTCTTCAGACTGAAGCTCGGTGAGGATGGCTCAGCCAGAACTCCCCCCCCCCCCGCTGAAATCGAAAGCGACTCAGCCACTGAGTAACAGATTAGTTTGCATCAAGTTTTCTTATAAAATTCGTAAATCCGTCAAATTGCTTCCCCGGAGGTCAGCTTCGCCTCAGGTCGCTGCCGTTATTCACTCCCCGCCCCCGGCGAGGCTCATCATCGCCGCTCGGCTGCGGCAAGGACACAACAGGTTTCTTGAGCGTGTCAAGTTAATCTGCTTAAGAGAAGCGGCGGCGACATCCAGCTTGTCAGCAATCAAAAATAAGGGGGGAGTGGGATGGGAGGGGGGGGTTTGAAAATTCAATCGGATGAAATGAGCTGCGACAGTTGATATAGTGGAGCGGCCGGCGCTGATGAAATGGATGCGCCGCAGCGGCTGAAGATAATGAGCTTTTCTCAATCATCTCAAGAGGGCAGCCGGCTGCTGCGCCTTTTCTGGGGGGTTGGCGGTGGGAGGGACTACCTGTGAAGGACGGCTCAGACAAACATGGTGCCAAGGGGCCCATGGTTGCCGAAGGGGACCCTCAAAATCCAGGAGAGGAATTCTGCTCCGCTCTCCGAGGAATGATGCTTCTTCTTCTTTTTTTTTAAATGATTAAACCTTTAATCTTTCATCTGTTTGTGGATTTGTGGACAACACAGTTAAGGCTGCCAGGAGCCACTGTTGCTGTCTCACACAGTAATTATCTGAAAACCAAACATCTCTAAAAACCTGGTGGTAAAACTACTCACACAAAACAAGAGTTTTTTTTTTTTTTTCCTTTTTTATAACAAAGAAATTGCTGCAAAGTTCACAAGGTTAAAATAAACTTCATGGGTATCTGAATAATTGGCTTTTCCTGCGCAGAGGGTGTAAATGAGATTCATAACAAGCCATGATTTGAACATTTCCACAATAAGTTTATCTCTCTCTCTTTCTCTCTCTCTCTCACTCTCTCTTTCTCTCTCTCTCACTCTCTCTCTCTTTCTCTCGCGCTCTCTCTCTCACACTTTTTCCACACAGTCCACGGCGCAAACGACTTTACACCTTTTCTTTTTTAAATGATTTTATATAAATGGGGAGATTATGTTTTTGTGTGCTTTGAGGAAGCCAAATATTCCCAAATACGAACATCCACATCAAACACCCAACACAATAACATTCATATTTGCATTCAAAGCCACTCATAGTCTAGTGTTGAGTTGACTTTGCAAGACAGTTTTTTTTTTCCAGCTTTAGCTCTCATTTGTCCTCATCGTGTTTCCCCTGCTAAATACATTTCTGGAGGGAAATTGCATTGCAAATCCTTGCGTAAGGCATATGTGCTAGATACTGGAGGGTAAAAATTGTCATATAAAAACAACACAACAGGAGGCGACATTTATTAGCTCGGGATATTCTGAGTGGCAACTGGGATTGCGGAAGGAGGCCAATGAGCAGCCGACATGTGGGAATCTTATTTTAGTGCAAAACTCACGTTATGAGTATGAGCCGATACTGTATATTAATATATATATATATATATATATATATATATATATATATATATATGAAATCCTTAAATACATACCTTATATAGTGGGAGATCCGCTCCGCACACATTGCGGAGCTTTAATGGAGGCGGGATCAGTGCCAGGCAAAGGAAAAGCTACCGTGGCTGACATTTACACAGCGAGACTCTCAGTCCAGGCAGCCAAATGTGGATTCAGCAAACTGATGCCATCCGAGTTCCTGCAGTGACTTCAAGACAGAATTTAAAGGGCAAAGAATTCAGTGTTTCATAAAGGATTTCCCAGGTGGACAGTAAAATAAAATAAAACCCACCTTATGAGACGTCCGTCCATCCATCCATCCATCCATCCATCCATCCATCGCCATCTGTCCCTGGAGGCCTGCAGGCGTCTTGACGCTGACACGAGCCAGTGGTGCAGGGATAACTCCACCCAGAGAGAGCCCGACCGGCGGGAGCCCAGCTCAGAGCGTTAGAGCAGTTGAGTTCCAAAGAAGCCGCAAGTGTCTCTCACCGCATGCCAAAGTTTTCAGAGACTGCAGCACATTGACGGCAGCACGTTGCTGCAACTTGTCTTTTTCGTTCTTGTTGGTTTATTTATCAGTATGTCTCCTTGGCCTAGTTCCTCAACACCTGCATATACTATTTGCAAATAAATGATGCAGACAAGGTCAGTGTTACAATTACAGTTGTCTTGGTCACTGCTTTTCCATTCCTCTGATGCTGTAATTTTGAGTTGCACATTTTGTTGCACATTTTTACAATTACAATTTACAATTTTAGTTCTGACAAAGGTCGGCTTTGTATTTTGAGCTGAGACAGAAAGTTTTGTGTTGCCCCACCAAGAAGATTCCACTCGCAGAGCTTCAGCTACAGAAACAAGCCGTTTCTCATTTTCTTGGTTCACTATTGATTCTTTTATTATGAAGTTTTGATGAATGTTTGTGCTCGGCAGCTTTAGTATGAAACAGATTTATTGCTATATGTGTTTATTGTTGCCACAAATTTTAACGCTGCCTTCTTGATTCTTCCAGGTCTTTTTAGGGTTTGGATAGCACTTTTGTGTGTGTTTTTTTTCTCTTTAAAAAAAAAAAGACAAAAAATATTGAATTATTTCTGCACAGCCTTCCAATGGCGACGTTCACCCGCCCCCATCAAGCAATCGCAGCCAAAAAAAAGTATTTTTCAAAATGAGCTGAGACCCACATTTAAAGCGCCGGTTCTTGGCAAGAACAAGCTGCTTAATTTTTTTTTTCATCTTTGAATTTTTCTTTGAAGTGAAAAAGAACAACTTTCAGCATCAATAAATAGCTCTTTTTCTTCATCTGCTGGCCCCCGCTGGCCCCTTGGCCACAGATGTAAAATTCCCTCCTACGTCTGCAGACAAAGACGCGGCTGCCGCCTGGTTGGCAGCCAACATGCGTCTCATGTCTGGCCAGGCCGCTGCCTTTGACACACTCGCTGCTTTCATGTATTCTTGCGCACGAAACAGAAACTGTTCTGCAAAACATCTAATGATTAAATAGTGGGGCAGTTGTGCTTGGAGCAACAAAGGTATGGCTCTACAGAGACCTTCCGGAGGTGATCCGGTCCCCGACGTCTCAAGTGCTGCTTTCTGAGATCTTGAGCATCGTCTTGAGTTGAGCAGCGTTTCCTCAAAAGTCCTTTTTATTATTCACCGGTTTGGAATTAGACGAGTGTTTGCTGACGGCGCGGCGGCAAACTTAGCACCCTCTAGACATCCTGCGCTTGTGTTTTTTTTAAGACGGAAAGGAAGCCTTTGTAGTCATCCGTCCTCTTTCCGAGGAGGTTGTCTGAGGTTTTGCTGAGGTGTCTCACTGTGCACACATACACAGGGCAATCCACGCATGAAAAGAAACAGGCCCTGTGCTGTGTGCATAAACAGGGGCCACTGATGGCAACTTAATTTACTGTCATGTTTTATGCCGCCGCATCCCGCCCGCGCCGTGATGAACTACGGGGTGAGTGTCATTAACGCCCACCGCGGCGGCGTTTAGAGGGTAACAACTCAAGGAAATCGAATCAGCGTCATGCCATAAATACCTCGCCGGCCCCTCTGCCGTATGATTGTAACCAAATGGAAAATGATCTGTAATGTCTTTTTATTGCCTTTAAAAAGTCATTTACTCCTTCAACAAAGCACAGCAACTTCGCCTCTCTGCGAGGTAACAACAACAACAACAACAACGACAGAAAAGAAGTGCTGAGGGTCAAGAAGGCAGGAAGGTGAGCCACGTCGTGCAGCTCCTCAAGAGCACTTTGAAGTCCAGCAGGCTGTGACTTTTGCATCTCAACTCGATTTAGACCCAATGGTACATTTTCGGGGAACCAATTTGCTGAACGTCTGGGCCGCAGCCAAGCGAGCCGAGCTCTCCCAGCCACTCGCTGCACTGAAGGCTCCTGCAGGAACATCGTCAAACGATAATCGGCCTCGTCCGGCAGCAGCGGCTCACTCTCTCACTGCCGGGGCGGAAACGTCGAGGGCGAGCGAGGAA
Source organism: Nelusetta ayraudi (assembly GCF_046127955.1). Lineage (NCBI taxonomy): Eukaryota > Metazoa > Chordata > Actinopteri > Tetraodontiformes > Monacanthidae > Nelusetta > Nelusetta ayraudi. The sequence continues at coordinate 99,357 of NW_027466142.1, forward strand.
GGAGGCAGACAGGATTAGCAAACTGGATCCCAGCTCAGCCAGCCGGTCCCGGAGGCACCAAACTGAACCGTCCTGGACAACAGAAGGTGCACAGTGAAGACTGGCCTTCTCAGGTTTATGGTGATTCATTTTAATTTAATAAAAAAAAAAAATTCGGAACACGCACCTCTTCCTTTGTTGTTCTTCCAGTCTGCAGCAGCGCTGCGCTGTTCCGCCCATGGAGGGACATCAAAGGTTTGCACTAAAAGCCATTTATTCTACGATAACGGCAACGTATGATGTTCTGAGAGCTGCTGCTGTTGCTGCGGAATAAATGAGGGGGGAAAAATATGGTACGATTCTCTTAATTTCCATGTAATTTGTGTGGTTGTCTTTGAACTTTGAACTAGGCTGTGTATATATTGCCGTATTGAAATTTTTATTGCAGCCGCACGTGCATGTTATACTGAATGCCTTCATAAGAAGTGTTGAGGAAAACACACAAAACCCCAGACCTGCAGGTGCATGCTGGGTTGCTGATTCAGCGCTCACTGGATCCCCAGAAAACGACCACATTTAGCCCTCTGTTTACAGCCCCCTGCTAAAAACCGGTGCTTTAGTTGGACCCTCCACACTGGATGAGGTGGTATCAGAGGGCGGAGCCAACACCTGGCTGGGAGTCTAACCACTAGCCTCGGGGAGGTGTCAGTGCCCCTTTGTGACATCACAGAGAGAGAGAGAAAGAGAGAGAGAGATTTGGATATTTCAGCATACACTCAAAGGATGGACTGGAAACGGGCCCGTTTTGTCACTGAGAGGTTAGAAACGCATGTTGCTGTTGGACAACATGTTAGGATTCATGGACATGGGCATTTTGTCCAGGTGCCGCGGCGATAGTGAGAGAGAGACAAACAACGGCTGAGTGTCGGTGGTGTGAAGTGTGCTGGCCACCGGTGAGCCGAGCCAGCGGGATTCCACCTGGAACAACACACATCCAAACGCCCCGCGGTGACACATCTGGGCTTCAGACGTGCGGCCACATGGTTCAGAGTCATTGAGCCGAACGGCAGATGATCCACTCCGGCCGCCGCGACTCCATCTGCCGCCTGTAAATAGTTTTTTTTTTCTTCCTTTTTTGGGTGGTTGGAAACCAGATAGTGTGTGTCTATGTGTGTGTGTCTGTGTGTGCGCGCGCGTGTGCGCGTGTGCGTGTGTGTGTGTGTGTGTGTGTGTGTGTGTGTGTGTGTGTGTGTGTGTTTTGGGGGGGGCAACAAAAACATTCTCTCCAGGAGAAGGCAAATTGTAATAACATGAGCGCGACTCCAAATGAAACAGTGTAGCGGTGGGCAGATTGGAGAGCCGCTGTCCTCCAGCGCCCGTTAATCAGACACATTGGAATTAACTTTCAATTGACTTTCTCGCCCGATCCGACGGGAGAGAGACAGCATGGCTGATAAATGGGGCCGGAGTGCAGCGATTTATAGCTCAAACACAGAAGGAGAAGAAGAAGAAGAAGAAGAAGAAGAAGAAGAAGAAGAAGAAGAAGAAGGAGAAGAAGAAGAAGAAGAAGAAAAGGGGTTTTATTCGGGTTTCCCCTTTTCAATTTGAGGGGACTTTTAATAATGTTGGAGAGTGTCATAAATAATAAGGCGACGCTCCAACCCTCCTTTGTATTTCCCCCTTTGGCGATTCATATAGAGCCGCGCTATCGTGACGGCTTCATAAATAATCAAACGATTAATCAAATTGTATTGATTCATACGCATTGTGTATAGATCTTTCTGATCTAACTCCAGCCAGCAGGTGTCGCACTCGTGGTTCTGGCGGTACACAAAAGCACGTGTCCTCACCGGTTGGAACCGCAAACTGGCACTGACAAACAAGCAGATTCTTTTCTGTGACATACCAAATAATGGATGGAGTGAAAACATTTATGTGCTGGCTGCAGAGAGACAGAATTAGAACGGAATGAATATCAGTCAGTTACCAAGCATGTTTACGTTTCTCCACTGTGTATCTACAATCTGTGCCGAGCGAGCTAAGCTAATATATGTGTGTGTGTGTGTGTGTGTCTGCTGATCATGGTGGGATGATGTCTGCGTGATGGATCACCGCCGCTGCTCCACCAGCTCCCCATGGATGGATCACAGTCTGGCCACTTCCTCATTACGCCGGCTGTCACAGCCCACTATCGCGTTCTGTGTGTTGTTATTGTTTGTTTTCCAGCAAACAAACAAAAACATTCAAGACAAATTGTAATCCCGACACAACACTTTGAGCACAAGTATCTGAAGAACCGCATCGGATTCCCTGCCGTTGTTGTTAACAGGAGAAAGAAGACTTCCCCCTTCTGATTGTGCACAGCTGCAATATCCAACTGATTAAGCGGGTAATTTACAAGCATTTGAAATTGACTGTCAGGTGAAAATGGTAACAAATGCAAACAGGAGACTTTTTAATGTTTGTGGCCAGATAAAATTCTGAGAAAAAAAAAACCCTGGTCTTGTTGCCGGGCGGCATTTGTCTCTTGCATGAGAGCAGGAAGAGACTCCATCAATTCAAATCAATTCTCCAAAAATTCAATGCGGCAATTTTGTTGTGTGACTTATTTCAATCAATGAATGCTTGCGAATTGCATCCGCTGGAAGAGCGCCAACAAGAACGTGAGACAAAACGACACGCTGCCTCTGCTTCTGCTTTTCCAGTTTCGCCCGATGTCTCGCGTGGTTCCTGTGGTTTTCCCAGCATCCCAGTTAAAACGTGGTCTTCAGTCTCTACACGCAAACTCAGGTGAGAAATCCCTTTTTAAAGATGTTTCTCCGACGCCTCCACCACCCCCTCCACCCCCCCCCCCCCCTGTCTTGTCTGTTCCACCCTCTAATCAGCCGTCGGGGAGTTTTGTACAAAGAGGAGCGGTGACCTACAGTCCTCTCTGGCGGCAGCGGCGACTGAGCTCCCACCTCCCCTGCGATTCCTCCTCCCCATTCCCCTCCCTCCCCGCCATCGGTGTGCTGAGGGTCCTCCATTTATTCACCTCTCCCTCCCTCCTCCCCTCCCACCCGCCTCCCACACCTCCCCTCGCCGCTCCGACACCCACGCTCATGCCCTCTTCACAGGCGGAGTCACGTAATTATTTTTTTCAGCCCCCCTCGCCTCTATCTTTAATTACAGCGGAGCCGAGGCTTTAACAGGAAGCTGCAGACACGTCCGGGCCTCCACGTGATTCTTTTCTTCCCTGACGAGATGACAGAATTCCGACCACTCAGTCCGCACAGCGTCATATTCCGCTGGCTGCATGTAAAGCATGGAATCTATCTATTTGTGCGTGGGGGTGAGAGGACGAGTGCGTTTGCTATCTAAGTCTTTGTAAAGAGTGTCTCTCATTATGCAAAAACCAAGACATACAGTAGACGAAATTCCAATTCCAATTATTGTAATTAAATATTGCCAAATAATTTGTGTGCAAGTTTCAAAAGATTTGGCTGCATCAGTAGGATACAAACAAATGGAAATTAAAAATAGTAGTAGCAGTAATTGTGCTTCTTGTACTCTGAATGTGTTTGTTGCAAAGGGCGTTATCTCGCTAAACATCCGGTCCTGAGCTGGACGGAACAACGCAGCACAGGCAGGATGTGACCAAAGGTTGGCAACTTCACTAAAATAAACTGCACTTGGAGACGTAAGACTGATTCTTAACGCAATACAGTACATTACCAATGTATGAGATGTCCAAAACCTTCTTTTTTCTTTTTTACCAACACTGTTGGCAAAAAAGAAATGCCTCACTATGATCAAGGAATAAAGTCCAACTCTGCTGTTTTCTTTGCAGGCGCAGGCTTGTGTTGTTTCCCCCCCCTCTGTTCTGTGCAGCCTGACGAGCTGTTAAGACTCTGATTGCTGCTGTGAGTCTCTGATTCAAGTGGCTGCTGCTGAGATGTTGACCGCCGGCCACGAAAAGGACAGAAACCGACTGAGATAGGGGCCAAACATCGACTCCGGCGGGGTCCACGGCGCTGTCGGTGTTCAGGCCCTGAAAAATAACTGCAACCCCACTAATGCTGCATTCAAAAACAGCCCGGCAGCGTCAGACAACAGGAAGAAAAAACGCAGGTGTGCAGTTTGTTCACGAGAAACTGAATAAAGTAGAAATAGGGTGTTTTTTTTAGGCTGCTACGTCACCGCCGCTATCAATGATATTGGCCAAGTTTCACCGTCCAGTTTTCCGGACACCACCTGAACACAGCATAACTCCTTATCCCCAAAGCCACGGCAACTACCACTTGGTTGTACATATTAAGCATCAAAGAATAGTTGTGAATGCATTTTCTTTAAAATAATAAAGGAAACTATAATCTTTATTATCCCAAGGTTTACTGACTATTAAAGCCGAGACATCTGCGAGTTCATTTGCACATAAACACCTGAGTTCCCTGCAGGGTGGAAGTGGAGTTCAGCTCATTGGCTGCTTTTGTGCCCGATGATTCTCAACCTGGAAAAAGAAAAACAGGCACGAGACAAAAGGAACCCCGGCTTTTGAAACTCTGTGTTTCTCCGCAGCGAGCAAAGATTTTTCAGAGGGAAAAACATCATGAAAAAGAGGAGCTGCCGAGATTTTTTTTCCCCCTCCTGCTGAATTGCTTTGAGTCTGTAGCTCCTGGACGCTGGTTCCCGCTTCCTCTCCTCCTGCCTCGGAGCTCCTCTTCGTTTGTGAAAAGTTTTCGGTGTAAGAAAGGGAACCTGCTACTTTCACTCTTCATTTTTTCTTTTTTTAATGAACAGCTTCAAACTTGTTGAAAAAAACCCCAAACCCTCCTGGATAATCCTTTATCGTAGGGCTCTGCAGAAGCATTATGGCGGGGCCTTTGGGGAAAGCTCGATACCGCGGCGCACCAACAATAAAAAAAAGAATAGCAGTTGGAGGATTTGTTTGTAATAATGGCAGGTGTCATTTTAAAAGCTCGGGCTTGGACTCAATAGAAAACCTCAGCCGCCGTTCCAGGGATGCGCCGTGGTGCTTTTTTCCTTTCTTTTTTTTTTTAATAGCATTTCTCTCTTCCTTTGTAAATCCATCAATAGCGGTTTCCTTCACACCCTGCCATTGTCTCACCCTGAAATGGAAAACATGCATCACACAAAAAAAGGGGGACAGAGGTGGGGGGAGAGGGGGTGGAGGCTCACAAGCCGCGGAATATCAATCAGCCTGTAAACAAGTCGGAGGTGTCGGCCGAGTGACGGCTCGTGTTCGGGTGGAAGAGGCCGTAGCTGCTGCTTCTGCGCGCAGGGATTTAAAACAATAATCTTTCCGGCATAATGAGTTGGTAACGTGGCCAGTTCCTCTTTGATTAGATTTTTTTTTCGATGCCAGGATTCATTCCCCCCCGGCTCCATGTTTCATTATTCTTTCTAATTACCTGCAGCGATTCGTCCATCAGGAGTCGGTGCGCTGGCGCAGGTGTAATTGCTTCTTCCATAAATCAGGAAACTGTTTTTTGGGGGAAGGGGTGTCACCCAGGGACCTCCATTTGTGAAAAAACGCTGGGGTTTGTATAAATATTGATAAATCCGGTCATTATTCCGACAGGTCTGATACTTGAGCAGCTGCTCTGGCACTTTCTGTCACTGTGTTTGTGTTCGACACGGCGGTGGCACAGCGGCAAATACTTTGTTCCCATCGATTTTTCAGAGCCTCAGTTTTTGTGGCGTCTAATGGCGGGAAAGCACATGGCAAACAGTGTTGGAGTTGATCCTGTTTGATCCTCCCACAACCTTCTTGATCTCACGTTTTTCTAATGCCAGTCGGGACCTCAGGCCAGAAGCAGCAAACCTCAGGAAGATCCTCACTTGGAGCCACAGTTACTTATTTTTCTCTTGTTTTTTTTTTTTTTAATCAGCTAATAACATCAATATTTATTTGTTGCCGATAGCCTTTTCCCCTGCTAGAAAAAAAAAAAAAACTACTTTGCATCTTGGACAGGGATGGCACTGGCTTAACAGCTGACGGTTTTAAATTTAAGGCCCAGAGGCGTTGGGTCTAGTACCACCTGTTGGTGAAAAAACACATTGAAAACAATGTGATGACAGGGTAAATATCACGACAACACTAAACCAGAGCCATACTCTGGGCTGTAGGTATTTATGTTTCTGTCGGGGTTTTTTTTTTATTTTTTTATCTAAACTTAAAAGCATCCAATGCTTACTTCCCGTTCCATTCCTTGCCAAAAGAGCCCTTTAAATAATTCACAATCGGCCTCTAATGTCAAGATTTGGCATTAAAACCCGCATGACCTGAAAAAAAACAACAACAAACACTTGATTTACTGCTGCATATATGATTGGGATGCTGCTGCGAGATTTATTACCACCATAGGCTCATTTTTCTGCCAAGGTTACGCAGCACGGCGAGCTTTAATCAGACGTTGGCATTCGCAGACATGAAGCTCCTGCCCCCAGTTTTGGCCCATATACTGTATGCAGGAAGGAATAGAAAAAAAATTATAAAAAAAAGAGTAGTGTAAAAGGTGTCGGCAGTGGAGCAGGAGCGTACATGACAGTCCTCGGGGTTATTATTCTAATTTGGTCAAGGCATTAGGCAAATCAACAGCTCCGGCAGCGGCGCGGCGCCGAGAAGCAGCTAGAGGTGGAATGTGAATGAGCCAAGTTAAGGCAGACAGAACTGGGGCTTCGCCGCTAGCCTGCAGGTTAAAGTGATAATGCATGAGCTCAGCGGTGGCAGTGGAGCAGACAGCGCTACACATTAGCCGTCCCGCCAGTATCCTCGCAGTGGCTGAAACAGAGGGGAGAACCGGCCTTGTTTTGTTTTCTCCCCTGAAAGCGGCCAGCCACCACGGCCTCGGAATCACTCGCTCTAACGCTAAAATGCTGTGCACGCTACCCACAGTGAATACAGACTTAAACACAAGGTCCAAAGGCCAAAAATCAGACGCAAGTCAAATCAACTGTAAAATATTCTACATTTAATTATTTACTTGTTTGTTTGTTTTGTTGCTCGGTTCTTGCTAACCCCTGCTAGCAACTCCTAGTTTTTTCTTATTTCAGAATTTCTTTATTTTATTGAAAATTTATTTTATTCCCAGAAAGACCACAAGGGTGTTTCTCCTATTAAAATTGAAAAACATACCCTGAAGGGTGATTTTGATTTCCTTGACTGTGGGACATGCAGTTTTCATGAAATGTTGAATAAATTAAGGCGGGGGGAAAAAATTTCGACTCCACACGCTCTTGCAGCCATGTGGTCTGTGTGTGCATGTATGTGTGTGTGTGTGTGCTCATACACACTGACTCCTGACTGTCCTTGCCTAATGGCCTACAGTCCGGACGCACCCACTCCACCCATCCATGTCATCCTCCTGTGAGCCGGGTGGTGCGGCGCGGCTCCACCTGACAACAGTCCCCTGCTGCATGAAAACCACCGAGGCCTGGCAAACTAAGCAGCAAAGCGCTTAATAAGTTGTGTTTTACAGTCAGTGGGTGATTTCGTACCGTTGTGGCTGAGCTCCTTCCTGTTTACCACTTGGCCCATCAATACTGTCTCGTTTCCTCTCTCTTCTTCACGGGTTTTAGATTTTACATAAAAGAATCAGTCTTGGAACTTTAGATGCGTATTGGCATGTTTATTCATTATGCAGATTTCATTAGTAACTTCTATTCTATTCTATTGCATTTCATTCCGTTCTATTCTAAGGAGGATAGCATAAGCCTGCGGTGCTGCTGGACAGCAGAGATTCAAGGTCTGAAACCGCATGAGTCCGTCTGAAAAAGCTCAGACCAACAACATTTTTGGCCGGTCACACAATTGCACGATCAATCGTCATCCCTTGTAGGAGAAAAAAAGAGTGGGCGTCACAAGAAAGGATCGGTTGTGATGAAAGGCGAGGTGCTCTGAGAAACACTTCACAGAAGAAGACCAAGAAGATGAAATTCCTCTGTTGCCGCTGCTGCAGCAGTTCTGGCAGAGTCGGATAGATTTTTTTTTTTTTTTTTTTTTAATGAAAAAGATGAACAAAGAATGATGCTGAAGGCATTCCTTGGTGGAAAACATGTTTAGCTTTAAATTTGATTGGCTTTGGCAGGCAGGCTTAAGTGTTTTCTCTTTTATCAATAGGTAGTTTTGGATCTGTACAGTATCATCTGCTTTGAAGATAACAGAATGTTTCTTCAATTATTTTTTTTATTTATTATTATTATTTTTTTAAAGGCTTGCCCATCCCCGATGCGGCCCTACGGGCTTTTTGCCAGATTGATCTGTGCAATAAAAAAAACAGGATTTTGGAAATGTTCCATCCAGCGTGACGGGTCGTGGTGTTTGGCTCTGAAATTTACTTAAATCATCTCTCACAGCAGTGATTTTGGAGCCAAAATCACTGCTGTGGGTCAAACAGAGTGATGGCTCCGGAATGAAGCTGGTTATTCCAGTGGTATGTGGAGTGCACAACCCCTGTGCACGGTCGAATCAGGACAAACGCACACACACACGTAAAAAAAATATTTTAATATAGGATCGCATTAAGCTACACAGCACCACATAACTGCCTCTTACATCATCGGCTCCTGAGTAGCAGGACGATGAGTTCGTGCCTACGCATTGTCAAATGTCCAGTTTGTACTTTTTAACAGGCGACAGCTCCTTTTTTTTTCATCTTGTCATTGATCTCTTGGCCGTGCAACCTAAATAAAGACACTTTCTGCCTAATTTCACTTCTTGTCTGCCAGCACTAAGCCCATGTCCATGTGGCAGGTCGTCAGATAGCAACCAGGAGGCCACTTCACGATCTGATTCTCATATAGGCAACTTTTCCACTGCAGCGTTTCAAGCTAATCTCTTTGGCAACAGCCAGTCGCTCCCTCCGTTCCTTCCTCTTCGTCACTTCCTGATTGTTCTCTTTCATTACCACTGATTGGATGCTGCTTGGTGACAAATACTGAAACTGACTCAAATCCAGGAGCCGAATGAAATGGACGCAAGCTGGCAAGACAGGCGCCCATCGCCAGTTATTGGTGCCAGACCCTGGTTCTGAAAATCAGCCCCTTTGTGACATAACAAAGGGCACTCATGTCTCTCCCAGGTTAGTTAAGCTGATGGCTCCGCCCTCTGAAGACCACCTCTTTTTTTCTCTGTTTCCAGCAACTGGAAGGTCAAATGAAGCTAAAAGCCAGCCTTTTAGCGGTCAGCTGTAAACAGAGGGTGAAACATGTTGTGTACTGGAGATCCACAGAGTTTTGTTTTGGGTTTTTTTATTCATTATGTAAAGCTGCTGGAGCCTGGGGTTAAAAATAAAGCTTGGGAAAGGGTAGCTTAGGAAGATAACTTATTAAAAGAAATGCCAACACGGTGACGCCTGTGTTAAACAGAACCCCGACAGATTTATGAAGACACTTAAACCAAGTCGCAGGCTGGTAAAATCGACATTTGGTCTTGGAACGCGCACACACAAAACTTTGGCTTGATAGCAGCGTATAATTTTAGCTGTCGCCCATCTCCTGGCCCCCATCTAGCCGCCGTCCTCCCACTGAATGTGATCAAGTGGCCGATGCTGAAGCGCTGAGTGGGATGACTCAGGTGCAGCTGGCAGTGACCCAGGTCAATATGGTCCGAACACTTCCGTGCCAGAGTCTGCTTGCAGGTTCCCCAATGCAGAGGACCGGAGGACGGGTGGCCCTTCGGAGAGTCCCAGCGCCTGCTGCATAAGCAGCTGTGCAAGAGGCCTGCTCGGAGGTTGAAGTGGCATTAACACTGATTTCCCCAGTCTGTCTTTTTCTGCAGACCTTGAATTAAATCAGCACCTTTTGTTAATGGGGAGTCGTGTGCAGCGGCAGCAGCAGCAGCAGCAGCAGCTCTAATTAAACATGCACACAAAGCAAATTCATTCAAATGGAAATGCCTTACAGTGAATGTGTGTGTGTGTGTGTGTGTGTGTGTGTGTGTGTGTGTGTGTGTGTGTGTGTGCATGGGCTGCAAACCCGGAGAAGAGGAGGAAGAAGAAGACAAAGTGAATGTGCAGTATGAAGGATTTGTTGAGGATTCTGCTCCATTCCTGTCATGTTCAGCGCAGACTATCACGACCAGTGATTAGCGCAACCCTCTTGACTGAAGTTTGCCACGCTCAGCATCACCGTGCACCACTTCACCTCCTGTTCAAAAAGGATGCTAGAGAGGATTAGACAGAAAAGCTCTTGAAACTCAGGTAAATAAGAAGCAACAAAACCAACAAACATAAACAACAACAACAACAACTTAAAGAAACAAAACGTAATGGATTTCATCCGGGGGAGTTGCACCATTGATGCATTTAGAGACGCGTAGAGAAGCCCTGGTTTGTTGTGTGGTAAACAAATGTGGGAAGCGCGCAGCCCATCGGCGCTCTTACCGTTTCAGGCCGTGCATGTGTAATTATCGTGGAACGGAAAACTAAAAATATAGGGTGCAAATGTTCTGCTGCTGCTGCTGCTGCTGCTGCTGCAGGCAGTTTTGAAGCCGTATCAAAGTCCTTATCAAAAGCTTGCGTCGTGTCTGGCTTTGTTTCATCGAGTGAAGGTACACAGTGACACTGAATCTGCCCCACGACGTGATTTTCTGCAGCTGCAACCCATTTGGATTGGGAAATGAGGGATGATGGGGGGGGCGGTTGGGGTTACAGTAGGTAAATTGAGTCGTGAGACGCTCTGCTGGCCACTGAACGAGGACTGAGTGGCTGCAGTTCGCACCAGCCATGTTCCGCGTCGTGGTGCCAGGCTGCAATTTCTCCTCTTGCGCAATGTGTGCAGCGACATAAAGGCCCAGTGCCATTTCTCCTCTTCTCTTTTTATTGGTAGAGACACAGGGAATATCAATTGAAATCCACCCTTACAAAATGGGACACTGCCGTCAAGAACAAGTTACATCATAAGTAGTGAATGTGCTTTTTCTTTCTTAAGCTGCTCTTATGTAGGTTGTGTGGGCAATAGCCGCTCTTTGATATGCCAGTAAATTGGCAGCACTGTTAATAAGCAAAAACAAAAAACGACTGCACAAATGCAACTTTAGCATCAGCTAAATCAGCTAAACATCACTTTTGCAAAACATATGCTGTCGTAAATAAAATCCAAGACATCTGCATGTTTTTTTTTCTGCAGCGCACTGTTCACTGATTGTTTGTGTGAATGCATGTGAATCTACTCTTCCTCCCAGTCTTTTGAACCGCAGCCCTCCTCTTGCTTTGACATCAAGACACAACAAAAACACTGCGTAAGTAAGACACCTAGTGGTGAAATGATGCTGCATTTGGAGCCTTTATCAAGAAAAATATAGAATTTTTTAGTTGTAGTGTTTTCTCATTGCTGTTCATGACCCTGAAAAATATCTGCTGGGTGGACAATTTGAAAGTCCTGCACTTCACGGTCTGCAGGAAGCCGTACACCTTAGAACGTAAAAACTGAAGGGGAGGATTGTGGCAGGGGTGAAATGGAATGGGGCCCAGCTGAAAAGATGAGCCAGGTTAAAGATGAACTCCTGCTGGATGTGACCTATTCTTTCAGTGCGCGAACATACTTTTCGAGGGGACCCAAATGCATCTGGGATGGAGGGAAAAAGATGAGAGAGACGGATTTAAGTCGCAGGGTTTGGCAACAGTTACATAAGAGTGAAATTAAAAACCCTTCTCGGCAACGTTGGACAGCTTGAGGTGAGATGGCAAAGCCGTCAACTTTTGGCCTCAGTTCAGCACAGCGTCTCCGCGCGCATTGTAAGCACTTTCCGACAGCAGCCGAGAGAGCAGCTCTTCTGCTGAGCGCTGTTTATTTTATCCCGCTCCTTGAATATTCATGATTGTGCCTCCGAAACGTCAGGACGCAGCGGCGGCTCGTCCTCCCTGGCGGAGGAGGGGATGGTGGGTGTTGGGGGGGCAGTATGCCACAGTCCGGCTGCTCATCTCTCACCACATCCGCTCCGGACTCAGCCCGCCGAGCACTGGGAGCAAGTCCGGACTGACGGGAAATACACGGGGCAAGGGGAGAGAGACGCGCAAAAGGGGAGGAACACACAGGGGGAGGGCGGGAGGAAACCGGGGAGAGAAGCGCCGCCTTTGTTTATGGAGCGTGCACATAATTTTTGAGGACATAAGAAAAAAAAGAAAAAAGCCTCGCCTCTCGTGTTTGGCAGGAGCGGGAGGGACGTCAAACGCCTCTGCGAGGATGGGAGATGCCGCGGCAGAGCAGCGGTGAGCGGGCTGCCGCCGAGGCGAGACTCGCTTGCTGTGCTGCTTCCTATGCGGCTCCGTCTCCCGCAGGATCATGGACGAGACGCGCCGGGGCTGAAGAGAAGGAGAGAAGGAAGAAGACGGAGAAGGAGAGGGAGAAGAAGAAGAAGAGATAAGGAGGGGAAAGCTGGCGACTTGTCACGTTGCGGAGGCGAGATGCTGCCCGAGGAGGAGAGCGCCCTGCGTGGCGTCATCCCTCGCCCGTGATGTGCGGTGGCGACGTCGAGCGCAGCTGCGTCTCGCCCAGTCGAGTGAACGCGTCGTGCGGGATCTGAGCTCCGGGAAGCCCGCCGGAGAGCCTCCCTGTCCCCACCGCTGCGGAGCTCCGTGTGACGGCGCGATGACCTGAAGCTCCCGGAGCTGTCCGTGGTGCTGAACGGGATCCCGCGTTTTTTTTTTCTCGCGGGTTGGAGGTTTAATTAATTTGTGTGTGTGCGTGCGTGCGTGTATACGTGTGCGTTGCCCGCCCCTTCAACCGCCACACGAGGCTGACCCTCACCTCCAGCCAGCCAAACGTAGCAACCTTCCCCCCAGTGAGGTGGCACAGCAGGCCACCGCGCCACGGGCAAAGCAGCTGCTGGGGCTGGAGGACTCGGGACTCAGCCGGACAACAATCCGTCTTTCACATGGCTGTGGCACGCAAAATCAAAACTTTGCTGACCGTCAACATCCTGGTGTTTGTGGGCATCATCCTGTTCTCGGTGTACTGCCGGATCCAGGACCGCTCGGAGGAGCTCATCCAGCTCGGCCGCGTTTCCGACCAGAGGCTGCGCGCCCGGAATGGAAAAGTTTCCAACTTGGTGGACAGGCAGTCCATTCTCCAGAGGCTGGAGAGGCTGGAGGACGTGGTCTACAACCAACTGAACGGTAGGACCGAAAAAAAAATCTCACAAACCCCACATCATTTGTATCATGATTGTGTAGCAAGCAGGGATCGAAGGTGGTGGATCGAACTCCAAAAATTCCTAAACATATGGGAGAAGGGGTGCGTGCGGCTGAAGCATGACTCGTGCATATTTTCCCAGACTCATTTCTTTGGCAAACTGCAGACTCTTTGCAGATTGAAACTTGCTTTAGGTCCTCTCAGTCGTGCTGACCCTGTCGGTCCAGCAGGCGTGATACATCAGAGCGCAACACTTGGCACATGCAGCAGACAGACAGACCTGACTGGGCTGCTACTTTCATAGTTGGACTCTCAGATTGTGTCCACCTCACTATCGCTGCCCTATACGCCCTCATACACGCCACTGACTTGTAAACTCCAGAATGGGACTCAGAAGGATGTTTATTTTTTTTGCATCACTTTTGCCAGGGACAGTGCAGCCGGAGGGTTTGATAAGCAGCGGCAGGGTCCCCGCGGCCGAGTGACAGCCGTGTATTTCATTACATGGCCATTAGTCCGCAGGGAGGTTGCAAGCGAGGGAGGGAGTGCTCAGTTCCCGGGCAGCTGCCAGGCAGGGCAGCAATCTTTGAAATCAGGTTGGGGTCACATGTGACTCTGACTTCCTTCTCCTTTGGGAAATCAGAACCAATCACAGTGCTGAGGCCGAAGACACAAAATCAGTCGGTCTCGGAATGAGCACATTAAATATTCACTAAGTGCCAACTCCTGATCCATCGTTAAACGACAGACAGGCCGAGGTTATACAACTGTATATATGGCCTATATTGACTCAGCAAATGTCAGTGTTTCATTCATTAAAACCAACCCAAAAAAACCACACATGATTTGGTTAAGGTTAGCCGACATCTGACAAAAACAAAGGTCATCACATGCAGAATTCTTGGATGTATAGTCCTCGACATCGAGTGCATCCAGTTCAGCACCAACTGATGAAATAAAATAAAATAAAATAGGAAAGTTAGCAACCACATAAACAAATTGAACTCAGTCGGTTGCCAGTTCATCACTACGACCTCCCTATACAGTAATTTGACTTCCAACACTGCTGCAGGCTATTTTTTATTGCAGTGAGAGAAAAGTAGCGATGTGGGTGAAGGTTACTGTTACTATTCTTGATAAAAACCATGTGTGACTTTTCCATGAACCGAGTGAGAGACGATAGCTGTATTTATGTTTTTAGACCCATCTCGCAAATAGATACTATACTCATCACAAATGCTGTAGATGAGAAGCACTGAGATGTCCATTGGGATGTGTTCTATGCCTTTGACCCGCCCTCTTCTGAGATGCTTTGAAGTTTCCACATTCCACATTTTCATCAGCGCACTTCATGGAGCCTAAAATGCAATAAATAAATAAAAAAAAAATGTATTTAAAAAAAAATGTGTATAGATATTTTTTTTTAAGCAAAAGTCAACAATATATTCACAAGGTAAAAAGGTGTTTGCAGTGTTGGGGTCTGACAGCACCAATTTTTCTTTTCTGTGAGGTGCACTATGCCAACGGGTTTGTGCCGGAATACTATGACCTGAAAAAAAAAAGTAATGTCTCTGCAACAAGGTTGACAGAAAACCGGAAGGAAAAATAGAAGAAACAACTCTCAAAATACTGAAAACAAGTCCCCCACAATTATCCTTAATAATTATTATCATTATGTGACGCATTCACGCGGAAGCAGAGTTTTGCCGAGGAGACCTTTCGCCCCCTCAGACGTTCCAGCTAATGAAAAATATTCAGACTCATCCTCTCGACAGTCATGGGGGACGTGATTCCAGACTGCTGCGTTTCATCTGTGCTCAGACCTCATGGACGCGGGCCAAATCATGACAAACCAGCCGGCCGGAATGTTGCTGCTTAGCGGGTTGTTGCTGATTGATTTCTAATCTATCAGCAGAGTCCATTTTTTCGATTTAGCAGCCGCCGCTCCCCGCCGGGAAACGGTGACTTTATCATTCTTGTGAATAAGCAGCTCGGGCTGAGCGGCGGAAGCAGAGGTGTGCCAGAGGACAGTGCAGGAGGAGGTGAAGGGGAAGGAGGAAGAAGAGGAGGCGGAGCAGGGGAGGGGAGTGGAGGTTGAGTCGTGTTGTTGTATTTCATGCTGCTCACCAGTAGGGGTCAGAGATATCTTGACGCCTCTCTCCTTTCATAGTGCAGCCCAACAAAAGCTGTTTAAATCCGGGATTCAGGGAGGAAACAGCAAATCTGTTGAGAAAACAATTTTGCTCAGGCTTCGGAGAGATGACTCAGTGAAAGACACAAGGACGGGAGGGGGCGCCGAGGATGGGGGTGATGCGGGGGTGGGGTTAGGGGCGGGGGCGGGGGGCATAAGGAAGGAGCTTTGCAAAGTCCTGACAACCCGGGTGGCTGTTTTCTCAACAGTTAAGGACGTTTCAGCGCTTCGCGGCCCCCAAAAACAGTGCGACCGGGGACGCTTCCCGCACCATCTTGTCACTTTGCCCGGGCCTCGCCTGCTATTTAAGGCTCACTCTGTCACTCTGAGTTATGCCTGGTATCTGGAGCCCGGCCAACAGGCATCGCCTCTCTGGAGAATGCTGCATCCTCCTCCCAGTCCCTTCGCCTGGACATGGAGGCAAAGGCACGGAGGACCCCGGAGGACGACAGGAAGCCGCTGTTGCTGCGTACACTCCATTTAAAGAACTGATGGAATTAAAACTCAGCTTCGTTTGTGAGGTAATAAATACACAGCCAGGAGGGGATTTTTAAAAAAAATAGTTCGGCCAGGTTTGGGGAGGATTTCGAGCCGGGGTGGCTGCGATTCCAAGTCAATTAAATCCCCCTTTACTTCCCTGCTGTGATGCTCGCTTTGAACTTCATGGCTGCCACGTGATTGGCTGATTAGCAATTTGTGTTAACAAGCAATTAGCATTTCACCTAATAAAGTGGCTGGTGAGTGTACTTAGGAAGCAGCTTAACTATTTATTTATTTATTTTACACTAGAAGACCCACTGGAGGCTGTTTCACAGCTGAGAGGATGCTTTCTCTTCCAACCTGATTGGCTGTGGCAAGAGCCTTTGTTCTAAATGGGGACAGTGAACCGAGGCCAAGCCGGGGTTGGTGACAGTCACACCAGGAGGAAGCACTCAAGTCTAGCCAACGTGTCACCGGCTCTCTAGGCAGAAGTGATGTGAATGGTCAACTCTGAACACAGTAGACAAGGTGTTTTTTTATTTTTTTATTAAGGATTCTCACCTTTGCAAATGATTTGTGTCACGCATGAAAATCAATCCGATGATTTTGGGAAACCTTCCTCCTGAACTTTGCTGGCTTTTTTCCGTGAATTTTGACTGAAGGGCTCGTGAAAGTGTGGAGCCTTTATGAATAGTACAAAACAACAACAACAACACAAGTACTTTTGACTGCGCGCAACGTCTCAGGCGAAAGAACATCTGGGACGCGGGAAGCTGATTGGGGCCAACGTGCGATCAGGTAAGTGCAAATCAGAGGCAATTACTTGCCGCGGCGTGCAACCAAAAAAAAGCGGGGTGCAGAAGCAGAGAGGAGCGGTGTAGGTGTGAATCGGAGAGGAAATAAATAGTAAAGCGCGTGTTGTGACAATTACGTTCGGTGTATCACGCTGTTACGCTGAATTCCAAATTGAGCGTGTCTGAGCAAGTTGTTGAATCCATTAACCCGAGTTAACACAGCCGCTCGGCGGCGTGAATCAAAAATTCAGACTTTGCACTCGGCGGAACCACCTCGGCAGGCGCGCGGCGCCACCTCTCTCTGCCCGGCGACAGGAAAAGGAATTAATGGCGGATTCATAATTTCTCCTTCTGACAGCGGCAACGTGTGCAGGCAGCGCGCACCAGGCTGGAAACGTTTGCCGGCTGTCACAATCCCTCCGCGATTTGTCTTGAGCTCTTTTAATGGGATACTTAATCATATCCTCATATCCCGGGTCACCGCCATCCCCCCGCCCACTTTTTTTTCCCTCCAAACCCTGCGCGACCACAAATTGTGTTTCCGGGGCCTCTGGGAATAACCACTGAGAGATGAAGACCCAGCGCGCCAATAACTATTACCACGTCCAGCAGCGAAGTGAAGTAATTGCCCATCCCCATTGTTGTTTATTGTCCTGCAATGGCAGGCGGCGGTTGCCGCGGCAAGGTCCAATTAGATTTGAAGGACATAAATAAGTCGCGGAAATCGCTTGTACGGCCGCCTGACGGACGGTGGCCGGGGCTGCGACGCTCCTGCTTCATCAGCAGCCTGTTCCGCGCAGAAGTGAGCAAAGACGAGGATCATTGCCACGGCGTTGCGCCAAGGCCGCACAATAATCACACGAGGGGGGATATAAGGTTGTTAACAAGCTGATGAAGCAGCGTTTTTACCTGAAGAAAAAAACAAAACAAACTACATCCTCAGTGGTGCTTACCTGCTAACGAGTCTGAATGAATGAACAACATGCAATGAAATGAAAAGACGGGCAGCTGTTGTTCAGTAACAGGAGTGACGTTCCAAGGTTTGGAGCTTTTATTTATTTATTTATTTTTGGCTGGGTGTTTAGGGCTAAACCAAAGATCCTTAACACACACAGGTGTTCAATTTAAAACCTTCAAACCTTCATTTTAAAGATTGAAATACGTCAACACAGCTGTTGCAGCTTTCTGCTGGCTCGCGAACGTGTCGGCTGAGGAAGTCAAAAACTCCTGCGGATAAAGGAAAGCCTTGAGTGTTAATTCTACTTTTCATACTGTATGGAATTTCAAGACATTTCAAGAAATTCAAGAATAGAATAGAATATGGCCCCCAAAAAAAGAGGATATAAAGTCAACTAGTGACACAAACACTGCAAAATGTGAGTGCCGAAGGATAGCTAGCTCGGCACAATAAACACAATAAACACACTGTATTAAAGTACACTCAAGGAAATAGGTGGTGAAGTAACTCAGCTTTTTGATGCCGTATTGCACTATAGCGCTGTTATGCTATAGCTGATGACCTTTTTGAATCCTACATCCTGCATAGCTTTTTAAGAATCAGCAGAAGTTTATATGTGATCGGTATCGATTGCTGCTTTTGTGTCTGAAGAAAGATGGCAACTTAAAGCGCCACTCTAATTCCCCTATTTTTATTTTAACACCGGTGAGCTCATGCTCACATAGTGCAGTTTTATGCTTGCAGGGAGGCTGACAGACTCTTAAATCTACCATGAGTCGATGCTGCTCTGCTGCAAATAGTCACAGCCAGACAAACAGCCCGTTTATATAGCCGTTTTCCTTTTAAATGGGACAAAATGGCCAATAAATATCAATTACACACATACTCTCACACGCACACACACATACATGTATATATGTATGAACTTGATGAGTATCATTGGTCTAGTTTAGAACGTTTTCTTTTACATCCTTGCGCTGTCGTGTCACCAGAAGCTCTAAAAATAGGCTTCTTTTGAAAAACAAGACACCAGTGCGGCGTTTCTTCCGCTCCCACCGGCAGCGTCAAGAGCGCCCCGTTGTTGGGCGCTAAGGCCGTCCTTCCCCTACGTGTACGCCACCCTACCGAGACTGGTCGTCTCCAGCCATGCGTGTCACTCCTGGACTCCTCCCTGCGTGTCGGCGCTGATGGGATGGCGCCCTTGCGGGCCCGGCTGCGCCGCCTGATACGCTCCTTATCTGTAATGCCCAATTACGGCCGGGAGACCAAACGCTGTTTATATGCTAAGCTCGGGAGTTGATGAGAAAATGTCACAGCCGTCGCTCTCCTCTTCATGCCCCCGACT
The DNA here is from genome assembly GCF_046127955.1 of Nelusetta ayraudi. Classification (NCBI taxonomy): domain Eukaryota; kingdom Metazoa; phylum Chordata; class Actinopteri; order Tetraodontiformes; family Monacanthidae; genus Nelusetta; species Nelusetta ayraudi. The sequence goes on from NW_027466142.1 coordinate 118,238, forward strand.
GTATCTTAATAGATAGGTGTCGCCCGGGCGCCTGCGTGTTGTCGTGCAGGGTGTAATGGTGGCAGCGGCGGGCGTCACATGGGTGCGCCTGGCGGAGCTGATGAAATGAAATACATTGCAATAATGATATGGAGATGAGACGCCGGTCGAAGTTGGTTGCGGGGGAGGGGGCAAAATGTTTTAGAAACAGATAAGAATCAATTCTGCTCAGCCTGAAGGTATCACCGTAATGAATTCAGCTGCAAACCTGACAATCAGCCGTCAGCCTCAGACAAAAATGGCTTTTTTTCTGTCCTTTTCCAGGGGAGACCGAGCATTTGTCTTATTTACACTAGCCCAAAGTCATCCAGTGATTACATTACAAACAAGTAATGATGACATTCGACGGTGGAGAGACATTTGGGCTCAGGCCTTTATTCCGGGGATGGATAATTACTGCAGTTAATTGATTTTCTTTGCCTTTCTGCACCAAAGTTTTTTGCTTTCCCTCAGGGGGGAAGTTGGTAAAGAAAAAACAAAAGCATGTTTACAGATGACTCTTGGACTGAATTCAAAAATATTTACAGGCTGTAAATTTTATATTTCAGCATCTATATCTGAACTTACAAGTTTGGCATCAAGGCTGAGCCTCAGTTGGTCCCTCGTTCCCTGTCCGAGCACGAGGATATTTAAAATGAATAAATCATCTGCCAGACAGTTTTTACAGGGAATGATACAGCGAGAGCCCGCAGGGGATCGCTGTAGCAGAACTCCGTGTTGGCAAGTAGCAAAACTTTTAAAGACAGCAGCAACAGCAAAGCCGGGAGGTTCGAACAGCCAATCAGATGTCTACGTACATACGTACATGGATGGACCAGCTCCATTACTTAGCTTCTAAAGACTCGTTTGTCTTAAAGGAGCTTCTTACTGCATTTTATGTATTGAATCCAAATCTGCCGCCATTTGGCTTGAGCTCTGTCCATAGATAACGTTGTTGCTGTTTGGCGTCTTGGTTTAATCAGGTCTTCGGATAATGCAGAGGGAGTCGACTTGCAGATCTGCCAAAAGACAAGCGGGTTGCGGCATCGTATTCTCTAAAATGACTGAGGCAGCCAGACTGACTGCAGGAGGTTCAGAAGGCGTATTTGAGATCAGGTTGCGTCAGGCAACATGAGAAGAATCTTCAGAGATTATCCTCTCTTTAATCTCCAAACACGATCAAACCACAAGATAAGAAAATCTGCTGCGTATCCAGAATGTCTCTGAAGTTTCTCCTCGTGTTTGTGACGCAACCCGATTTTAAAATCTGTCAGGATTTCAGATCTTCTGTTGTCTGAACCGTCTCTATCTGCCGCCGCTAACCTTGTTCCAGATTTGTGTTCCATGTTGCGAATTGGGTATTGCGTATCTATTCGCGGCACCCAGCCAGTTCCCTCAAGGTGTCTAATTTGATTCGCTGAGGTGGATGTTATCAACGGATCTTTGTGCATCTCTTACGCCGGACCTTGCCAGGCCCGACTTCGTGCAGACCACAAAGGGTTTGACAAGGCAGAAGGAAGCAATTAGTCTCGGACAAGGCAGGCCAACAAGCCACGTCGTGCATCAAGACAGAAGCACAAACAACATGAACGTTGAGTGTGAAATTACAGATACAGATTGTGGCTTTCGCTTTGCGCTCCCACTGAGCGATAACAACACATGCAGCTGGATTGATTTGGCCGCAGCTAGGCTGAATATCCACTTTAAAACTTCAATGCGGCATTGTTTACCCCGCGGCGAGAGTTTCTCAAGATTCTTGTTAGAAACGAGCACATCTTCCAAAGATGTATTTCTATAAAGTAAATTAATAAAATACAACTTTTAATGAAATATGCATGCACTATGTAGTATGAAGTTGTGCTATGAAACTGTTTTAAAATGTTCATTTCCAAGAGCTGTTGATTTGGAATTGGTAAAATGTCAACCTTGTAATTGAGACAATACCATCCGTTGCCATCCTGTTGGCAAAGGATGATGTAAGCTAGCAAGCCAGACTAGGACGGAATCGTAGACTTAACAGAACATAATCATGCCCCCCACAGGCCGTACTATGTCAGTGTCAGGGCTTCAGTTGTTGGTGCTACAAGTCGACAACTACACCCCTGAGCTAGCCATTATTTAGTTAGCTAGCTTGCTAGTTAGTCAGAAAAGACAGGCACGGAAAAGGTGCCAGGCATGCAACAGATATAGCCAGCTGGGGGCGCTGTGTTGGCAGCACAAATGCAGAACGTTTCCGAATCTACTGTCGTAATATGAAACAAAATATGGAACAAAAACAGAAGGGTTGGTTGTTTGACTGTTATTTTAAGCGTGACTTGAGATCTGATGTGTTTGCCTTTGCCAAAGCGGGGCCATCCATTGTTGAGAGATTATTTATAAAAGCCCTTTGCTCTTCCCAAGTCAGAGGCTGTGGTCTTCCTGGCTCGCCAGCTGCCTTTGTGAGTGGCAGCGCCGGAATTAATGCTGCTCTCCAACTGGCTTCTCAATATTACTCAGATTTGTTTTGGCCTTTTAGGGCTTTAGGGCCTCCCGAGCAGGAGTTATTTCCTTCTTCCTGAAGAGATCGCCAACCCCCTCCGCCATCCCTGTCATCAATATTTAGAACTCATGCCGCATCGCTTTGGACGCACATAAATCCTCCTCTTGCTCCTCAATCATTTATTAAAAATGGGCTCATATTTGAACTCCCATAAAGGCCAATCCAGACGTGTTCCTAAGGGCTGCTGTATAATTCATCGGCGGCCCCAGATGCCATGTATCACGGCAAGAGGGTTTTTGTGCAAAATGGATCCACGGAGACGGATGCACGCTCGGACACAATGAGATCCAAAGTGGCTGCCTGACGTTTCAAGGATTCACATTAAGCCGACACTGAGCGGAAGAAACAGATGTCGGGCTGTAACTGCCTGGAAGTGAGATGATGAGCCTGCTAATGTGGCGAGCGGGGTGGGAGTCTCTCTTGTCGGGATGTGGTGAAGGGAAGAGTCAAATGCCGCGGATGCATGTTTCTACATCTTCTTGTGTGTTTTGACCAGGATGGATGGTGGTTGAAAGTGTGCAAACCCCCAGTGGTCGTCAAGCTGCTTGTTGACCTGAACACTGGGACTCGCTTGCGTGATGCTTTTAAACAAAGTGGCCCCTCAGGGCGAAGCACACATGCAATGTTGACCCATCCAGTCAGATTAGCTCACACCGTCCATCTCCTTGGAAGAAGTCAAACTTGTCCACTCAGATATCAATACGGCCATTGAAAGTTGCTATTATTCGAGAGAAATCTTGTTTCACAGACAGAAAATGTGGCTCGACTGAGGATAATTTTCTTTTGCTTTCTTGGGGATTAATGTCTGTCTTAGGCATCGATCCCCCCAATGTTTCGCTTTCTTCCAAATTAATTCCAAAAGGAGAAAAGACAAAATCGAGAATTCCATGAAAAATAGATTAGAAGCATTTTCACTAACTTTGAATGTCCCAGTATATCTAACAGTTAATTAATGTCAGTCTGAATTCATCAGGGATGACAAAATTCCTTTACTTCATCTGCTAGTTCTACTGCGCAGACAACGTTTGTTACAAGCACCCCATCTTAAAATCAGCCCTTTGTGATGTCAGAGAGGAAAGTGGTACCTCTGCCATTTTAGTGCAAACAGACACCAAGAGCCTCTGAAACATGTGTATGGTCCAGCAAAGCTGTACTTGTTTTGGGCTAAATACACTGTTATCTGTGTTTTTCAGCATGAGGCTGCAACACCGGAGTATTTTTTGAAAATCGGTGCAATATAGAGCCTTTAATCTTCTTACTGTGAACATTTTTTCCATACAAGCTGAAAACAAAGCCAGAAGTCTGAGGAAGCTCTATGGCAAACCCCATGGTGAAAATGCCATCCAAAAAGCCTTTTTTGTTGAGGCGCTTCGGCCGGACCACATTGGAAATGTCCTTCAGACCACCCATCCTCTGTCACAGCCTCTCCCACAGTCACAGGAAGCAGGAGCAAAAAAAAACAACATCTCAGCGAGCCGAGAGAGAGAGCTGAAAGCTGACAGGCATTATCCCGCTTCCAAGACTCACGCCGAGTCAAAGAGGCCTCTCTGCACTCGAGTCTCTGGCTCCGCAGGGTATCGGTGTCACTGTGCCACTAGTGGGGTGGAGGCTTCAATGCCAGATGGCTCATCCGCCACGCCGGCCACACCCACACTTGTCAAAATGCCACCACCTCCCCGGAGAAGCCCCATTTTTTGTGCCCTTTCAGCTCCAATTACAAATCTTCATCCGCGGCGCTCGCCGTCTGAGGCCGGCCAAAAACGCAACGATTACCCCGGCAGTTCCTGGAGGGACTGACGCTGGGAGCCGGAGCTCCTTCGTTGGTGACATGCTATTTACTCGCTGCCTGTGAGTCCATCTGGCGATGGCGACCAGGACCAGGCCTTGCACCACCATCGCTGTGGAAGTGCCTGGCTGCTCGCAACCGCAATCCTTTTGACGTGATCCCGCTGTTTCATAGAGTTTTAAATAGTCGGACAATGGTTGAGCCAGCGGGGCCGGATATGAGCTGAGCTTTATTTATTTATTTATTTTCCTCCCCATAACCATTTCAGACTGAATGGATTCATGCAGCTGAGAGAGAGGGAGAGTGTTTTTGCCGGACGGAGGGTTTTTTTATGCTCCCGTTACAGAGATTTATATTTTATGACTTTATGCCATTCTACAAAGATTTGGAGCAAAAAATCAATAAATAAAGCGGAGTGGACAGTGTGTATTGCGAAAACAATGTGCGTGCAGCACCAGTCTCCGGTGGACAGTGAGTTTGCAGACCTTAAAGATGCTGGTTTACCCATCGGCAGGCGGAGACATAGGTCCATGCTTTGACTGTTTCAATCTATGTGAAAGGTGGAGTGTGTAAAACTGTTGTGGTCCGATTTTAGCTTGCAGCAACATTGACTCGGCCTGCCTCTCCCAAGCTTGCCAGTGAACTACAGTGACCTATGCACACAAACCTAGGTACCCTTCCCACCTTCGTCTTCGTTGGTTTATTTGAAGAAGAGAGCTTTCACCCTAAATATGAAGCTGTCAGGCAGCTGGATTGTCCACACCAGGCTTCTTCTTTGGACAGAAAAACCAAAGGACTTTTATCGCACTGCGAGTACATACTTTTATTAATGTTTTTATGGGCAGTATATTAATCTTTCACCAATACAAAAATCATAAAATCATTAAAACAAATTTGGCCAAATTTTACACGCTGGACGTTTAAATGAGAAACCGAAGGATTGGTCATTCTAAATTAAGCTCTGCAGGGCAAAATATCGAGGCAGGAATCAAAATAAAGAAAATGCAAGCAGTCTCCGCATTAAACAGTATTATTGTTTTTTCCATCAGCCAGGATTTGGGTTTTTTTTTTCAAGCGGCGCCCCAGCTTTTTTTTTCTCTCTCTCTGCCTCTTTGGAATTGCCACTGTCACGGTGCCACAGCGGCGGCCTGTTAAATGACAGCCATGAGTCATTTGAATGAGCGCGGAGGGGTATTTTAAGCCCGACACATTAAATCTGGTGCGGCGCTTACTGGCGGAGCGGAAGGAGCCTTAACGTGACGCAGGCGGGGTGGCGAGCGCAGACGAGCTCTCAGCTCCTCGGCGAGCAAAATTCGGCTTTGATGTGAAAATCGAGGGGAAAAAAGCCAACTGGAGATTCGGCGGGCATTTTTCTTCCTGCCTCGGCCTCTTCGCACATCGGGGAAATTGCAACCTTGACATTAACTTCCAAAAAAAGAAAAAGAACAAAATAATTCCCAATACGAATGATGAGATTGCAACGGTTGAAGATTATCTGCTGGCAAGTGATTGGCAGCATTTGGGCAATGGTTCTTTTTTTCTTTTTTCTTTTTTGCGGCAAACGACAGGAGACGTTTTGACAGTGTCCAATAACGTTACAGCGAGCACACAAATCATTAAATTCACTCATGAAGAAACACAGACGGCGCGCTGCTGATTCCCACGGTAATAACTGCACTTCCACAGTGCAGCTGCGCTTGTTTTGTTTGCGGTGGAAATGAAAAATAGGACACTGTCTAAAAAAAACAAAACATGTGAGACCAGGTGTGAGCTTGTGTATTTTTTGTGTGTGGAGAGGAAGAGAGGAAGTGAGAGTTGGAAGGTGGCTTGTGATCTAGCAGCCAGGATGCTGCTCAGAGGCGACCCAAGGCCTTGGTGCTTGACTGTCAGCACGTCTCTGTCACGACTCGTGTGACCCTCAGTGTCACAAAGCAATGCAGTTACTCGCTGCTGGAAACACACAGCATCACCGTGTCTGTGTAATCTGACATAGTGGCCATCGTGGCGTCTGATCCGGGCATTACGCGTTAAGTATTCGATACCGAGGTATGTAGGACTCCTTATCCCTTTCAACATATCCAAAAAGAAAAAAAAAAAACAATGGGAAAAATAATTAATTTGGTTTCTACAGATTTTTTTTTTCCCAACAGACCATGTGGTTTTAAAAATACAGACCTCTATCAAATGCTCAAGACCTGACCTGACAGTTCGGTCGGAGAGGTTAAAGGGTTGCAAAAGTACTCGTGATTACTGGTACTTAAAGAGGGATTCCATGTAATCACACGAGGGCCTTGTCACCTCAGTGCCTCGCCGCTGCCTTGACCCTGAGACAATGCGTCGCTCTGCCTGCCGCTGCGACGTCCGTTCCCTGTGTGGGTGTGTGGCAGCTCCCGCCGCTGACAGACAGCGTAATGATGGCCTTCGGACGAGCACTGCTGGGTGTCGGAGCTGCCACGCAGCAGCCAACCTTCCTCCTCCTCCTCTTCCTCCTCCTCCTCCACTGTTAGACGACGTCAATCAGCCGACCCTCCGGCCACGGCATCTCCGCCTCGCTTCCTGCTCTGCCTCATCCTCCGCCACCCGCGCTGTCCACGCACATATGTGTGACTGACTTCCTGTCCGTGGCTCTCATCTCTCTCCCTCTCAGGTCTGGCGAAGCCCATGGGGCTGGTGGAGGGACCCGGAGGCCTCGGCGAAGGAGGAGCGGCCGCCACTCTCGGGGAGGACAGCCGCGAGGCCGAGGGGAAGTACGAAGAGTACGGCTACAACGCTCAGCTCAGCGACCGCATCTCCCTGGACAGGAGCATCCCCGACTACAGACCTAAAAAGTACATCTGCGCTCTTCTGTTTCTTTTATCCGTTTTTTCGCCTCGTTTCCATCCCGCCGTCTCCAGCCTCAGACCGGCTTTTCTCCCACCCCTAGGCAGGGTTGCGTAATGTCAGCGAGTCTTGTAACTTCAAGGCTTGCCAGTTTAATCCCTGCTGCAGTTGATGGGCTCTATTTTTCTTGCAAAGGTACACAGTGTAAGACAGGACATTCTGTCAGGAAACAGGCTTTTCACGGAGCGTACAGAGCTCGCTCGACTCTGTGCCCCTTTGTGTTCATTGTTTGGTTTTTTTTGGAACATTCACTGCAGCTGAATACCTGATTCACAGGAAAAAGATTAGTCTGGATAAGATAAACTGCACCGATAACAGTTGCTTTGCTTTTACAGGCCCGAAGTGAAACATTTAGGAAGATCTACTGGCATTAAATGAGCTGGGAAATACAAGTTAGTCGCCTTTGAGTTTCTGTTTTAGTATTTTTACTCACATACTGAGTGGGTCTACTTGTGTTGAGGCAGTCTTATTGCACCATGGTGTATCTACAGTAACCCACAAACCTGATCGGGTGATTGCATCCCTACGCCTTAGCCCATACAAAAAGATGAGAAGTGCAAAGAAACAGGGATTCACAGTTACGGATGAGTAAAAACGTTCTGATGTCATCCTCAGTCTTCAATGCAAGGTTCTTCAATCCAAGCAGTGCGATTGCAGTTCCAGTGGTAGGAGCTAAAGTGACGTCACAGCTGGGGACCAAATGCTCGAGACACTTTGAGGGCCAGTAAAGTCGTGTCAGCGTGCACTTAGTGCGTGAATGCATTAGGTGAGACTTATTGGGTTTGCCACATCCTCTCTGGATGTCAGGGACAGGTTGGTGGATGGATCTCCTGGGGTCGATGGAGCGTGATGCCCAAATTGGTTTTCTAATTCATTTTGATTCAAAGCGCTGCATATTTACCACATTGCCTTCATCTCCACCTGCCAAGAATTTGCTGCTGGCACGATGTCATTTGTGTCAAAACCCGGCTGGAAAAGTCAGATATCCCCCTGGGGCGAAGCTCACCGGCTTCCAGCAGAGGACGCCGCTTCAGAGCTTGGGGTTCATTACATTAATTTTGCATCCAGCGCTCCCGCTGCCACTTGCCAGGCTATAAATTACTAAAGCCCCAAATGACAGTCAAAGCGAAAATTGCTCAAACAATATGTAGGTGGATGAGAGGGGGGGGGCAACTTCCTTGTGCCATTCAAACGAGCCCCCTTCATGAAAATTTGGCATGTATTTCAAAGTCCCTTTACATTATACATTCCAACAGGCCTGACAGCTATAATTACTTTGAAAGAATTTCTGCAACACTTTTGTAGTTTGACAAAGCAGCTTTTTATCATTCAGCATCCCTGATTATAAGGAGGGCATTGCCGTGAAGTAGCTTACCAGCCGCTCCCCAACAGGAACAGTGCCTCAGCCCGAGACCAGAGGCCCTTTGTGAGGCTGTCATTCGGTACGACAGGGACACTGGAAATTTTAAACGCATGTGTCACTCTGCCTCATTGATGTTCTAACCCTTTGTTTGGACAAAATGATGGATTGAAACCTAAGAAAGTAGCATGTCAGCGGGCCAGGCCCAGAATCGTATCGGCAAAGGCCACCGCACCAGTATCACTGCTCCACAAGGTTAGTTTTTAAGACTTCTAACAAGGTAGACTATATTAGATCAGTAAATTCATTATTTTGCTCTTATCTCCTGTCCAGAGCCGTGTCGTTGCTGAACTGGATAAAATTAAATTTTCTGAGGACACGCCTCAGGTTTCTTCTCTGACAACCCTCTAACTGTGCATGCAGACGTCTCAGCCGTGGCTACCCGCTGTGTCAGTCATGCATTTCGTGCCTGGCCCGTTTATTACGGTCACTTCCATCAAAGGCTGCCCTCACTTCCTGTTTCATTTCCTTTCTGCCCACCTCATTGACTACCTCCATCTAATGCCGTCAAGCTGCAGTACAGTCATCGGGACATCTCTGGGAGTCGTCATAGAGAAGAAAATTACTTCAGACGTACGTAATCCCAACATGAGAGACCGGAGATGAGATGGCGAAGTGGCCATCGCTGAGCTGTTGCAATGCAGTAATAATGGATATCCCGTATTTAGAGTCTTTTCTTCTTCCCATGAAGGAGACCCAGAGGAGCGGCCTTAATGGCACTCTGAAAAAAACATGATTTATATTTAGAAAGTGAAGCGCAGCTGCGATACAGCAACTGCTGCTGGAGTCGGGTTATTGAGGGAGGGTGGTAATCAGCGCTGCCAGTAGGGTTTATATGACACAGTGTCACAGAACAATGGCAGGCGAGCAGGCAGGCAGAGACGCCGAGAGGAAATCTGACGGGCTTTGGTGGGGATAACAATTCATTTCATCCGCAGCGCTTTTGTTCACCATTCTTTTTCACACTCTGAAAAAAATTAGACAAGGAGTTGGAAGAGGCAGGGTGAGGGGAGGGATTGGAAAAAAAGGGGGTCTCGCTAATTAATAAAGTCAGCTGAGAGTGCCTGTGGGACAGTGGGGAGGTTTCAGGAAATTCCTTCCTTTAATCAACCAGCTCAACAAAAAAGGAGCAAAGGGGAAAAAAAAAAAAAAAAAAATCAGTCAGTGAGTAGTGAGACTTCCAGTGAAGGATTTGCTATTCTTTATAATGCTTTAGTAATTGCACCTTTTTACAATTAAGAAGTTGTTTTTTTGTTTTTTTTTACCAACCCTGTCAGCCTTGTGTCTTTTCCAAGTCATTGACGTGTCTCTGTGAAAAGACACAACTAAATGTTTCTAAATTTTTTGGGTTGAGTTGCTCCGCTGTCAAAGGGACACTTCTGCAATATAAAAATGAAAGAAGAAAAAAATCTGCTGATGCTATTTGTGACATGCATATATGGGACTCATAAGCTGCCAAAGTGCATGAATACTCTCAAAAGGCTATTTTTTAAGCTCACAGGGCCACCAGAGAGCATAAAATCTAGATTAGGATTTCAGAGAAGTGCAGCAGGACCTGCTTTCTGTCGCCAGAATGCATAAATATGCCCTCCTGCTGATAGAAAAGTAAACTTGTAACCTGCTGAAATGCTGTGCAAGACTGTTATCAAAGACTGACACATTTCTGATTTCTACTCCTATAATTATTCACTTGGATAAAAGAGTGAATTTGAAAAGGGGCATCTGCAAGTTAGGGCAGATTTATTTATATAGCACACTGAATATGGGGCCTGCCATGTGGAATGTGCCTCAGTTATATAAGAAAAGACGTATGCAAACTAATCGTGCTACATGTCATTGAAAAGGTAAAAAGTGGGATCAGTGTAGTCTTCATTGCCAGGTTAGTTTGCACCGTTGCTTGGTTTTTCTTGCATTACCAAGGCATAGAACAGACATAGTACTTAGAGAAATGTCAAAATGACAAACAAGATGCAACAGGAGAAAGAAGGTGTTTGTCATAGAACAATCCTGAATCAGAGTTTACAAACAATACCAAACAGTTAACTAAAATCATGTTTTTGAACAAAGCTTTCCAGAGTTGGACCGCAGTGACTGAAAGCACTACACATGGCAATTTAGGGGTGATTCAGGGCACAGCACTGGGGACGTGAGGTAAAACACAGAAAGCAGGCTCCGCCCCTGTGATGGGCTGTTAATTGAACAGGCGTCATATGGCCGGGGACTTTGACGACTGCCAAAAGCCATCAACGTGAATGAAAAATCAGCATGTCCTTGAGCCTTTTCAAACCTTGCCCGTCTGCAGCGAAAAACTAATTCACAATAATTACAGCTGAAATTGTCTGCCGCTCAAAAAAAAAAGTCCTAATCCTCTCTTGCTGTCTGCAAGCATGTGTCTCTCCTCTTGTGCCCTTCACCGTTTGGAAAGTGTCATTCTGAACCGAGGATGGCTGCGGGATTTGAGTCCGCATGGGGACTCTGAGCCTGCGATTTGCTGTCCTTGGATGGCTTACTGCAGGCGTGAGACTGTCTCGCCGAGATAAAAACAAATGCGGGCAGGCGAGCTGATGAGATTACTGATGCTCACTAAGGGTCCTAAATGGAACTTGTCAAACATGAGGGAAATGGGGGGAAAAAATGCAGTTCAGGGCATGAAACCCAATTCCCCCTGCGCCATCTCTCCCCTTCAAAGCAGATTCATATTCAATTACACTAACGTCCCGCCTTTATCTGTATTGTCACTTGGCTGCAGATTAGATTTAGTTTTTTGTCAAAATAGCTGTCAAAAGCACAATATCACTGCAGCTCTGCTGCTCCTCTCCTTTTCCCAAGGAGCGACCGTCCGGTGTTTTTTTTTTCACCCGTTGGAGAGTGATAAACCAAAAGTGGAAGGCAACAAAGAATAGGCTTACCTCATCTCCTGAGCGTCGGATATAGCCTCAATGAAATCGGAAGGTCTCGGCGGGGCAGGAGCAAATTGTTGCTCTTACCAATTCCTGGGTTTATTTCCTGGAAAACAGTGGGGGGGGATGTGGATGCAGTGAGCTGCAGGGGATTAATGTGAAATCCCACTACAAATAAGAGTAGAGGAAGAGTGGGAGAAAATATGCAAGGGTAGCTGAACAGGCCTCAGGTTGGGTGGAACTAGCAGGCTGTAGGTCCCGCTGTTTCTTCCATCATTGCATGCTAATAACCAAAAGAAGAAACAACAAGGGAAAGCCCTACCTCAACTTCTTCCTGAGGTAGCCTGAATAGAATCAGAAGGTGTCCAAGGTTCAGCAGCAGCAAATTGTTGCTCTTTCCAATTCTAGGGTTTATTTCTGGGGAAAGGGATGAGGTGGACAAAATGACAAGACGGCGAGATTATCTCTCTGAGAGGGGAGCAATCGCGGATTGGGGAGTTTATCCAGTGTTGTCTGCGGCCGCCTGGGCTGCACAAGGTTAATGGGAAATCTCACAGCAAATGAGAGCCTCTGGCAAGGCGGGAAACGTATGCGGGGAGCCGAATGGCCACAGGCTGGGCCAAGTCGGACGGCTGTAAGTCCAGTGTTTTGTTGCTCAGTGGAGGTTGAAGAAGCAACAGAGAACAGGCATACCTCACCTTGTCAGTTTCTGATACACCCTGGATGGAATCGGCAGGTCTCCGAGGGGCAGTGGCTGAAATTGCTGCTCTTCCCAATTCTGAGGTTTATTTCCTGGGAAAAGAAGGGCGAGGCGGCCAAATGGCCAGGCTGTGCGATTATCTTCTGGAGAGGGGGGGGGGGATTGTGTATTGGGAAGTTTACTTGGTGTTGCCTGTGCTGTGCGGGCGACGGAAGGTTAATGTTAAATCTCACAGCAAATAAGAGCAGCCGGCGAGGCGGAGGGAACGTCTGAGATGTGGGCGAACAGGCTGGCGCTGGAATCGGAGGCAGCGCTGTGATGGGAATGATTCGTAATCCGCCGGTCTGTTTCTGTCAAAGCTCGTTCCGGGTCAAATTATGGAGCGCAGGACCAGTGAGCTCAGTCCCATTAGAAACATATGAGTCGATCGTTCATCCAGTTACGGCTTTACTGGGCCGCTCCGCCGCCGTTGCAGACAGGTAGGAATTTAAGGCCGCGCAACGCACTAAATTGGGTGCGGTAACTAGGCCAGCGGAGCCACGATATGGCTTTACGATGTCGGCCGGCGAGATCCGAAACCTTACATCACATCTCAGCAGAAAGCAATGAGGCCGCTGCACCCGCCGTGACATTTCCAAGATATCGCTCAGGTAATATTCATTAAATGTGCATTCCTGCCAGCGGCCGTATAGCCGGAAAAGAGTGAAATACAGCCCACTTTGTATGGCACTCTTCCCACGTCACGGCTCTATCTCAGCTCAAGGGATGACACATTGCAAAAAAAATAAATAAAACACCCAATACCCTCCTCCTTAAACAAAACCCTCTCTGCCAAATCCATTGTTGTGTTAACAGACCTGGCGAGGCTGATTGAGGGACACAATATATAGATCTGTTAGTCACGCAAAAGGACAAAAGGGGAGCACCAGAGAAGGAACCGGAATGATACAGTGGGGTTATCAATCATATCGCTCCCGCATTTACTCTTACAAATAGAGTGCCAGAGTGGGGCCTAAAGTATGGAGAGACGTGCTCTCCTCGCTCCGTCATAAACACTCTCTTTGGCTGAGTTTTCTTTTTATTACTCTCGGCTGTCAAATGGGCTATGGTAATGTGCGTGATTGATAGCAGTGCATGAAATTAAGCTCCTTCAGTTGGGAGCATCCAGCACTTGGCTTACTTGGCTGGCGAGACGGCATTCAGGAGAGGTAGTCAAAGCCAGTGCGACGCTTCCAACGCTGCCGCCGCCTGCTGCCAAAGTGTTGCCCAATTTCTTAAAGGGACACTTCACCCAAAAGCTGATGAGTTCATTCCCGGTTAAAATGCCGAAATGGATTTTTTTTTCCCTGAAACATGGCGTTTTTGGAGTTGTCAGACTGGAGAGGTCGACACTGGGACGACACACCATGAGCATCACAGATTTTCTTCTGTTCTTTTGGTATTTGAGTACATTGCTTTGATAGTATGGGATTTTTCTGTTAATAATAGCCGTGAGTGGTTTCAATTTTAGGTGATTTATCCCTTAAATGCCTCCAAATATGTCCCTAAAAAACTTAAACAATGAAAATACTAAACTTCTTTATTTTCAGTCCTGTTCAGCCATTTGTGTGTATTATTTTCAAAGGGAGAATTTAATATGTACGCCTGTCAGATTTTCAGTTGACTGACTGCCTGGTTTAATGAGTCTGCAACAGTTTGAAGTGGACTTAAATATGGATTAAATTAAAGTTAAAGAGCACCCAGTTCAAGCCGCAGGAGACAAGATCTCAGTAAAGTTGACACCTTCCACCTACTTAAAATTCGGTGCCAAATAGAAAAATAGAAAAAGAAAATAAATACTTGTTTTAAATAAGCTGTTTAATGCATATTTTAATTGGAGATTCCAAAGCAATTATAACACAGTTTCACATGTAAATAAGACACCATCTGTCGTGCCGTCCTCCATTATCACCGCTTCCTCTCTTGCCAAATCCTTGCTGTTAGAAAGGTGAGAACTCGCAAACACGTGTCTGCCATGCATATCCCTGCACAAACACACACACACACTCTCCCAGGACCCACTGCCTGTGAATAACGAGGCGCCTTCTCATTGGGTGGAGAGGGGAGGATGCGAGCAGCGCCACGCTGGGGTCCATCTGTTGCCGTCCTTCCTCCTGTGGCCCGGCCCCACGGATACTGCTGACTCAATCTGACACCCGGTTCACCGAGGTATCGGCGCACCGGCGGAGTTCAGATGGCTCACAGTTAGGGTTGTGAGAGCGACAAACACACTGTCTTTGAACCAAACATGTTCAAGGTGGTACAACGCCTGCAGAGCTTCATCCTAAATATCAGCCAGATATAAATAGGCAACTAACAGGGGAGGGACATCAGCAAAGTCACGAGAGTGAAGTGAAAGGGCTTTGTTTTTCGTCTTGTCTGCTTTCAGGTGGTTTGTTTTGGAAAAAGAAATATGCTGATATGATTGCTGAGTTGCGTAGTTCGCTGTGAAGTCTAATCACTCTGAGATATAATTGGCAGCTGTGAGCCACGTACTGAAGAAGACCAGAAAGTTCTAATGGAAAAATAAAATAAGAACTAATTCTAAGGCTTGGGGGAGTCCAGTTGAAACATGAATGCGAAAAGCTGTGTTTTCTTGCTGTTCAGTTCTATTCTATTCAGTTGATTCAGCTTGTACAAATCATAATCCACTGTCGTACTGCAGCTGTCATCTGGGCCCAATCCAAGTTGGTAGATCCGTTTGTAGTCTCTCCCTCTTGTGTCGTAGAACTTCACTTACGACACTCTCAAGGAGATATCTTCTTATTTGTATTTAAACTTCAAAAAGTATTCTACATTGTCAGTGTTGCATTACAATGGGCCTCTTGGTGCTGTTGTGTCAAAGGACTTGGGGACTTTAGGACTGAAGACTTGGGAAGCTCAATAAAACACTTGCACTAGAGGTGATAAATTCACATTTGTTGCCGTCTGATCCGAGGCACTACAAGTGTTTGACTATAGGCGGCTGCCTGGTGAATAATTCAGCTGCAACAATCGCAGCGGCTATCTCATTATGGCTCTGAAATGAGTCGTCGCTGCAGCGTAAAATACTTTGGAAAATCCTTTAGAAACGAAGGCAGCGGCGAGTCAGAGTCCCGTTTGTCAGCCGCAGCATTCAGAGGCTAATTGGGGCATCGGGGGAAACAATCACATTGTGTTTCTGGCGCTTCACACAGCCACCGCTGATCTTTCTCTCGCTTCGACACCGCGGCATGTCTTTAAAAAAATACTGCATTCCACTGGAAACAACCGTATTTACCCCAACTCTGTGTTTGCACATGCAGAGATTTCACACTTCTTCAATTTACTCGATTGGAAAAGCTGCCTGTTCAGCGGGTGAGGGTAGTATTATCCCTTTTTTTTTTTTTGATTTGCTGTCAGCAGAGTTCATGTACCGACATGCACTTTTCACACCCGAACACACTTTTTCATTTCTCTGCTGAATGGATTTCAGCAGAGACAGAAGATGAACTCAATTTGGCTTTCCTCTGCCCACAGTCTGTTGGATTAAATAAGGTGACATGATCTGGCTTCTCCATCTGACTCGAAGTAAGGGCGAGAAGGTCTGTTTCGCAACTTTTAAATCCGTGTTTAACTTTTGCTCGCCGGTAAAATGTTTTGAAAGGGGAATGCTTTCTATCTCCTGTGGGTACGAAAAGCATCACCTGACTGATGCATAAATCTCACTCCCCTGCTCTCCTCAATCTATTATCTATTCTTTTTTGTCTGGGACATATCCAGGAGGCTGCAGCCATAGTCAAAAAAAAAATAAAAAATATAAATCAGAGAGCTCCAGTTTTATCGTGGAATGAATCTTTGAAGTCTGCTAGTCTTTGTGTTCAAAGCACTGGGGAAGAACTTGTTTCGTTTTTTTTTATTATTATATTTTCTGAGGAACAAGGCTTTTTTGTTTTTGGAGGCTGCACACAATCTATACCGAGAATGTGACCGTAAACATTCAACACACAGAAGGAAACCGTAAAAGAAGCCATATGTGAGTCTTTCATTTGGTCCTTTTGTCACAGCAGGAACGTGGAGGCAGGACCAGGATGCAGATTTTTTAGATAAAAGATGGATTTTAACTATGAAAAAAATTAAAGTAAAGGTGTCCCAAGAGGGTTACTAAATAACACAGTGGGAGGTTTAAACAAAAACACAAGGCAGGTACAAAGAAAATCGCAGCAAGAAACTAAGAAAACAACAGACCTGAGAGAACACAACAGGAACAGCGCGGCATGAACCTTGACAGAAGACATCAAACAATGATCCAACCAAGATCAAGGGAGACAAGACCTATTTATACACTGGGGCTGGCTGGGGAGCACAGGTGGGAACAATCAAGGGCAGGGCTGAAAACGAGACACAGGTGACAGACGTCAAGAAACAAAGACAGGAAGCAAAACTAAAGTCACTGACGATAGAACAAACAGACTTCAAAATAAAACAGGAAATAGAGAACATGACACCTTTGCTCTGTGGCATAATAACGAAGTTACTCTTTGCTCCTGCTTTTTGCATGACGATCCTGTTGTATCCGTGATATCCTTGTTTGCTCATTTGAACATTCAGTGCTGTTCAGGACTCACAGAGAGGCGCTTTGTCTTGTTGTACGTACGGCGCAGAACTGCAACATCTAGAGGTGAACTGCTGTTGCAAATGTTCCCTTTAGGTGTAAAACAGCCTGACAACCCTGACAACCATCCGTCTGTTCCAGGTCAGACTGTCGTTTAAACGGCTGCAGCTGATGTCAGTAACCTTGTCTTGATCCAATTAGCTGCAGGTGGGCCAGTCACTGGGGCCTCCACAGAGACACTACAAAATGAACGACCTCTACGCTCAAACAAAATCTATCTCAAAGCCATTTCAGCCTTAAGTCAGTGGAGGCGGCTGGAACATTGACGCGGAACATTTGTTGACGTTTGGAGCTAAACTGAGAATAAAGCAATGCGAGCATGCACAGGCCATCGCCAGTAAGCTATTGTGTGTGTGTGTGTGTGTGTGTGTGTGCGCTCCGACAGGTGCAAGCAGCTGACGTACCCCGAGGACCTGCCGCAGATCTCCGTGGTCTTCATCTTTGTGAACGAGGCCCTGTCGGTGATCCTGCGCTCCGTCCACAGCGTGGTCAACCACACGCCAGCGCACCTGCTCAAGGAGATCATCCTGGTGGACGACAACAGCGACAGCGGTGAGTCGCCTTCGCGGCTTCATCGGCGGGATGCCGGGCGGCTCGACGGGGTGTTAAACAGGGCCACTGGCACAGGCGACAGGGCCACTGACTGGCCCTTCCAAGTCTTTCTAACGACGACAAATCGTTTCTTCCGCAAACTTGTGGAAAGTGCACTGTGTCACTGCCTCGTGCCACAGGCTGGCGTGTTCGGAGGCAGCCGGCCTGTTTATCATGTTTTGTTTTCCCTGCTGGGATGCGAAAGAAGGTATAATGCAGTGGTCCCCATGCATATTTTATATGTGCATGCCTGCTCGCTTGTGTGTGACACACTTTTTTTTCCCTCCGTTTTGAGGTGGTTGAAGGGACGGGGAACCCCTGAGGGTGAACTCCTCGCACACCCACACCCACACACACACACAACAGCTATTTTTAAAGAGGCGAGACAAGAAATGGGAATTGTCTTGTCTTTTTTTTTTTTCTTTTGGGTTGTTGTTGCCAAACTGCGACGCACTCATTTGTCCATGACATCAGCGCCCTCACCTCCTAAAAAACAATCTCTTAGAGGAAGAGAGGGACAGTGGACTAGATTCCAGGCCAAACTTGGCACTCCTTCACTTGGCACTGGGCGAACAGGCCTCACCTGCCCCAGGCTGGCAGGGAAAAGGTTGCATGAATGACGTGGGGAAAGAGAGCCGATCAGGAGCTGCCACGTCTCCGCTCCCCGCTGAGGCCTCACTGGTACAAGCCCGTGTCTGGATTGAGGTTGTGGGGACTCAGCCTCTTCACAGCGGGTGAAGCTGAAGGCCAAAGTCAGCTTCCTGCCCAGTGTGGTGATGTCTGTCCCCACTGTATCATATTTAACTTCTTCTTCCTTGTCATAAAGTATTTCCCAGGCACACACAAAAACTACTTTATTAACACAGTTTAACTACTTGTTGTAATTTATTTGGGCAGCAAAGCCAGATACTGCCGTTACCACAGTGCTACTGGCCCTCACGATCCAAAGATCAAAATTAATCTGACGACTTTTATTTTCTCCTGTTGTTTATTTTTTCCTCAAGTCCACCTTTCCACTAACTCCCTTCACCCAGATATACTGTGTATAAGAACACCCCTCCACTTAGAATCTGAGTAGTTACTTGAAATATCGGTCTGAACGGCCAATGCCAATTTTTTGCCCCCTTTTTAACCGCTTAAATCCACATATCTGATATCTGCATTTTACACCTGCTCAAACCTTCCTTGCGTTATTTGGCTGGCATCCCAGAAAAGGAAATACGTTGGCACTGAACAACAGCAGTTTGGAGTGGATGAGAACAAAACCTTGATTAGACCTGTGGCTTTCCAAAGCCTTTTATGGGTGCACACACTTCTCCTTTCTAAAATTAAATAGCTGTAGAATTGATGTCTCCATTGACATATTCATTGGTAAGTGTAATTGTGTCATTAAAATGCACCATTGTCTTGTTTTAATCACAGTATGCAAAACTGGTCTGTTCTGTATTGGCAAATTTCAGATTGAAATTCACTTTATTTCCACATCAAAGAGGTTTGATTCCACTTTGACAGGCACCCAAACCGTCTGCTTTGCCAGAAACCGAAAGCTTTGTTGGACCTCCCAAATGTTTGGAAAGGGACGAAAACAACGCAGTCTCAGCGGACAGACTTTGTGACATCATACAGGGCTGACTTCCAGAATGGTAGAAGCAGGTTCATTGATGAGAAGTGACAGAGGCACAGTGACAGAGGCAATACAGGACAAAAGGATTTGAATCACTCTCCTTTGGATAGTTTCACTCTAGTTGGAATCTATTTTATATGATAGTTGATGAGCTGCTTCTGATTACATTGAAATGTTAGAACTGGTCCCCCAGCTCATCCCTGCACTGGGGGACTTGCACCGATGGATCCAGTCTTGAGGCATTAAAGAAGATTGATGTCTTATCATGATAGCAGGTTCCTCTTACCCCATCATCTGTTTTAAGTCCTCTAAAAGTTGTGCATGCCGCAGAGAGAGAGAGAAACAGTGAGAGAGAGGGAAAAAAAAGCCAAAAAGTCCTGTTCGCACTCTGCATGTAGAGGAGATGCATGCAAGTGGGCGGACGCGACGTCGATAACTGACAAAGTTGGAGAAGGGCGAGCCGGAAGCTCGTCCCGTGAAAGGAAGCCACAGAACGGCCGTGAGCTACGGCGGTAATCTGTTAACCTCCCCAAATCTTTTGAAGGGGCGGCAGAGCTGCAACCGCGGCTTAGCCAGGGTCACGGAAGAGGCGCAAAGTGAGAGAAAATCAATGGTCGCTGAATCCATTTGCAGAGATATCGGCAGGTCAAACCAGCAGCTTGCAATAATAATAATGCACACAGGGTGACATGAATTTTTACACATTCATATTTTTATACAATCTGGTCTGTCTAGTTTTATATGCTAGCCACAAGGTCTTGTACTCTTGAAGAAGTGAAGACATCCAAAACTCGACCCAACATCCATTTTTGCCGTAATCTATGCTTATTTGAAGAGCACCGCCTCAACTTTCTCTGACCCGTATCTTCTTCTTCCTTTGATCTCACTCAGTTGGTGGACGGTCAGGCGCTGGAGACACACATGTCCAAAAATTGATGGCGAACCTGTTTCCTCCTCCTGCTTCTTTTCTTGTGTCTGCTACAGTAATATTCCCAGCGAAACTTATTTGATGGACTGGCGTCATCCTTTTTTCTTGGTTCAGACCTTTTTTTTTCTGACTAAGCTATTATTTGGCCCTCTCTGCCAGAGGCCTCCTGGATCTCATCCTCACCCCCTCTGCTTTGACACTAATACGATCGGAGACATTTATTTCTGCTGTTCCTGCTTCATAATTAACTCTTCTACCACTTCCAAACTCTGTGCCTGTCTATCGTATCTCCTCTCTTGTTGAAGTCGGGGTCTTCTGCGCGCGTGTGTGTGTGTGAGTAGACGCATGCATTTGGTGGAAATCAGTGGTTAGATATCCAAATGTGATTGATGTTGTTTGATCAAATTCCCAACGATCCAAAGATGAAATTTAGGCAAAAATGTACAAAAAAAACAAAGGCGGCGACAGCTCGGTCACGTTACCTCGCGATGGAGCTGCTATGGCTGGTAATGACCACACGGGGCAGCAATCGGCAGTGACTCTGTCACATTTTGTAAATTGGCCCTTTTATGTCCACAACAGATGACCCGAGTGCCTCGACTCCTGACAGTTTCCTGCCCCTGAAATTGGCTCTTCGTTCGCTCTAATTAAACCCTGGTGATTTTGCCCACTTTGACACAGTAATGTGAGGCAGCATTGAGAACTCGGAATGAATGGCAGAATGAAGCTGTCGCCTCCTGGCAGACGTGACAAATTGAAGGGGATTAAAGCTGCCTGTGGAATTTAAAAAATAAAAACAAGGTCCAGGCTGTCAACACTTATCGTGTAATTAGTTCGTTGCAAAGCATCGCAGACGCTCATTTGATAGCAGAATGTTGTCAAATGTCCTTCATGTCACATTATTGGCTGACTGTTGCATTTTTGTGTTCCAAGGTCCACCACATATTTATGATTTTTTTTTCTAAAATCTGATGGTCTTTTAATCATAGGCAAAGCGGAAAATGATTATAGTAGCTGAGGACGACGTAAAATTTGTAAAAGGATTTCTGAAAAAGCAAAATTATTGAAAATAAAGATAAAATTGAGAGCATGTCCTCAGATAGGATTTCCAATGTCACTGAAAGAAAACCTTCTAAAGTGGAACTTTAGCCAGTTCAATAATTATAGCGCTCTTATTACCATAGAGGACTGATCAAAATAAGTGCTAAGCATGAGCACAGAGAGAATAAATGAAGACGTCACAACAATATTTAGATGACAAATGTTGGATCTAATTTGTTTTTTCTCAAAAGAATTCTAAAAAGGAAAAAAAATTGAGTGAGATCTGGATAGACTGACCAGTTGGAGTGCGTCTTCAGATGACTGACTGGGGCGACGTGGTCTCTTCCAGTTGATCTTTCCGTCTCGGGGGTCTCAGTGCTTGTGCCGGCTCGTGTCACGGCAAATGGCCCGAGCAGAAGGTCAGAGAGAGAGCAGCGGTTTAAAGAGCATTAAAAGTCATCAGTGGAATCTTAAAGTAGCTAGACGTGCACGGAGACCCGCATAATACAGCAGAGATGTGGGCTCTCGTTCCGGTCAAAACCCCGCCAGCCGAGTTCTGTGCCGTTCACGCAAGAAGGTCACACTCGGGCCACTGGCCCAATCAGCGGCGCCACTCACTGTGTGTTTACCATCAGTGCAGATAATTTGTGCAGATGTGAGAGCTGTTTTCTGGGGAGCTGCTCCGCAGCGACATTAGACAATTAACATGCAAGGCGAGGCTGCTTGACCTTTTCCGGTTGGCGCCGTCTGTCCACACTCATTTACACAAGGCTCAGCGCCACGTCGAGCCGAGGTACAGCCGCTCTCACTCCTGGCATAATAAATCACGCGCAGGAAGCATGTTTGCCTTGTCGCTGCGACACATTCCCTTCGCCGGTGACATTTCTCAGTGGCTGAGGGATTTTTTTTCTGGTTGGGTTCCAGCACTCTCATCTAAATTCTTATTTGCTCTTGAAGGGAATTTTTGTCTCCTTTCATTTCCTTTTCTTTCTTGCCACGTGCAGGAGATCTCCAGTTGGTTGTTGCTCGCAATGTTTGCAGCAGAGAGCGACTTAATGAGCCCTACATGATTCAATCCCTGCAAATACCGCCAGCAAATTCATAACTTAATGATTCATATAATGAAAACAGGATATAAACTGAGCACCGGTTCTGCACGGCTTGTATTATTTACATCAAGCGGAGCGGGATCGCTTTAAATGTTGTATGAATGTGAATTTAATTAAAGCCCGAGCTGTGGAGGGTCCGTGCTCGTTAACTTGGCGCCGCAAATCTGTCTGACACTCTGTGGCGTGCGATACTTTCTTTTTCAACGTTGCCTCTGTTCACCACAAGATTTCAAATGTACATTTTCATGAAACGCAAGTTTGCTTTTAAATTAAATAGCTCACATGGTCAGATTAAGCTGCGATCACAGGAGTGATTGTCTTAAATTGCCAGTTAAGTGAACATAATGCCAGTGCAAGTATTGGATACAACTACAGTTTTGAAATGAGTGCAAAATGTGCAATTTATTTTTTTTTACTCCAATATGCCATATTTTGTAATGCCAAGTCTTTGCCAAGTCCATGTTTTTTCAAGTACTGTATATTGGTTCCTTCAGTCCTAGTGGCACTGGCTTAAAACAACGAAATAAACTATGACACTGTGTTTACCTTCCTATTCGCAGAAAGTAAAGTCCAGAAGATTTCCATTAAAGAGCATTATGCAAGTTTGAGACATTGTCTTTGTGCAGGAAAATATTCAGCTTCAAACAGGCTGCCTTTTCAATGGGACTCTGACTGTTTGAGAAGTCTAAATAACGGCCCGGGATACAAAGCTGCATCATAATGCTGCGGGGGCAAAAAGCCAACAGCCGCGTGGAGCTGAGAGAAGGAAACAAGTGAATTCAGGCTGCTTGGTTTACCCCTGATGCTTTCATAATTTATGATTCATGTGAAACTAAGCGTTATGCTGCCAGCGTTGGCGAATGGAACGGTGTCAAGACCAGGTTAAGGACGGACGAATGGTAAACGCGACCTCGGTTACTACTCCCTGCCCTGAAAAATCTCTATAATTCTGAGGCAAAAAATAGTTTCTGCAAAGCACTGCCACGCGGGACTTATTGTCTGGTTCCAATAACACGGAGGAGTCGAAAGTTCACGGTGTTTGAGGATATTTTACACATTTGCTGTTGTGGTTGTATGGTGCATAGTCAATGGAGCTTTTTTTTTTTTTGCCCCATTCACCTCATAAGAATACACTGGAGTTGGAGGTGATATTGAGAGCAGGATCCTTATTTCCTCTGTGGAGGTTTAGTTGGAGCTACAGGGGAGGTGTTTGGAACACATTAGGGTGAAGTCGTAATGTATATACATCGAAAATGAAAAGCCTCAGAGCTGTATCCAGTCAGTTAATTATAATCTAATTGACCCATTGGAGAAATCCATCCCAGATAGCAGTGCTGGCTGCTTAAAACATCTCAAGACAATAAAAGTGAAAAAAGCATCGACAGTAATACATACATTCATTGTTAATTCAAACAGCCGATCGGCAAATCACGTCAGGAACTCAGTGCCTTCACTGTAGACCTGACTGAAGGTTCTCAACCTTTGCTACAGTGCCCCTGCATCGTCAGCACCCCCTGCAGGCAGCCACAGTATGATTAAAGCTATTAGGCTGCTCTAATTACAGGCTTTTACCGGAAAGGAGAAAAGTTATGGGCCTCCCAGTCGCCCCAGAAAGTGAAACACTGGATTGCATTTTTACGGGAGAAGAGTAATGGAGCAAGGAAAAAATGTGCACAGGAAAACGTTGTGCAACACTGCAAAGAGCAAATAACTATCCATCACGCTATGAGCTGGTGAACGCATAGGCTGCGAGTGGAGAGCCGTAAATTCCTGCAGTGACAAGGGGGATTATGGAAGTCGTTGTGTTAACGGATGGATGGCGGAGAGGTATTAGACATTCTTTTGATTATTTAAACTACAGTAAATCCTCTGAATTAACTGCGAGGCTTGATTTCCGTTCTTCAGCCTCCTATGTTACAGCTTACGGTGGCAGTACATCAAAAAACCTGACAAATAACAAGCAGGCTTTCAGAGGAAATATTTTTTTTTTTCAACTTCTGATCCAAAAAGCTCTTTCCCCTGCCGATTTACTGACTTGTCTTTTACACTCACTTAGGAACTAATGCCTCGCCTGCACCTATTGTAATGTGGTATTTTAGAAATGTCTCTGTCATTAGCTTCCTGTTTAATGTCCTGATGTATCTGAGCTCTTGCTGTGCTGGACATGGTTGTTAATTTGTCACTCCAGCTTTCCTCTTGGCTTACCATTGGCCACTTACAGTGCCACCTCTTGACTTTGCTCGGTTTGTTGCTTCGTGACACAATGGAAGGAAGAGGGAACGACAAGCACATGATGAATGTAGAAGAAACAGGAGAACAACACCCACAGAGTGCGCTGTTGAGTCTTTCCTCTTGACTCAAGATGTCATGACTCCCTGAGTTCTGCACAGAGCAAAATCTTTTTTTTTTTTTTTTTTTTTTTTGCAAGTGTAATGAGCCAAATATTGCATTGCAGCTCTTTTAAAGTGTTGGGGGAGGAAAATAGGGCTTTTACTATCTCTGGTATTAGACAGCTGCATTTACATACATTAGCGGCACTATGCGACTTGTTAAAAATGAGAGAGAACAACTGTAGTACAAATCCACCAAGTAGAAGACAGATACCAAATTTCTCTGACTTGGTGTAATTTGGTGTCAAACACTAATGCCCGTTAGCTCCAAGGGTCACTGCTTCCATATTCATCCTTCTTCCTGCTCAGAGACCTTCAGCGACTCCTGACAGCCACTAAATTCACTGCATCCCCTCAACTCACACATGCAGGGATTAGACTGACTTTTTTTTTTTTTTTTTTTTTTTACTCTTACTGGCTGATTTATGTTGTGAGACGGCGTCGGGAGCGAGGTGCGGATTGCTGTTGAGAGCTGCCGTGTGCCACCAGCCGTCCACATTAATCTCTTCTTTCCGTAAGAAAATGGAGCGCTCAGCAGTAACCCGGAGGAAACTCAAAAATCCATCCATCCATCCCTCATCCATCCATCCATCCAGAGAGAGGTTTTGTTGAGCACATTGTCTCACCTGCCCCGCCTCCTCTCGCTCCCTCGGCGTGTACACACAACGTCGCTGTCGCATGGCGTTCAAGAGGTTACATCATCGAGCACGTCTCGCGTGTCATTCATTCAACCCATTCGAACCAACAAAAAAAAAAAGAAGAAGATTACAGGCTGCGAATGGTAGGTCTAAATGGTTTGTTTAACTGTCAGTAAGGGGAAGGCATACACTGTGATGATGGAGCTCCACAATACTGACTTAATGTCGTTCATTCGCCGGGCACCGAAGGATAATGTCACTAGACATTGATCAAGGCTAACCTTCGCTAATGCTGCCCATCTGAACGCTAGAGCCCATTTACAGTGACGATACCGACTGGATATTACCACACTCACTGTGGCAATGAATACACTCTGTGTAACATTATAGAGAGGGAAGGTGGGGGGGGGAGGGGGGCGCAGGTGGAAAAGGAACTGAAGTTACAGCCGGTGAAATGTCTGTGACTGTGCACTTAGCACGCTAGCAAAAGTGGATTTCATTTCGCAGTTGACATAATCGTGTTCTTCTCTTATTTAACTGAAAGAACACTTTAGTAATTCCACTCTGAGGATGTTTGCATAATTACAGCAGCATTGAGAGTGCAGGAAAGGAGAAAAAAAATGCTAACAACAATTAGAAAATGTATGTAATATTTAATATTTTATGTTTAATCTATTGAAGACAATACAGAAGGAGTTTCTTTAAAATAAACTATGAGTACTGACAGCATATCAGCTGGTACCAAGAATTTTCTTATAGTATGGGGGAAAAAAAATCATTCTGAAGTATTTCTCTGAAGTACAAACGCTCTAATGTAATTCTATGTGCAGGATTCTGTTTCACATTGTATATGGGTCACTGAATGTTACAGTGTATCCGCCTTGTTTTATAAGTCAGGAGAGAGCTGCCTTATACATTCATGGTTTACCCACCTTTCTTCTGTTCAGCACTTCAGCACTGCTTCCAGGCCGCATTGCTCGGTTCTCTCCGATGATGAGCACATTTTTAGACACGCTTGTCCACTCAAAGCCCCTTTACAGAATAAAATTAGCAATTATCCACACACACACACACACACACACACACACACCCTGGAAGCAGTGACTTCCACTGAGAAGTGTGAACCGGCCACGCGTCAACGTTTGGAGCGGTGGGGAACAAACTCAAGGACACGTCAACGCGTCGACCCTTCCAATCGCCAGACAAACCGCTGCTCCACCTGAGCCACAGCTGCCGTACCTGCCAGCGCCTCCTCTGGTGACTCAGGATAGATGAGGTGCATCTCTCCCTCACCGGCCGCAACACTGTGCCGTGTGTTGGGATTTGTGAAGAAAACCAGCAGAGTTCCCTCCGCGTGTGGAGGTCTCCTGGAATCATGCGTTCGTGGCGCTCACCTCACTGAGACAGTCGTCATTCTGCCAAAACGTGCCAGTCTGCCAACCATCACCCACTAATATTGAACTGCGTTTGTTACGACTGGTGTATAGCAATAGCATGTGTGCAAAAACACATGCTCTTGCAGAAGGCTGCAAACAGTGGGCTGAATATGCTGTTCTGGTTGTTGATTATCCATGCAAAGCTGCCCTGCCCTTCTTCAGTCAAGCATGAAGAATAAAAAAAATGCATTTGGAATCTCAATATAGGGAAAATAGTCCCTGTGTTTCTTGTGTTCTTTGCTTGCGAGGATGGGTCTGCATTCGAGTTTCTGTGAATGAATGTCCATCCCAACATGGAAATATAAAGTAATTGTGAAATTTATGAAAAAATTCCAAAAGAAGTTCTTCATCTTACCGACAGGAAATATAACTAACATTGACAAGGACAAAGTAGCAGTTTTTTTTAAAGACCAAAAGTTGATAAATGTCTGCCCAAGATAATAGAGCACTTTCAGTCCGGGCAAAACCACAAACTTCCAAACCAGAAATAAATACTCTCTTTAAATGACATCTCGTTTACAGCTGGGATGAAGAATTTAATCCGCATCCAGGTACAATATTGGAAAGCAACTGATGCAATCATGTGTCTTTGGTTGGTTGGTGGGCCTCAAGTCACCAGATATATAGAATCTGTCTATTGTTGTGTTTGAGTAGGAGGTCAATGCTTCAGGTTACAAGGCGCCACCTAGTGTTCTGTGTCTGGATGTCAGCAGGTTGTGTTTCCAACTTCCCCTAAATCCCATTACAGTGTGACCCAGACAACCTATAAACTGTAGTCCTGATCACAAAGACGCTCCCTCTGGAAGTGAATGTAATATTGATTCCCTGCCGTGTGCCCCTCCTCTTCCAGTGGAGCTGAAGTTCAACTTGGACCAGTACGTGAACAAGCGCTACCCGGGCCTGGTGAAGATCGTGAGGAACAGCAAGCGCGAGGGCCTCATCAGAGCCAGGATCCACGGCTGGAATGCGGCCACGGCTCCCGTCGTGGGCTTCTTTGATGCGCACGTGGAGTTCAACACGGGCTGGTAAGGAGAGGTCACGCTCCGTCACAGCGGAGTCTGAGCTGTTGCTCTGACCTGTCTCACCTTTCGCCGCCGCGGCCTTGTTTTTTTAAGTCATCACTACAGTCGATGTCATGTACGATTAGCTCCCGCAGATATGCAGCGAGGTCAACCGTGGGCATTTTGGTAGAGTGCCAATGCTGAGACAGACCTCTGACTGAGACAGCACTTTTCCATACAATGACCCCGATTATGAACAGGGTCCCGCCTCTAATGAGCAAAGTCTCTCTTGACTCGTGTTTTTAAATTGTGCATAAAAGGACTTCAGAGTGCAGTGGAGTGAAAGGCAGCCCATTTGAAAAGGCGCTACCTTTTCAAGACAACATTGAGACAGCCCAACAGTGTGACAGGCAGGGAATGAGTGTAATTAGATGGAGCGAAACGTCGAGCCTCTCCACATTATATTTCCTGTAGGCCCGGGGCTTATTTTGCAATATGAAATTACCTCTGGGGGTCTCAGTCCAATGTCTGTCTTCCTGCTGCTCAAGTTTACCAGCAAACAAATCACTCAAATAGATGTAATTGGCACCTAATTTGGGCCTGTCACGCTGTCACTGTCTAAAAAATGAAATGTAGCTTTTGCTCCCTGAGAGGCAGGAGGAAGATGGGATAGTGAAAGGAAGCTCTGGATTCCCTGGTCGCAGCTCAGCCTGTTTGGCTCACTGAGTGCTAGGAATATAAATAAACACTGGAACCTCTTTGCATATGTGAACATATGCCTGTTTAACAAGACAAATGTGGGAGTTTCTAAATAGAGAGCATTGCGTTCTCTTTTATGAAACACTTTTTTAAGTTCCATAAAGTGTAAAATTCACAACACAACAATATGTTTTGCACTGCTCCCCAGAATTCAGAAAAGTCTGTCTGTTACTCCCTCTGCTTCTGCCACTTTTGAAACAGTGTTTGAAGAGTGGCAACATGTCCATCAAAGTGTTGGCTCCGCCGTGGCAGACAGCATTATTTATGTCTTCTTCAAAACATGTAAAATGTCGATGTCAATCAGCCCAACATCTCTTGTGGGAGGATGTAAACACGAGGCTTCTTTAATGCCATGATGAAACCTATGGCTCTTTTCTTACACTGTGTGGCTCATCTTTTTATCCCCATATTTTATTTTGGAAGTTAAGATACTTCTTACTTGAGCCTTCTGCCTCTCTGAAAAATGATATTATTCAGGTGAGCAATATTGTCCTCATTAAGTGTCTTTTTCATTTGTTTTTGTCCATAGTTTTCAATAACCGTATGATTTATGCAGCCAAATGCATTTTTGTTGGTGGTTTTCTGCACAGACACACAAACACAGACAATAATTAAAAAGAATAGATGATGCAGAAACTTGACGTAATAGCTAATAAATCAGATACATATGAGGTGTCATTCTAACATTCAGAATTGTGTGAATGTGTGCTGAGGTGTGAGGCATGAGCAAAAAAACAGACGAAGAAAGAAGCAGGGCGAGAGAGGCAGGTGGCCTTCTGTGGACTAAGTGGAGCAGGTGGCCAGGTGCTAACATCTCATCAGGGGTGAAACTCCGCCCACCCAGGTTCCTGCAGCATGTGCGAAAGAAATGTGAGATTCATTGCAAAAGATCCTTAGATTCTAGATGATTTGGTCAATAACGCACAGCTGCATGTTCTCTCTCCGAGCCTGAAGAGTTTCTCTCCGGGTTCTCCCTCCCACACTGTGGACGTGCACGTTCAGCTGACTGGCAACTCTAAATCGTCCTCAGGTGTGGCTGCGGAATGGTCGTTTGTCTCTCTGTGAACGGCAGACGTGTCCAGCTGGGACAGACGACAGCTCCCCCCCCACACACACACACCCTCTCTGGCTGCAGGGAAAGCGTTGGTAGAAAATGGATGGATGATCGGTATCAGCACGTGACACAGTCTTATGTCAAAATGCTCTATGCCCCAAAGCGGTCTGAAAATAAAAGGATTTTTTTTTCTCCCTTTGCATTTTGTTGCCCTCCAACACGGTTGACAGCGTCAGTTTGAGCAGAAGGTTCTAAATAGCAGGCTAATGCTGTTTCCACAGATCATCATCATCATCAAATCATGTATAATATGAGTCTGGGATGAAGACCAAAGATGTGAAAATTGGCAGAATACAGGACCTTTAAATAAATGTCTTTAGGTCAGCCTGAGTGTGACCTTATTAATAAGACGGCACAACCCACCGTCCCACTGATCCTGCTGCTCTTATAAACCAGCTGCCTTGATTGCATTGATTATCTATGCAGTGGCCGGAGGGAACCCAGGCGCTGTGAGAGTGAGGTGACGAGAAACAAACGGCAGGAAGTGGCATCATTGCCTCTGTGGATTGCCTCCCCTAATTGGAACCACGGCTGCTCCCTAATCTAGAAAAATAAATAACTAAACAAAATAGATAAAGACATAACCCAACCCCCATCACGCGCTCCTCCCGTCCCTCCAACGCTCCAACCTTTCCCCCGGCAAACACATTCCACCCACAGACACGCCTCAGTCTTCCTTTTGATAACGTGCCACCTTCCGTCATCTTTTTTTTTTGTTGTCGTCGTCGGTGTTGTTGTTGCCCCTGCTGTTTCCCCCACCTCCTGTTTTGTTGCTTCAAATCGTGCCGAGGTTTTTATTTGCAGGAGTCGACAGCAACAGAGAAACAGAGTGCCTGTGATTTTTCCGCCCAGTAGATGCAGAAATATAGAGATGCAACCCGAGCAAGCGTGTGCTGCCTCCATAGTTGAGAAGAGAAGGGTGTGTGTGTGTGTGTGTGTGCGTGTGTGTGTGTGTGTTGAATTTTCACCTGCTGCTGGACTGCAGACCCTCCCTGACCCTCCGCTGTTCAGACGGGTTCACTGGTGCTCTCTGTTTGCTGCGACCACAGAGACCGGCTACATTCATCATAATATGATTACTCACCATTGCGTGCACGTCGATAAGTGAGATGAATGGTTCCTCTGGATTGCCGTGGCGAGCATCCCCCGGTGACCTTGTGCATGGCGGCGCTACGCTGCAAGCTAGCTCCCGGCTCCACAGCATCGCACCCAGCTCACCGCCATGCGAGTGCTGAGCACTGGCAGTCAGGGTGGATCGCAGGTCCCACTGCAGTGGGAGCAGAGAGCGACGCGTCCTGCAGTAGAGCGCGGCCGGCATATATTTCCCTCCTTTCGAGCGCCAGGTCTCTTTACGAGGAGTTGGGAAACGTTTGGAGGCGACGGAATCTAGTTTTCCCTACTTTTTTGCTGCTGATTTAATACGAGGGATATGGCATTGTTGTACACTGTTATAGTCAAGACGGCACCAACCGAGACCAAGACATTGTCAGGACTAGAGAGTATCGAGATTGAGACAAGACCAAGACAGCAAGACTTTATATGTCTAAGAAAAATAAACAACAAAACAGTAAAAAAAAATAAATAAATAACCGTAACACAGCTGTAGCTGGATTATTTTTATTTTATTATCATGTTATTGCAGTGTTGGCTGAGTCTTGACTGGTCAGAGAGTCCATACAGTCCGAGACCGAGACAAGACCGGGTCAAAATGCCTCAGAGTCCGAGACCCTTAAACAATGGTCTGGAGACTGGTCTTGGTCCTACAACACCACATTGTTGCCTGTCATTAAGGCGTATTGCATTAACTAAGATGTTGGCGATCCATCTCCTGGAACTCTATATCGCCAAGGAAGCGGTTTTGTTCTCTGTCCACAATGCTCCCTTTCTCACGCTCCCCCTATAAACAGGATTAACGGCAGGAAACGGGAGCGGGTTATAATTAAGACCCGCCTGTGCCCCGCACTCGAACCAGGCGACCGGGGAGGGGAAGGCGCGGGGAAATTGATATTTACTTGATTTTCTTTTTTTTAAAGCCTGTGCACAGTTGAGGATGGTAGATTATGAACGATTAATGATGGGGAGTGTAGCGGGCCACTCCCTGCCGCGTGCCAGCGAGCTGGAGATGAGATTGTCGTTGCGGGGAGGTTTTAATGAAGTGCACGCCTCGGAAAACAACGCGTTGATGAATTTTAAATGGCCTGATGCTACGTGACCCAGAATTGGAAAATTACACAAGCAGCTGGAAGTCATGAGAAGTAAGAAAGCAAAAAAAAAAACAACCAAAGCACTCACCTTCCAGTTAAGGCCATCGCTGTAATGTTTTACTTCTTGCTGTCATTTAGAAATGTAAAAATGTTTCATATTATACCCATTGCAATCTCATCATCAGACATTTCGAAAGCAGTTTTTGCGAGAAAAAAAAAAAAACCACCGAGAATGCATAACTTGCCAGACTTTGATCCTTGAACAAAGAACAGTCATGACTTATTATTCATTGTTAGTCATTACTTATTATCTATGAATGTTGCCTCGACTGTGCAGTTGATGTCTCGTGTCTGGAATTTGGGGGTCAGTACGTGGTTCATGCCACTACTTGACTGGTCTCACTTTATCTTTGCAGGTTTTGTGGTCAACCTGTTTGTCGACGTCATTGTTGTTCTGCTGACTGCTTGGTTTGGACACTGAGCAGCATGCATTGAAGCTTTTGCATGAATGAAGTTTATTCTTCATATTGTTGTCCAGGAATGATAATAATCCATGGCTTTAATAAGTCAGGTAACTTTCCCAGCGCTATTATAATGATATTGCTGTGATAATCTTCCCCATTTTTGATTTCAGATCTCATGCATCTCGCGTCACCATCTCTTCATAACGCAGTGCAGGTGCACTCATTGAATGTTAAATCTGTAGTCTGCATACATTTCAGACCTCTAGGCGTCTGGGAGGAGTGTTTCTTTAGAAAGAGTAAACACTTTCTTAAAGCAGGCCCGCTGTCTGGTGTCTGGCTCGCTGTTTGTGTCTGTCTGGAGACAACAAGGACGGCTGGAGTCGCGCCGCCCGCTTGGCAGAGAAACTGATTTATTCCACCTTTACATCCGCCGAAGCTCTGAGAATCCAACATTTTGATAGATCCCTTTATATTTAGCTCATGCTTCTGCATCCATCTGTCCACTTCAAAAGGGCCCGCATGCCATAATGCATTAAAATTCTGCATGGATAGCTTTAACTTGCTCTGGACTCTGCATTTTTTATAAGAGGCAGGAGACTCGCCAATATTAATATGTGCTTCTTCTGTTTTTTTGGGTTGGGTTTTTTTTGCTCCAACCCTCTCTGCCGGGATGGTGGAAGGCGTCACGTCGTCAGTGAGTTAATGCGCTTAAAAATGGCCGGAGGCGCTGCAGGCTTAAATTCTTCTCAAAGACGTATCGCATCCGATCGCTTGCATGTGTGACATAACACAATGATCACGTCGAGGATCTGGGTCGTTTTATAGCTTTCTTGAATGCTAATGTTCGCGCAGGTAAAAGACCTTTACCTTTACCTTTCAGTACAAATTCATGGTTTATCAAATTAGTACATCAGTAGTGAAATGGTTAAAACACATTTGCCAATACGCTCTGTTTAGATTTATGTCTACAACAGCTGCGTATGCTGAGTGAGTGTTGTGCACTATTCAACCTTTGACAGTCATATTTGGCGACAGAGCACTTGTTCATAATGTGCATTGGTTTTCGGCCTTGTAACTGAGGGGGAAAAAAAATTTAAATGATAATTAAAAAAGACATGAACAAAATGAATCAGAATTTTTACATCATAATGGCTTCCTTTTAAAAGAGTTATTAAAAAAACGTATTTTATGAAAAGTGTCTTGAGCTTTCAAAAAGAAATCTTGTTGGTTTATTGAAGTTAATTAAGCCCATTTGACTTTTTATTTTAATTTAGTGAGATCTGAAATTAACCCAGTAACCAGCATTTCTCAATTTTCAAAATACCCCCATTTTGCTCCATCGTTTCCATCCATCACTCTGATGAAGTCACCTCATATGATTTGTACTAAAAAAAAACTAGGCACCCACTTTTGAATGATTAGCCCTCTGTTTAAAGACCGATGCTTTGTTTGTGTTTCCACATGTTTGGAAAGCAGTAATGGCAACGGGTGTTTTCGCTAACCTGCTAACAATATTGCTCCATGTAGTGCACTTTGTGACTTCACAATTGGCTCATTTCAAGAGCATCATGCTTCCTTACGCATTCTCTGGAACATTAAGGCAGAATAAGTTGGATATGATCTTTTGCCCTTTGTGGAGGCTTCACAGCCAAGACAGAGATTGATTGTTGGCAACATAAATTTAGCATGACGTAGGACCTTTACATTTTTTTACCCTCAGAACCCTTCATGAAAGATATTTTCAAAAAGAAAAAAATCTTAATGGAAACTCAGGCTACATTAGATCTGCTTGACATTCATTGCAGAGTTGAAGGACATCTCAGTTTATGGCACTGAAAGCTCCTGCAGCTTCAGGGGCAACAGACTGGTCAGATTCCATTTGTGATTCTTCTTTTTCTTTATAATCCAAATGTTATCTGAAAGCAGAGAACCCGCAGGCTTTCATTTATCAGCGTCGGGCAGTTGAAGGATATGGGACATATATTGAATTTGAACAGGCCATAATATTTACGGGCTCTTTAGACTGCATGTTGTAAAGGTAAAAATCAGCCGACACAAGTCAATAAATGAAGAGGCGGCCCTGCGTCATGGCGAACGTCGATGACAGACGTCACAGAGTCGCTGATGAGTGACGGTTGTCAGCGTGTATCTGCAGTATTGCATCAGTGGATGCTCTGAGGGCGGAGAGATCCAATTGTAACGTGGGATTGAGGCTGATTCGGGCCGATGTGGATGAATGACCCTCTTGGTGTCATGCGGATGAAATGGCAGATCCAGGAAGAGCAATGACACAAGCTCATCTGTCACAGCCAGCTGTGTCCTCATTTCCAGAACATCTTTATCTTATGAGTCCCCGCCGATCTCGGGAGCTGCCGGTCTCAAGGACACTGGGAAATTATTTTGGTATTAAAGTTGTTTGGGAGAGTAGAAACGGACCCAAATGCTGCGATCTTGATCGAAATCCAGCCAGTCAGTAGAAACAGTTGAGGCCACGCAAAATGTGGCAGCCTTGATTTCAGTCTAAATACATTGCTGATTGCATAAAATGAATATAATGATGACGTCAGGACCCAAAGAAAAATTTGAAAGATCTCATTTTAGAATGAGTGGAACAAAGGAACTTTAAAAGGTTTTCAAACAACTTATTATTTTTGTCCGCATCCTCCTCCACACAGTGCGATCAACAAGGTGCAATTATACTGCAGTGATAAATAATAACTCATAATATAACATAATAACGTGCGTGTTTTCTCTGCAGCCCTTTGACAATTCACTGGTAGGAGATTAGCACTTTTGCAGTGCGGCTCCCCATCGTGCAATCCTTCACATTATTGGCCCCATTTTTGTTGTCCGGTCCCCCATAACACGCAGCCTCATTAGCCGCAACGTTTCCTCGCCACATGGTCGCCGCTCTGCAAATCTCTCCGCTCCCCCGCCACCACCCCCCCGCCTCTCCTCATCATGTAAATCACCTCGGCACCGTATCCCCCTGTTGTCAGACTGGTCTTGCAGTTCCACGCCCAGCTGAGCTCCGGCTGTTGAGCTGGCCACTGGTGCCAATGGTGTCCTCCACGCTGAGATGTGAGGCGTCAGTGCAGGAGGACTTGAGCGCGCTGCGGGTGTACCGCTCTGGTTGAGCTGCAGCGAGATGACAGCAGTTGGCACTCGCGACTTATCCAGCAATGAGCACAGGCTGAACGAACTCAGCGGTGCGATTTTTCTTTCTCTTTCCTTAGATTCATTTTTAACTTTGTCAGTCTGAATGTTTGAAAGGCCAATAAAAGATTTAATGGGTTGAAGAAAACCCATATTTTTCTTTTTTTTTCTATTTTTTTTTTTTTTTTTTTACCAATTCATGAGACGTCACAGGATGTAAACATCCCACTGCTCTGAAATGCACAGAGTAGCATTCCAGTCGGGAGTCTCAGCAGTCAGTGAATCATTTTGAAGGTATCCCAGAATATCTTCCATTCGTCAGTGTAATTAGCAATTGTGAAGGCCCTCCTCTGCTGCCTTGGTGTTGTCCACATACATCTCCTCTACGTCACAGCTTTCAAAACAAAAGCACAGTCAGAAAAAGTCATTATTTTTCTGCTCATTCACGGATGGTACATCTAAGACCCTTTGTTGTGCAGCCATTAGCCAAAACATGATCAGAAACAAGAGACAATCCTGTTGCCAAGAGTTTCCTGGGCCAGCTCAAAGAATGGTCTTCTTTCTGTTTCTCAGACTAAGACAGAGTGAAGACAGATATAGAAGCACCTGCTGCACTAAAATTTTCCAGCTCCTTCCAAGCTTATGAATAATGGCTTTTTAAAACAAAAACAACCCCCCCCCCCAAAAAAAACTCATACCCACATAGTTCATTCCAAATCTATTTCCTCCATACGTCGCGCCCCGCTCCACCTTCTTTTATCTTTTTTATTCAAAAAGTAGTCATAATTTAGCTTCTAGAAGATAAATTGCGAATGTTTTGAAGAGATGTGGGGGGTAGATAGAAGAGCGGTTTGGGCGGGAAGACAGACAACAGGGAAGCTGGTGGGTGGGAAAGATAGAGGTGAAAAGTTAGAGCGTAGGAGTGCTCGCAAGCCGTGCATTCATCATCTTCATAATTGCACGCTCTCCCCAGAAGTAGACCACAGGAGGAAGTGAGCAGTGCGAGGAGTCGCTTTGAAGATGTGGTGTGGAGATCATCTCGCAGCATGAGAGGATTATGTGAGCGTAGCCAGTGCCAGCAAAGCTCCGGGGTCTTCTGCGCCACGCAGATATTAAGAGCACGTTGCTCTTGGCCAAGGCTTTAAGTGGCATAAGGAGGGTTTCTTTGATGCGATCCCAGTGACCGAGAAGAGGAGAACGCACGACGATGATTAAACCTTGGAACGGTACAGTCTCCAAGACAAAATGGGCATGATGACTCAATATAATCAACCCTTTGCAATGCCAAACTGAAGCAACCTTCCCGTCCTCCTCTAGGATGGAGCAGATAATTCTCCAAAAACAGGGGCAGATCAGCAGCACAGTTCTTCTTCAACTCCTCTAATTGGGAAGAATGATGCCTCTTGGGTTCCCTGTTATAACACAACTGTTGGAGAGGCTCTGGGCCGTTTAGTCCCTGGCTCTAAGTTAGTATGTTTATTGTGATGGCGGTGAAATGAAGTGTTGGACGTCTGGCGGAAGAGTGTGACGTGGCATCAAAAGTTTCATTGCTGCACTTTAAGAGTAGATGTGGGCTGGTCGATATAAGCACATACGGCCAGTGCATTTGTTTGGACTGGGGTTTACTGTTAGCTAGGACAGTGTTTCAATTCTGGCCAAACTCCTCTACTGAGCCAGCTGCTAAAAGTGATTCATTTAAGTGCGACTGTGTTAAACTAGAGAGGGGTGACAATATGACTTTTGGGCTGCTTCTCCAAATGAGCCAGTTCGGATCTATAGAATTTCTAGGGAGGACAGTCACTGTACTCTGGTTATTATCTCCCTAAAAACTCACCATTTTCACATCTTCTACACAAACTGCCCTTATTTAGAATAAGATAATATTATGTTGAAGCAGTTTCAATGGATGTTAAAATTACTCCATTATTAATCCTGTTTAGACACAACATATAATCTCCACACTGCAAGGCCCCGGGCCTGGGAATTGAACCCCAAGCCATCCTGCTTTAAAGCAACATTACAGTGATGCCCATATCCAGTCAGTCCTGTTGGAATGTGCTTTTTTACTTGAACTGTCAAAATATGAATACAGTGATACGTGGAAACGCTGTGTGTTTGCGAATTAACCGACTGTATTCCAGCCTCCAAGCCAGAAACACAGCAAGGTCTTCCACATCGATTTACCTTCAGCTTTTCTCCTGGAGGAAAAAACAGACGGAGAGTTGATAGTTTTCCCGGAGAGTGCGCCGCGCTCCGCTTCGCCCTCGCCCCCACGTTATCAGGTTTTGCCTCATATCAAGTTCCCGACTGGGATAAGTGTCACGGCTTGACATTTCATTTTCACGAGCGGGAGATATAAAATAGGTCGCCGCAGTGTTTGTTGAATTCATTTTCCGAGGCCATCACATTGTAAACGGCAGAGGGAAGCGAATCCCGGCAATCATTTTGGACGCTGCGTGAATGCTGATTCGACAGAATGCATCGGCGCCACCGGGAGTTGACATGACATCAGCCGAAGTCGCTCCTGGCGTCAGTGTGGGCGTCAGCAGGCTGAGTAAAAAAAACAACTGTGATTTTGAAAAAGTTCACAGTTTATACAAAAAAAACAAAACTCCACTACATTCACAGATTCTTCAAATTGCATTCACATTTTGATACGCTGTCAAGACTGAACTGTTTTTATCACAAAAATTGCAGTATTAATACCCCAGGACACTGCAGTTCAGAAAGAAATATACCTTATGAGCTGCCTGGTGGCACAAAGCTCTCCACTCTACCATAGTTTTTTCTTTTTTTTTTTCTTTTCGTTTCTTCACTCCCATGAGCGATGCAGCCTCTAAATATTTGATTCCTGAAAGTTCAGCTCTTAACGTCCGGCTCCCTTGTCTTCCCGTCCCCACCAGGGCCATGCCCATCCTGACCCGCATGAAGGAGGATCACACCCGCATCATCCTGCCGGCCATAGACAACATCAAGTACAACACCTTCGAGGTGCAGCAGTACGCCAACGCCGCCCACGGCTACAACTGGGGTCTCTGGTGCATGTACATCATCCCGCCGCAGGAGTGGCTGGACAGGGGCGACGAGACCGCCCCCATCAGGTGAGGAGGTTGCCGTGACCCGGTCGTCCATTATGGATGAGCATGTTTGATGAAATATAGATAGCCGCAGGATATAATTTATTCATGCTTGGGAGCTGTCAAAATAAATAGATAAATAAATAAAAAAGTGAGCCGTGTGACTTGGACACACAAATGGAGCGGTGCCGCGGACGGACGGCTAATGACCATGATGAGTTGCGTCTTGTTGGTGCAGGATCGTGAGGCCACCGCCGCACACTGTTATTAGACTAATTGTAACGTTGGGGATGAGCGTGGACACAGAGCCACGCAGCTGCTGATTGGAAGAAAAGGAGTGAGAGTTGATTATGATTATGTTTATTCTGGGTCAAACGCTTTGAGGTTTGAAGTGACTCGAGAAGGACCAGAGGAGACGGATGTTACATGGAGACAGTAACTGTTTCTGTTTTGGTCCATGGAGGATTGTGCATTATGTGCAATCACGCACTTACAATTAAAATATAAACAGTCTACGTGGACTTTGACGGAAGACAGTGTCATGAACTTTAAACCACCCACGTTTACATGCAGAAATGAGAGAAGTGAGATATTCTGCATGTAGCATCGATAGACTGTGGCAGGGTTCTGGAATCTGAGAGCTCTCTGGTTGTTACGCATAAAGCGCAGCAGAGAAATAATGAAGCATCTTGTGCTGTGTTCTCTCAACGAAATAACGTTGCATATTAGAGCAGCGTCACCTCAGAGACGTAATGAGAACTCTGGCATGAACTCTGCCAAAAGAAAAAAGAAAAAGAAAATAAATGACTTTTAAATCAATATGCTTTTTCATGCATTATTGCTGGAGCAGCATGTTTTCAAAGATTTATTTCCTCTTGACTCACTTTTCATTGCACGCGGCTTCACAAATACAGCTTAAGCAAAAATAGACAAATCTTTGACATCATTTACATCTTAATAAAAACCCGTTAAAGACAACGGTATAAAAAGCTGTAATTATGAAATGTCATATTCAGTGTAATATAATGCCTAATAAAGCTTCATGATGTCTCATAAACTACTAATGTTGAGGTCGTGATGGGAGGCACCACATTAAGTTGAGTAGCAGGAAATCTTGTGTTGAGAAATAGTTGAGTTATCAAGTTAATTAATGAAACAACCAAGCTCAGCAGCAGTGGTGGCGGCGGGTGACAGCCCTCCTGTGAAAACTGTCTAATTTTCAGGACTAAAAAGGGTCTCAATATTTTTACTACCTAATTCTCCTCAGTGGTGAAGGTGCAAAAATGCAAAGTAGAGTTAGGCAGTAATTATTCTATTTATAAATTTAGAAGGAAAAAAAAAACAACTACCAATGTTTGACAGTCAATGAGCGTCACTTTGTTGCCACGGCAAGGCAGCAGCAGAAACACGGCAGCCATCGACACGTATTTCGAAGCAGTGCGGGACGTGTCGAGAGAAAATGACTCACATAATGTCCATTAATGGTCATTATTGACTCTCGAGGATAATAAAAGTCAGAGAAAATATAAATTATGAATAATAAATGCCACACTGCAGATGAGGATTCCAGACTGCCTTTCGCCAAGATATAAATACAGGACACATAAAGGTGCTTTCACGCTACCCGGTTGAGCCACAAAGGCCGCGTCATCCTGCAGGTTTCCACCTTTTCACAAATTCATGACACTGCCTGACAGCAGATGTCTCTGAGGTGCAAACACGACTGTGTGCTATACTATTTACCACGTCGTATCAGGACATATATCATGTATGCATGTCAAAGGCTGATACATTTTTTTCTTTTTTATTTCGGCACTCATCCTGCACTCTGATTATTTTTTATTACTTAAAAAAAAAAAAAAAAAATCACTTCATATAGAATCAAAAACTAGCTGTAATAAAGGAAAATCTATGGCCCCCCATCAATTTACTGTGTTGAGGCGTGCTATCGGCAAATGCTATGCAGTATGTAATTTACGACACAACTGTATTTGCAAGTCACAAAAACAGAAAATAGTTTCCATTTTTCTGTTAGAGCAGCACTGCTGGCAAACGTGATAGATGCTGTAGTGAGCCACGATATCTTGTTGCCTTAAGCCAAAACATTCAGATTTGGAGCAAACACACCAAACCCACGCCGACTACCACCCCCCACCCCCCACCCAAAAAACCCCCCCAAAAAACCAACAAACAAACAACCACAAAAAAAAACGAGCCTCCTCACCTGAATCAGTTCCAGGGTATGCAGAGCCGGAACAATCGCACCTGCTTCGCTTCGCCTCAGACCTCGGGGCCTAAATGCAGGTGGTGTTTACAAAGATCATGTATTATTGGGCATTAAGTCTTTGGACCAGAGACAAGCTAAATAAACAGAGCAGCCTCAGATGCCGCACAGCTGATTTGTCTTCCCAATCGACGCTGACAGATCGCCCCGAGGCCCAGCTGAAGTGTGTCGGCTGCAGAGATTTGTATTGGAAATCATTCAGCCACTTGTTTCCTCAAGGTTTCTGCCCATCAACAACAGACGCCCCGCAGACACTCACTCGGCTCCGACTCCAACAGCTCTCTGGCTGTTTGGACACATTCAACGCCAAAGGAATAGAAAGGCCCTGAGAATGTACGCAGACTTACAAATGCATTACAAAAAGCATTTCAGGGATTCGAGCGGAAAAAAGGTGACTTATTGATACATTTACTTTCAAATTTGCAGCATTTATTCATAGACGGGAGCATGAGGGAGCTGGGCATGCTTGTGCTTTTTGTAAAGAAGGCCAACATAACAGAACCTGCGCGCTATTTTAATCCCATCTTCTTGCCTGAAGGGATACAGTACTGCTTTCCCTCTCTTGTATGGCATATAGCGTGAAGTCATTTCACACTACATAGTCTGCTAGAAGGTATCCTGAAATGGTATACAATTGTCTACTGCGCCCAGGTTGTCTCCTTGTTTTCTCACTGAAGGTTCTGTTGCAACGCTACATCAAAGACCCTGCAGGGAGCCGGTTTGTTTCGGCGCACAGGGCGGCGCAGAACTACTGCAGTCAGCAGTAATATGAAATATAAATATATATATATATATATATATATATATATATATATATATATGCGTATACATAGTTTTGTTTTTTTCACTACAATGTAACTCCCACGGTGGTACGTCTGGCCACTGCGTATTTTTTAAGTATTTCCTCACCTAAAGTCTCGTTTCCTGGGAAGAGGGGATCGGCTTCCAAACACCGCCAAGAAAATGTCCGTCTTGCCAAATTGCAAACTCGCATCAGATGTTCACTCTGCAGACTGCGAGCGGGCGGGCGAGCGAGCAAGCCATGCTGCGGCCAAAGTTAAGGGGTGTGAGGGGCGGACGAGCCCTGCAGGCCGACCATCTGCACACTAAAAATAACCCAACTGAGTGCCACGCACGAGGAAATGACTTGAACATTCCAGTCCGAACTTTGCTTGATCCACCAGAGAGAGAGAGAGAAAGAAGGTGAGAGAGAGAAGGTTAGAGAGAGAGTGAGAGAGAGAGCAGGAGGTCACCAATTAGCCAAAAGCTATGATAGTATGGCATGCTTTGTGTAAAAATTTCCTTAACCAACATCAATAATGTGTGTCTGTATCCCCCTGGTGGTAAAGCGCACAGTCTTGAAAAAATGTCCCCATGTCTTGGTCACTGAATCCCCCTGCAGGTGAATGACAGTACTGTCAGGTTGGTGTTGACTCCACCCTCTTGGTTTTTGCCAATAAGGGGCCAATAAAGCATCTGTTTTAGCAGGAGCTTGTAAACAGAGGGATAATTAGGCTATTTACCGTAGAGCTGAAGCATTCAGGGTTTTTTTTTTTTTTTTTTTCAGATTGATAATGACAGGTTTCTTCGCTGGAGTTCAGGATGATAAAAAAAACAATACTGGTTATATAACATGGGAGCTGTAAAATG
Organism: Nelusetta ayraudi; assembly: GCF_046127955.1. Taxonomy (NCBI): domain Eukaryota; kingdom Metazoa; phylum Chordata; class Actinopteri; order Tetraodontiformes; family Monacanthidae; genus Nelusetta; species Nelusetta ayraudi. Next base: position 160,619 of record NW_027466142.1, read on the forward strand.
ATTATGAATTCCTCTTTTTATTCCAACCACGTTCTCGTTGTCCACTTTGGGAAAACACGTGGCTCTATTTTTTGCCTCCTAATAACAGCGGCTGATGGGGGAAATCAGGTTTGCACGGCTAAACACTGCATGTTTGATCACGTTGCGCAACCCGGCATCGGCAACTAAACGGCTGTGACACATTCTATTATCCGCGTCACGGCGTTACATGGCGGCGTTGAGAAGCATGAGAGGCGAATCGAACCCGGCCGCGGCCTCGCTCGCTTGTCACATGTGCCTGCGCTCGCACAGGGAGGAGAACAAGGCGGCCGTTTCTTCATTTTTAGCCATAAAGAAACTTCAGTGTGCCTCGCAGAGATGCACAAAGAGGCTTTCTGCAAAAAGCATACATATGGTGGCCGCGAAGGGTCACGGTTGTGTTTGTCCAGCTTTGTTCATACTTTGGTGACAGGTCATGATTCCAATGTATTTATACTGTCATTATTGTCATCTTCAGTGAAATAATAACAACGTAATACCAATAATATTAAAATGTAGGCTGTAAATAAGCCAATAAATAAAAAAAATATTCCCCTCAAAGTTGAGTAAGTAAACGTCATGGCTGGCCGGATGTTCCTCTGAAGTGGCAGGATGAAACGCCATCATGGTCCAGAAAGAGTTTTATGTAGAGAGTAAAACTTAAAGGAGCTTCTCCTCTTGGCACCCACACTTTATGGCTTAATCCGCTCTATAAACGTCCTGGGTGAATCATTGGGCAGCTCTCTTATTTCTGTCCTGCTGAAACGTCTCAGGTTGTTTTTTTTTTTTTCCTGTACGAGTGCCTGTTCTATTCCAGAGAGGAGAACAAAGCCTGATCTCGCTCGCTCTGGAGATGAGGAGGGTAGCGACAAAATGGGATGCACCACTCATGCTATTTTTGAATGTACGACTTTGTGCGAGGGTTTTTTTGTCCCTGAGCACTTTCGACTGACAGATAATAGTCATGGAAAGCAGCCCTGAGGGGGGAACAAGCAGCAGGAGTGGCGGCATCTCCTCTGCTGGAGGTGGGCACTTCCCTCTTCCTTTGGTGGGGAAAACACTCTCCATCCGTTGTTCTCCCGCCTCGTCTGGAGTAGATTTTAGGCTGTACTTACTTCATGTGTTTATTTTCAAGTCCAGGGTTTTTTCTTTTTTTGTCTCCTGGGTTGTTTTTTTGTTTTTTGTTTTTACAGTCATTCAAGGTTGCAAACATGAACAAAGCCTCACTCTGGATTGTTGTACTGGGCTGGAACCAGCAAATTAGACTTTTTTTATTGTTTGGGTGGGAGTAGTTGTGGCTCTAACAAATCTAAATCCAAGTGTGTTTTATGAAGGGTGTGACTCACAGAGAAAACTAGCATAAAATAACAGGGCCCTACAGCATAATACAAAGCATCTTGGCATTTTTTTTTGTTTGTTGTTCTGTTTGGACTTTTTCCCAGGATTCAACACTTACAGGACATCCAGTTTTTAGCTCTCAGCAGCAGCAGCAGCAGCAGCATCGCGCCTTTAAAGTTACAATGTTGTCTTTGTGTCTCCGGTCTCTATTTGGAAGTCCACTTACGTCCAAATAGCGACTAACCCGTGTCCTACAGTTTGAATTGTGTTTTTTTTTTTGTTGTTTGTTTAATGCCTTTAAAAACAAAACCTAATCATTTAAACTTGAGTGAGGCTGAATCATTTGTTTACGAGTGTTCTGTGTCTCTGCTCCTCCAGAACTCCGGCCATGATCGGCTGCTCCTTTGTGGTCGATCGGGAATACTTTGGTCAGATCGGTCTGCTGGATCCCGGCATGGAGGTCTACGGCGGAGAAAACATCGAGCTCGGCATGCGGGTAGGGAACCACCGTCTTCTCCTTCCACTGCTGGTCTTGATGAATCTAATGACCGTATCGGTGATTGACTGCATGTTCACTGCTTTGCTTACACTCGGAACGTCACGTATGTGATCTCGGTGACCTGGGACGGGAAATAGTCGGCACATTTGTAGGCAGAGGAGCGATCTGAACACACATGACCGCCATTGCCAGGGGAATATCAGATGTCTAGACTCCAGACTCACTGGCAGACCCATGATTCATATCTGCTTCCTTTCCTACAAAAGATTCCAATCTGAAAAAATATCTGATTTCAAGCATTTTTTTTAATCTGCTGATCAGTGCCATTTAAAAACTGGGTCACTCAAAACCACATCATATAAATCCCAGCACGATTCAGTCAGTCGGGGGCGGCGGGGAAATGTGTCACAGGAGTTGATTCAATTATGAAGCAATTTAAATCCATTTTTTTTTTCCAAAGTTTTTTTGTTTTGTTTTTGCACAACTGTACCTCAGCAAGGCAGCAAATGAGTCTCAGATCTCCCGCTGGCAGAGGCTCTTTTAATTTTCTGTACAGGTTCCACCAAGTTGCATTTTTTTTCTTCTTTTTTTGAAACATACCTCAAGATGAATGACTTAGCATTACTTTTAACGTCTCTAAGTCAGCTGGATAGACGAAGCTTAAGACACAAAACCCAGGGGCGTCAACAGAAGCCTTGATTAAACTTTGCAGAGTTGCTGAGAGATGAGAGAGGAAGGAGGAAAAAAAAAATCCCCTTAATGCAAATCTTCAGCCCAAGTAAAGGCTCTGAAGCCTGCATATGGAAAATGTAAATCTCTTTCGCTGCTGCGTTGAGTTGAATTTAACGCTTCATGTGAGCGGGGTGTGGGGAGGCGGGAAGGGTGAGGGGGGTGGTCGGAGGGCGGGGGAGGGGCCTGCTGAAGAATTGGCGTGTGTTTAAATTCAGAAAATGTTTCTCTGCAGCGGAGTGGAACCCCTCTCTGAAAGTGAACGCGCCCCTCCAGCCCTTTAGAATGAGACATGCTCGAATGGGATCCCTCATTTGAAGTCGTCTCCACGTTCCATTTTAGAAATCAGGTGATGCCCTCGGCGACACCCCTCAAGTGCCGGCCACTTGGAGAAAAGGCACTGGATCGGATGCTTGAGCGAGACACGCTCACATCCGCTTCACATCCACTCGTTATCACACTCAAAGTTAGTGTCACTTTTCTGACTGTATCAGAAGTGCGATCCTTAGATCTGGTGGAATTCATTTGGAACGGATGTTTCTTGGATTTATCTGACACATCCATGTGGCAAAGAGCCCAGGGGACATAGTTATAAAGCGGAGAATGTGATTGGGTGAGCGCTCTGTCTGTCGAGCTAATAAGAGGCCAATCAGATGTCTTTGGTGCCTGTTAAGTTTTTTTTTGAAGCCATCCAGTTATGATACTACTAGCATCATCAATGCGCACCTCTTTAGTGGTAACCGTCTTTCACAACTCGTAGCAGCTTCTTTTTTCCTTTCTCTTCTTCTTCTTCTTGATCTTCTTCAGAGGAGCTTGGAGCAGCGGTTCAGTCCACCTCTTGATCTGTAAAGGAAGCGGAATCCTCACTGAGACTTTAATGCTGTGTAAAAGTGCTGTCTCTTGGAGGTTGCCAAGGTGGATGAGTCAGATTTAAAAAAAAAAAGACTGCTGTTTAAACGACAGTTTTAGTGTTTTGATGTTGCTAAAACCGGTGTCCAAAACCAGAGTAGAGAAAAGCCTTTCTTCTTCTTCTTCTTCTTCTTCTTCTTCTTCTTCTCCTCCAGAGGAAACATCATCCAGCTCTGATCACACTGACCACACTTCTTTCAGGCTTGCAGCAGCTCATCGTCTTGGTCAAACTAGCTCCTTGACGAAGGTGCTGCCTCTTTCTCCTCAAAGGATGTTCATGCGATACTGATCCACATCGACTCAATTCCCTCAGCCTGGAAGGCCGCTGGTGTTCCTCGCAAGTTTAGCGGTTGCGAAAACATCCCCTGCGTTTTCTTTGGCCTCCAGTGTTGTGTGTGGAGCAGTCTCCCAGCAGCGAGCGCTTTGTGCCAGCTGCCAGCGGGATCCCTCAAGGTCGCAGCGGTGAGATCAGCTCAGCTCAAGCAAACATTAAAAAAAATAACTAAAGTTAGAAAGTCTCCGTTGAAGGTGTGAATAAAGGTGTAGCGGTGAACTTCGATTCACACTCCCACAAGGCAGCCAATCAATCCCGTCCATCTCCACGGGGAGAATCACTGCTCTAGATGTTTTTTGTGTGTGTGTGTGTGTGTTTTACTGGGGCCTGAATCTTAAAGCGTTTTAAAGGTTTTTTTTCTTTCTTGACTTTTTGAAAATCCCAAAAGCAGTTAAGTCCGCTGCTGTTTTGGCTCAAAAATGAAACTCGCGGGCCCTGTGAAGGGGTCTGCCGTCAGCGGGCAGCCTCGGCCGTTGCTTTGTGTCGTGCGGGTTTCAAACGGAAACGGAGACGAGCTTCTGGCAAGTGGACGGCAATTACTCCTCCCCGGCAGCCCGCTGAGGAGCTGCCGCGCGGGATCGGCTTGATTGACGAAGACACGTTTAACAATTAGCCAGGGCAGCTCGCAATAGCCCCGGCTGAGCGGCGCCATCTGTCTGATGAAAAGGCACAAGTTCACGCACAAAGGGTTCTGTGTATCCATAATTTACTGTTATTGTTCTCAGCTTCTCTGACAGAAACCCAAGGCAGGAATGATAATAATAGTAATAATAATAATAATAATAATAATAATAATAATAATAATAATAATTAATAATAATAGTAATAATAGTAATAATAATAATAATAATAATAATAATAATAATAATTAATAATAATAGTAATAGTAATAATAGTAATAATAATAATAATAATAATAATAATAATAATACATAAAACATTTGAAAAAAATGGGTCTTTGGGAAATGGGGGTGCAATGGGGCTGATTATAAAGCGTGTAGCGTTGCATGTGATGTCGTTTCCACAAGGAAGAGGATCAAATGAAACCGAGGGAAGCAAAATAAATCACAGGGATTTTTCATGAGATACAAAGATCAAGATACGAAGCGCAGAGCCAAAAAAGAAAAGAAAAAAAGCTCAGTGAGTTAACACTCCCTGCGCGACACCAACCTCAACATGGATTTCCAGGCTAATGCAGCCTAACCCTTCCCTCGCACACTCTCCCGCTCCTGATGCCCAGATGTGTGATACGTTCACTTTGGTGCTAGATCTGAAATGCCAGGACGAAGGCAGAACATCCCACCTGCCACCAGGCGCCGTTTGCAAACAGAAGGGCTGAGCAGACAGGAATGATGAGTTGTGCCAGAAGTGTCAATACGGGTTTATCTTGTAATGTGTCTGTCGCGCGACAGCGGGGTCTTTGCTAATTTAGCTTCTCTGGGGAGCGCGACTTTTGCATTCCGTTTGGAAGGTGGGGAAGGCAAACAGCAAACAGCACTTAATCAGAACTTTAAAGAGGGAATAAGAAAAAAGCTGGAATCTGCTCCTGCTCCTTCTCTGATGTGCACAATTTTCAAAAGCTATTTTTTATATTCTAATTTGAACCATTTTGTGGTCTTGATTAGAAATCCCGAGTCCGTCCAGTCCCACACTGAGACAAGACCCAGTAAAAATGCCTCCGAGTCCGAGACGAGGCCGAGACCCTTAAAAAGTGGTCTGGAGGCCAAGACCAATCTCCAGTACTACAACACTGCATTGGAGAAAAATAAATATGCCCTCTCATTTCCCTTTTCAGTCAAATCAGTGAAATGTCCGGCTCATTTTTCATAATAAGCCAGTCAATCAGTCACATCCAAATCCCAGAAAGACAAAATGTCATCTCACGGCTCGTTCCGTGACATTTATTAAACTCACCAGGAAGTCCTTTCAAGAAGTAATGAGCACCCCTGCCAAAAAAAATTGAGGATTTCATTATTTTTTCTTTTTTTTTCTGTCTTTGAAGCCTCCTCCTGATAACCACCTGGGCCGGTCCTGAAGGCATCTGGTCATATCTCTCTGTGTAGTGAGGAGAATGGAGCTAATTAAAGTGGCAGACAGGAACAGGATGTAATTACATTTCACTCAGTCCCTCCTGCGTCCAGTCAAGAGTTGATACAACGCAATGACAGTTTACAGCGCAGCACTTGAATTGGATGAGTTATCGTTTTGGGTTTGGAGGGGATTTTCAGGTGGTAGAAGTAAATATTTTATTAAAGGCACACACACAAAAAAAAAACATTTAGTTCAATGCTACTGATCATCAGGCCATAAAATAGTTTATATATAAATGTTGTAAAATAAATAAAAATTCTAACCAATTTGTGGGGCAGAACCTGGTTGAGATTTGCTCTGGTGAAAACTCTGAAGTATTAAATATCATACAGAATATAATATATACATCATAAATTGTTAAATATGCATATAATATACATGACAAAGGGTTAAATAAACCCAAAAATATTGTTTATTTTAAATCATGAACAAATACTGAGTTTCAAACTTTTTCAAAGTTTTCAGATCAAAATGTACTCTCTTCCAACTTTTATCTCTTATGTTCAAATACCATATATAGTGACATGGCAGTGTAATATGCTGATTATATATTGCAGCCAACTGTGACAATAAATCCAAGGGCCCATCTGCAGAGTAGCACACCGCTTCCTGCGCCACATCGCAGTCCATCTATTTTCCCCCATATGGTTCCTGCGTTCCGCAGGAAAATGAAATAAATAAGTGGGAGGAGATTATTTCCGACAGCAACAATAACAGGTGTCGCTTCAAAGCAGCCGCTCGACGCACTCGGATGCTGCTTTTAGTTCCCTCTGCCAACATCTGCCCCTCTGATATGGAATGTGGAAGCAGGAGACTTTGACACACTTGGTTAACCTCACAAGCCATCTGCAATTTGCAGACACAAATGGACTCGACGGCGTCCAAATGCACCGCTTTGTCTAAAGAATGATTGCGTTGCAGTGAGCGATCTGTACTTATTTATATTCAAATAGGCCTTTTTCCAACGTTTGCCCCCTTTTTTTTTAACTTGACATTGTTGCGTGACAATGTCATCGTCGTGGATTTGTCGCAAACTGCATGCCTGAATGCACTGAGTTGCTACAATCTGATTGGCTGATTAGATAAAGTGCAGCTGAACAGCTGAACCTAATTAAGGAATAATTGGTGCGTTTAAATCGTAGCTTCTGGTCTACAAACCTCTGGCCTAAAATTATGTAACCACTGCCCACGTAGACAAGCTACAAGATGGAAATCCTTTTTTTTTTTTTTTTTTTTTTTTTTTGAATGTAAATGAATTAGTTTGGTTGGACACCTGCTGGCAGGACTGAGAAGACAGCAGTCGTCCCAGTGGCTGTTGGGCTTTGTGAAGTGCTTGGAGGAAACCTCTTCTCCTGCTGTATTTCTGTGCTGTTCTATCTGAATTGTGCTGCTGCAATGTTGTTTGTGATGGATGCACTCTGCACCGCGGCTGCAGACCTAATTTCCCCTCGTGGGACGATAAAGTCGAACTTTGAACTTTGATGGAATATTTCCACCGTAGCATTTCATGCTGACCTTTCCAAGGCAGTGAAGGATTAGGAGCCCGCGGGCTGCACTTTGGAGGAAGTCACTGAAGCACAATCCGTCCTCATTACGTTGCACTACAGTGATAATATATACTTAAGGTGTGTGGGGTGGGACTCTTATTGGGTCAAGGCTTGCATTAAGAATCAGGGGAAATAGAAAAAAACACATCATTTACTGCCATTCACCACGGCCAAAGTGTGAGCATTGCTGTGAACTTCCTGAAATCATGAGCGTTGAAGCAGGTGAGTTAGAATTTCCCTGCAATTGAGAAGTTTCCTTTAAGGATAAAGAGGCTGGAGGTGCAAAGCAGCTGCTCTGGAAAACCACAGAAGTAGAAGAAGAATAAAAGAAGAAAAAGGAGAACAGGATGACGGAGCCAAAGCGCAAGAGAGCTGCTGCGAAGGAGATGAGCGCAGTATGGAACTGTGTCAGAACTGGAGGCATTTTCACATTAAAATAATCACAAGAACAGATGGAATCAGTGGAAAATGGTGGAAAACACGTTTTCCATGTTTGTTTGTTTTTTTTTGTTTTTTTTACTCCAGTCAGCGATGCATAGCGACAGTCACACTAACATGCAACCCTTGGACCGTCGTAAAGCCTCGATCTGGCGCCAAGAAATCTGAGTTGTCCTCATGAACCTGACAGGCAGATGGCGCGTCTGATCACCTTTTTTCGTCTTTCCTCCCCTGCACAGACACTTTGCACGGGCCCTTCAACAGATGGATGTGTGGGGAAAAGAAAACATTCCATCTGGTGTTTTTCTGAAGTTACTGAAATTACACTGCGGCAGCGGCGGTGACAGCAGCATTAAAGCAACGCCACACTTTCCACCGTTCCTCTCCCAGGACAAACACAATAAATGTTATCTACGTGCCGAAAAGGTTTTCTTTTTTTTTTTTTTATCAGAGGAGCCTGGTTGCTCTCTGATAAGCTGGGTTCCCATCTGCATCGCCTTTGTCCGCGTATAATTTATCACCTGCTCCCTCTTCGCGCGTGTCTTCGGGCAGTTGTTGCACAGCCGTAACCTGCAGGTGCAGTCACATCCAGCTGATTACGCTCTGAACACGTCGGAGCTTCTGTGCCTCCGCACGGTCACCTTGCAAAGGACGGGGTCGTCGTTACCAGGCGGCATTAAAAAGCCTCGGCCATCTGTGGACGGTTGGCCGTCCTGGCAGCGTCAGAAATGGCCCGGCGCGCTCGTGTCCATCAAGGTGCGAAATGACAGCGGGTGCAGACCATATGCAAATCCCGTTGGCAAGTGACGGAGTCGTTTTCTAGTTGAGGACAAATCGGAGGTGTCCGTGGAATTCTAATGCGATTCCAATGTGCCATCAGATGGATGAACCTGAGGATGGATGTCAAAGCCACGAGGGAACCGCGATGAAAGTGACTCCTGCAGGCATTAATTTGGAAACCTTTAGTTCCGTCACCACCGTCCCTCCTCGTAAATTGTCGTTTCTGATCCTTTCTCATCAATTTTGCAGTAGCTTGTTTGCACTTGATGCCACTTCCCTCCGATGTTGCCGCGCGAGAAGCTGAGGGAGCGGCTGCCTGTCGCAGAAGCGTTTTAACGAGCTCTCATTACGCCAATGCTTTGTGTTGCTTTCTAATCGATCCCCGCCGAGAGAAACCAACAAGAGCTTCTATCGAGTGCGCAAGATTGCTGTTGTTCACAAAGGGGGGAAAGTGCAGGAAGCTGACCAAACTCTTTGCCTTTCATTTGCAGCCGGGAAGAGCAGAGACGGTGTGTGCAGCGAGCCGTGGACTCTTTAACACTCACACTACTTTTTTTTTCTTGTAGCCTCGTGACTGTGAAATATTAGCATTACAAAACACAAGACACGCGAGATACATTCTAGATATTGCAACCACAGTCAGTTTAAAGGATGGTTCCTGTAATGAACATACATTTTAACAATGTTTCAATTTGACATGATTTTGATGAATGTCACTGCACCTTTTTATTTTCCAAGACGTCATTAAATGCCCATGGGCTGCCCTGAGTGAAACCAGCAATGTTAGCGAAGTGATGCCATGATGTATTAGATGTATTAGATATTAGACATCTCAATATGTACAGAATATCTTCTTTCACCCATGCTCATCCGTGCATGCTGTGGACTCATGCAGACTCCTCCTTCATTTCTGAGGAAACGCCGAGCGAGTTCGTGGGTGGAGTCTTCAGACAGGCCCAGGCCGCAGCCTTTGATTCGCTCACTCCTTTCAGTTCAAGAGGGGAAAACTGACATGGACGTCATGTCCGCACGCCCGCCGTAGCCGCTGCCCCCAGAAATAAAGCCTTGTTTCTGTGGGAAACGACGGATCCGTTTTCTCTTCAAAAGGCTTTGGTTCCAGCCCCGGCTCTAAAGTGGTCGAGCCGATGTCTTTAACGTGACTTAACTTGCCTCATCCTGCTCCCCTCCAGCTCCGCCGTTTGCTCTTTGCACACCTCTTTGTCATCCTTTCACAGTGTTGTGGAGCTGCACTGTGGGGAGGAGGAGGAACCGTCCTCCCTTCATCAATACAAGCCCCTCCGTAAAGCTTCAGATCGCACCGGCTATCGATCCGGACGTTTGTCTTTCTCAATGCCTGCATTATTTAGGGAGTCAATCGGTTAAGGCCCCTAATGGACTTAAATTTACTTACTCCACGCTTCATTACTGTATCTTCCAGCCTCAACCGTCTCACTGTTGCAGAAATCTGAGAGAAAATGGATGCAGGTGTACAAATTCCGCATTCCAAAGCCTTAATCTGGATGCTTAAGGGGCATTACCGCAGCTACTAAAAGGGCTTAGCGCCGACATATGGAGACGTGCTGCAGCTCTGCATGTGAATGGCGGAATTTACCCTTGTGTTTGCATTCGGTGGGCTGATACCATAAAAAAAACATGACGGTGATTTGCATTTGTGGACCTGTTCCATGCATAGATAATTCGAGGCTCATAATGTCGGTGCCGATCCAGACTACGATTTACACCTCAAAAAGATGGTGCATGTTTGGAGAGTGCGCTCATATTTACTGTGCTGCAATGACATGGCGTGCCCGCTGCATACGCACACACACACACACACACACACACACACACACACACACACACACACACACACACACACACACACACACACACACACACACTGCTCGGCCTGGAACGGCTGTGGAAAGATGACAAGCCTGCCTGTGCATCATTATACCTCAAAGACTGGCTGCTGGAGGGCCAAAGGGATCGCTAATTAGACAGGCCCTGTCTGCGCGCCACGCACTCGTCCCAGTCATGAATTTCAATGGCAAGCTCAGTCGGACGACTGCAGATACTCCCCCCACCTTAATGTGAGCACATCTCCAAAAGGTAATTAAGATCATTTCTGATAAGTTGTCACCCCGCCGTAGCCGCACTCCCCGCGCACCGTGAAGGAGCATCAAAACCTCCTCCGTCTGGACGGGATCATCCACGGAAGGTATAATGACACTTAACAAGTGCCGAACGGCCCGTCTCATCATTGCCAGCGCCCGGCGTTAGTTAATCTGTCCACGTAATTGTTGCTTTCGGATGTCTCGGCAGAGCCGTGGAGGAAACTCGCAACGATCTGACGCCGGGGACGTGTTTGAAGAGCCGCTTTCGGCTTCACCAGCACATTCGGAACAGGCTTATCAAAGATGAACGGCAGCGAGCGGATGGTGCCGGCTTCTGAAAGGGTGGGGGAGGGGTGGGGTTCCCTCCACAACCATCCACTCCATCAACCTCTTCTTTTCTATGCAATGCGTGAGGACGAGGGAGGGTTGGTAGAGGATGTCCCCTCAGGGATTAGTTTAACTTGCGGGCCTCTCGATGGAGGAAGGGAGCCTTCAGTTCTCAGACCCTTTGAAACATCACTCACAGCAAGGCACCGGGCAAAACATGGCAGCCCATCTATTTAATGTGAGAGGCCCATTAACAGGGAAAGATACATTCAGAGCTAAAGTTATTAACAGATGTAATTATGTGCACTGTACATGGTCTGGAAGACAGGTTCAAGACACAGGAGATGTGCTGTTGTGTGGATACGGAGATATTTAAAGGTCAAGGTTTGAAATTCTTGGCTGTCAGGAGACTGAATTGTGAATCCACAGCATAGCAGAAGTTGTCCCATAAAGGATTGTTTGGCAGTTCAACTTCCTGCCCTTCCTGTAGGAGCCGGTGAGGTGATGAAACTTGACTACCATTGGACTGGACCGATCACATGTAAATCAGGACTGCTCACAGGATGAAACTATGCTTGTGATTGCTTTTAATCTGACTTCCCTCCAAGAAAAGCTGAAGGTTACTTCACCAATACTGCACTATTGGAGGTAATGTTCCAAAATAAGGGGGCCATTTCCTTTTCGGGCTCTGTGGATCATTTGGATATCACGTTCAGCACCTGGAAGCAGAAGCCAGAGCATTTTAGAAGACACAGTGTCTATTTCAGTTTTTTCCAACCCAGGAGCAGTTGGGAACACAACCAACCCAACCAGCAGAACTGAGGATGGCTCGTCAACATGTCAAATATGGTCTCACGCCTTTATGTACAGTTATACCAAAGGGATTATTTAATTCACTACTTTTGTGTTTCCAATTTGTGTGAAATAGGGTCGTCAGCATTTACAATATAATACACAAATACATAAAAACAGTTACCTATCGCACCTCTTTGCTGCTGATCCACGGCTCATTTTGTCGCTGTCCCACAACGCACAGCGTGGTCTGCTGTGACAGATGGATGTGAGTGCCCCTGCGAGGGCGTGTCCTTTGGCCTGCTGTCCAATAAAGTGTAGCAGCTTGAACAGGGAGCCACTTCAGGGAAATCTGCTGATTGCTGCAGAGCAAATCATCTGATTCAGAACAAAGCAAAGCGATCCAGCTGCCTCGAAAGGGGACAAAATGTGCAGCATATTGTTGGCCATGCAAGGCTCAGTCAAGGTCAAGTCCAATGTCAAGTGCATTCAGAGGCTCCAGGAACAGGCTTTGTGAGTGACTCACTGACTCCCATTTCCTTTTGGCACAAGCCTTCTTTCATGTGGCGTTCCGCTGAGAGAAATCAGCTCCTCCAGCCCCTCATTGTGAGTCCTGCCATTGAAGGTCCCAGTGTGCAGCAGCTAGCCGGCTAGCTTTTGTTTGTGCTTTCAGGTGGATGTATTATTTATGGTAATGAAATGCCACAGTGAACTATGCCAGAGACCTGCCAATGGTGCATTTCCTCCTTTTGCTGATGGAGGTCGATAAGTCATAAATTTCTCAGCAGTCATTTAACTCTCTGATGGCCAACCTGACGGAGGCTTGACCCGCTCTTAGCGAGGGGTAATAACTCAGCTGGACTCCTCTCAGAATGGGTGAGACTGAGTTTTAATGCCGAGCATTTCAGCCATGCGTGGCGGCTGTCCTTCACATTAGAATGTGACCCACCCAGGTATTTGATTTATTTTTCCCTTTTTGAGTAATTCTCTCACTCAGCCGATGGCTTTGTGACTCACTGTCGTGTGATTATTCACAGCTTTCAGATCTGGGAATTATTGTCAGTGTGAATAAACATGGAATAGATAGTGACACCAGAGCCAATTCTGAATATGTATAAAGGTTTCATCCCTGCCTGTGTGAGTTAGAAGCCATCATTTCTGGGCTCACAACAGCAAAAAAAAAAAAAAAAAAAGTCAACATGTCTCCAATTAATCGCCAAAGCTTGAGTTCTCCTCAATGCACTTTTTTTTTTTTTTTTTTTTTTTTTTAGTGAATTGTCTTAATGTTTTGTCCCCACAACCTTATAAAATGGCTGAGCAGCCTTTCCTGGAGATTTTCTAAGATTTTATCCCGTGAAATGAAACGTCTCCCTCCTCTCACGGCTGGGAAGATTGCAGAGTTGAGGGCGTTTCAATTAAAAACAGGGACATGAAAATTCCCCTAATGGAACCGAGAGCACACAAGTCATTATCTGGAGTGGATGCGGGAAGTCGGCGGATGGCTCGGCTCCAAATGAGTTGTGAAAATTCTCATGTAAGCGTGAAGGAACCTCTGTGGCGCAGGTTAAGCGTCGCAGTCCTGCGGGCTCTATCGCAGGAACGCAGGCCGCACCCTGTAGGACCTTATGGAAATGCTGCACATGCATAATGGAATCGAGATTCAGGCAGCGGCGTTGCAGCAGAAACAAACTGCCTACGTTCCAGGCCTGGAAAATGTCAAATGAAAAAGAAAACGGCTGATGTTATGGTTTGTTATTGTGACGGTAGAATTTCTGAGAGGTCAGGATGAGACGACATAGTTGCTTAAGTCCATAATCACCTGCTTTCGAGAATACCGAGGGGGAAAAAAAGCACAAAAAAAGGCGAGGGGAGCTGCTTGAGAGTGAAGAAATAAAGTTTGTTAAAGTTAATTCCCCCGGTGTTCCTCCAACACTGTGGCAAGAACACACTCACAATTATCTTCTGCTCCATATGGAGAAGGAACAAATGAAGTCAGGGGAAATTAATTTTGTCTTTATTTAATTATTATTTAAAAAAAAAAAAAAGAAAAAAAAGAAAAAACGTTTTGCCAAGACGCGTCAGGTAGAGTGACAGCCAATTAAGGCCCCCAGTGAACCAGAAACTATTTGACATGTTATGACTTTGTGATAAGACGCACTCACCCCTCTGCTCTCTTTTTTGCTCAGCTGCGAAAGTTGTAGGACGAAAAATAAAAGTTCCGGTCAATATTAACGCAGTGCGGGAGGAGAGTCGTACCAATCAGTTCAATCGACCTGTAGAATCCAGACATCTGTCCACCAGGCAGACTAAAGCCGTCCTGTTCCCCTCGTGTCTCCACAACAGAGACACAGTAGAGCCGCTAACCACCACACAAAGGAAACCATTAGCATTGATTTTTGTTCCGTCATTTATTTATTTATTTTCTCACAGAGCAGCAGGGAAGACTTCCCTTACATGCACAAGCACGCGTGTCGATTCTGCTCGGAGATTGCAGGACATGATGGAAGACACGGTGACGAATCACAATGGTTAGCGCACGTCACCGAGAGCTGCAGGCTGGCGGCCAGGAATGAATCTAATATGCGCAGGCCTTCTGGCAGAGCGACGCCTGCTCAAGGATGATTGGCTGCTTGAACAGGATTCAAGGAATCTATTTATTTATTTGCCATTTCAGCAATGTACCTTACGTGACATTAGAGATAACTGAGGTACAATCAGACCAGTTAACGAGTGAATGTTTAGGAAAGGAAGTACATGAGAGTTCTGAGAACTTAGAATAGTAGCACGCAAAAGGTCTGCAACAACAACCATGAATAAATGAACAACTTGTTGTGAAAACTGCTTAATTTGAAGTCGCTCTGCAGTGTGTGTCAATATTAATCCAGTTTGTTTTTTTCTAATTGGTAACTATTTTTAAATGTTGTTTGTAGCCAAGGTCCAACATTTAAAACAGGAGGTGAATTGCTTGATTCTTATCTTTTTCTATGTACCTTCAAAGCCCTTCACATTCTTTCCACCACGATCAATAACAATATTAACGGCCAATACGGCGGACCTACAGGAAGCCGCCTCATTGCCAATGCCGTCTGTTCTTCCCACTGAAGGGGTCAGTGTGGACAGTGAGCTCCGTACCATCCTTTGCCACGCTCTCCTTTGAGCATCTGAGCGTCTCTCACGTCTCCCAACCGGCGGCCCTCGGCTTTCTGCTGCAGCAGAACTGGTCGGCTTTGAAAAGTTGCCTCGAACTCCCGGCGACCCCACGCTGCAATTCTCGTGTAGGAAAATCAGAGCCGCGTTTTTCGCTGCCGCCTGATCTTCCTTCTGCCCGTCTGTCAAAGACCTCAAGGTGAGGCCCATCGGTGGATTTTACACCGCAGCTACAAGTCCTTTGATCGCCGTCCATTTCATTGCCTCCTTTACTTCTGCCCTGGTTTTTTTTTCTTCCTATTCGGACCATTCTTAGGAGCTAAAGCTTTTAAATCATCCTTGCACTTTCACTCAAAATGTTTTCCCAAGGCCTCAGTCTCGATTGGACGAACTTCTTTAAAGACTTTCCGCAGTTTGTTTGTGCCGTTAGTGCATCTACTTAGCGCAGAAGAACCTCCCAACCCTTGGAGAGCAACAGTGCGAAACCAAATACAGCTAAGAGGGTAATTTGCAGCGACACCTTCCTAAATCCTCCTTCTCAGTTAAAATCCAGGTCCTGAGAGGTGGCGACTAAAAGCCTTGTGCATCTCTCCTCGAAGCCCTCGAGGTTGGTCTACTTGGCACGACTGCCATTTTGAACTTTAAGCCAAAAGAAAACAAAAAACCTGCAGTACTCAGATATTCAGATATAATTTTTTTTTTAAACGGCAATACTTCCTGGTCTGTGTGTATCCATCCAGAATGGTGTATAGCAGATTTGTATCAAGCACCAACCCGCTGCAGACTGTTTTTTCTTTCATCATCTGCTTAAAGACGAGTTTGTGGCGCTTCAGCTTTGGTTTTACTGGACGGCTGGCGTCCCAGAGTCTGCAGACGTGTGAGCCAGCCTGCTGGAGTGAAACCTGCACAGGTTGGAGTGTTGCCAGCAATCGGTGCTGTTGACCCGATCAGACTCCCGTCACCACGTCACGCCTCCCAGTTATTCACTTTCGGGTTCTCGTAGTTACGTATTGGAGTCCGAATCAGAGCAGCCTTACTTGTCGCCATATTGTCCCCAGGACAGTGGTAGAGCGGCCCCTTTGGTGGACAGGAGGTACTGAACAAAAGAAGGCCAACAAGCCTTAAAGAAGGCGACGCTGCTGAGGATGTACAGGAGAGATATTTGTACTCCTGATTCTTTTAAGTTTTCTGTTAAAAGAAAAATGTCTGCATGATTTATGAATGATTCCATGGACGTTGTCTAAAAATAATTATAAAAAAAAAACTTTAGTCATCCAGTTTGAGATGTTAATAGCAACAGCCTGAGGTGAATAAGAAATAAATACTTTTTCCCAACTGAAGGTTGTCTCCTGATTTTTTATTAATAGCCAAAGAAAAGGAAGCAGGGGTCAAAGGTCAATAACTCCTCACTTCCCCTGAAGGAGCCATACTTTTTCCTCTTTTTTTTGCACTTTTAATTTTCTGCCTCTTGTATAAGATTTGCATCCTGATGAGCGAGCACAAAAAACTCCTTCCAAAAGGCAAAAAAAAATCATAACTGTAAGTGTTCATAATCAAAGCGGTGGCGGAGCCGCTGCTGTTTGCTCTTTCTTGCTGACGAAGCACGCCACCCCATCTGTCCCGTTACCGTTTGCCCATGCACATTGACAAAGAAAAAAAGAAACTAGTTTGCAATGAAGGAAACAAATAAATATGCATCCTAAAGGGAGAATTCTAAATTTCTAAATTCTGCTAGTGAACGCAGCCTTCTGCCTGCTCTGCACTGCTCTGCAATGCACTGCACTGCACTGTGCTGTGTAACGGTCCTGGTGGGAGTCTGTCTACCGACGCTACTAACGGCTTGATGCCTTTTAAGAGCCGAAGTTTGGAGCAGCCCTCCATCGGAGCTTATCGTGCAAAAACGGTCCGGCATCAATGAACAAACCGCGTGCACAATCAAATTAAATTAGCCTTTCCATCACGCATTAAAGTGCTGCGTATTAAGTGTTTCCCTTCTAATGATGTGGGCCTGCAACTTTATGAAGGGTCAAAGCAAAATGGACTTTGAGATTTGCGTAGGGTGATAAACAAGATAAAAGACTTTTTTTGATGAGGCTATTTGGTGTTTTAAGACCGTGTTATATTTCTCTAGTAATGACTGAGCGTGCCTCCTGCTTTATGATTGTCTTATTATGTCCCTTATAATGCCCGTGTGTGGGTTATTTAATGGCGTGCATGATCATTTAAGTAACAAGCTATTTTTCTGCCATTAATGAGGGCAGCAGCGGTCGTCTTGAAATGATGTTTTACCGTCTATTATTTCTCATAATGACTCATCCAGGAGTTCAATGAGTTGCAAAGCACCAACATGAAGAGGGACGCTAACGTGGATTTTATTTATTCATTTATATATTTATTTTTTGCTCTTTCCTCTTTAGAATCACAAAATGCACACGTCCTTATTATGTCTTTTCGTGTCGAGTGGAAAAATATTTTCTGTTTGCTTTAATCTTTCCTCAAAGGGGCTTTTATAAAGCTGGTGGGTAACGAATAAAGAAGAGGAAAAGATGGATCAAACTCTCATCACATGGCCAAATGTAAATGAAGAGAAACTTTGTTGTTGGTTCTTTTACAGGTGTTCATGTCTCACCAATTCAAATACTCAATAAAAACAAAAATCAAAGTCATTTTTGAGGCAGCGAGAGGCGTGCACCTATTCCAAAGACGCCTGCGTGTGGAGTCCCGGGGGCCGTCAGGGTCGGCCCCCTCCTGGAAGTGGTGGCTGAGAAAATATTGATCTTCAATTTGCTTTTAGTGCCGTGCAAACTGCCAACTGCAATTACACCTATACACATTTTCAATTATCCACGAGTGGCTTTTTTCGTGCACGCGTCCGCGAGCTCTCGCGCGCACGCACACATGCACACTATTGATTCTGAGCGAAAGCGGGGAGGAGGAAAAACCAGGATAAAGAAACCAAAGAAAGGCGGCATTAAGCAGAGATTAGGGAGGTGCAAGAGGTGACGGGGAGAATGTGCGCGGACTTAAGGCTTGCCATTAAGTTGGTATTGCGCTGACACCCACATAAGCGCAGCAGCCGCGGAGGCTCTTTCAAATAGCACTTTTCACGGGCGGCCGCAGAGACGTTAGAGCCTGAAGATGGACCCGCCCACCCTGGGGATTGTTGGTGGCGTGGATGACGGAGCAGGTCAGTCAGGTTTAAGCTGAGGTCATCTCAGTTGAACTCTCTCAGCGCCAGCGGAGAGAACGATCGAGCAGAGTGGCCTTTATTAAACGCATAATTCACCCTAACGCTCCAACAGATACATGAAAAGCATGATAATGGAGACCTGGGTAAATGTTTGATAGTCTCGGATCCGAGAGAAGCACACTCAAGGCCGTCTCAAGGCTTTGCGCTCATTCACACGCACACGCATTTAAAGAAGGGTTGAACATCGAAGGGACCATGTCACTGCAGACACATTTCCAGTGACTCCTCTTAGCTACTATTGACTCGTTGGTTTCAGCGTTGGAGTCACAGGTTAAGTGTGAATTTGTCCTCGTCTCTGAAAAACAGCCACTCGTAAATGAATTCACAGCCTTACGTGTGGGTTCATGATATGTAACAGAAAACATGATGCTACCACATTAGGATTTTCCACTGTGGATCATTATTGCATGCCCTTAAGATTGTTTTGTGTCCTCCTAAGTGTTTTTCTCTGTTGAACGCTAGCACATTGGAAGGAAATAAAAACTTTCCTTATTTATCACATCCTGGAATTTTGTCGAGCTGTGTCATCTGTGTCGACATGCTGAGCAGCTGCTCAAGTTCAAACTCGCTGACGACGCCATTAACAGAGGTTCCTTCTGCGTGCCATTGCCTCTCTTGTCCAGGTGTGGCAGTGTGGCGGCAGCATGGAGGTCCTCCCCTGCGCCAGGGTGGCGCACATCGAGCGCACCAAGAAGCCCTACAACAACGACATCGATTACTACGCCAAGCGAAATGCCCTGCGCGCCGCCGAGGTTTGGATGGACGAGTACAAATCCCACGTCTACATGGCCTGGAACATCCCCATGAACGTAGGAGCGTCGTCCTCTTCCTCCTCCTTCCTCCTCTCCCCTGGCCTCCCTCCCCGGATCCCTTTTCTCGCCCCCGCTCACTCGCCCGCTTGTTCATGCAGACGCGCATGAACAAGCGGAGTCTCCCGAGACTCCAGTCGATAGAAAAATTCGAAATTCAGATTTCATCCCACTTGACCTTCACACCTTCCCGGCAGAGCGCAGGGGAGCCGACGCATTGCCTCTTCCAAACAGATAAAGGAGGTGCAGCAGCAGGGAAGGATGAGAGGAGCCTCCTGCCTAATCAGTTTGTTTTCACACACATCACTTTAGCTTAATTGCGTTCAGGGGGCCTTTTTGAGACGAGCCGCGCCATGATAAGCAGCTACTTTCATTAATAAAGAGTTTAATGCTGCAGCCTAATTGCCTCCTCATCCGTGCAGAGTGAGATGGCCGTCGGTGAAGGACGCCGTCGGCGAAACTTTCAGAAACGGCTCCAGTCTGCAGGCCGCAGAGAGAATCTGGCAGGGAAGCTTATTGAGACGCCGCATAAGGCAGAAGCATCAGGCGCCAACCAGGGAAATCGAGCGGAAGGCAAAGAATCTGGCCAATCAGGATGCACCTTGCCTTCCCTTTGCCGTGTGTGATTACAGAGGAGGCGCCGTGTCGCATTATTACCCCAGGTGTTGTGTGGCATGGCCTTATTTTGTGTAACAAAACATATCTCGCTCTGCAATTATTACACCTGCTTCCCTACCCACAAGCCTCCACAGGAGCCCACACACACACACACACACATATAGTTTCTGGTTATTGTCTGATGTGCCACACGCTGAGTCTAATGGTGCTCGTACCTCCTGGAATTGCTCGCCGTCAGCGCTGCCTGCTCATCAGCTCCAGTGTCATCCAGCCTGACGGTGCGAACGAGCTCGTCGGGCTTTCAGCAAGTGCGAGCAGTTTGCACCCCTGTCTGTCCAATTACTAACGTCCTGATAAATATGAGCGTCGGCTCACAAACACAGATTGGTGGCATTGCTTCCATGCGATTGGCTGATGGACAATTTCACGTCAACAAGCAATGGACCTGACATGTACCTAATGAAGTGGCCGGAGAGTGCAGAGCAGTATAGACGGTTCTGTCATTTTTTTGCGTCCGTTGATTCTGTGTTTGGCAGTGTAATGTGACATTCTAAATTTTAATTTCTTTTCCGCCTCGACCTCGAGCGTGTCGGTGGCTGTGAGGATCAGGCGGTGCAACAGTTGGGGTCGGCCCGCCATCATCAATCTCAGGAGCCACCTCCGTAACGCAGGTCCGGGCCGTGAGGGCTCATAATTAGCTAGCTGATTAGAATTTGCACAGCGCGGATCATGGCGCCCTAATGAAAGAACAATGAAGGCGCCAGGTGCATCCATCCATCTTGCAGCTAAACTGCACCACACATCTCCTCGACACCCCCCCCCCCCCCCCCCACAATCCTCCTCCCCACCGTGTATGTTTGTTTTCGCTGCTTGAAACAAAAACACCCTTGGGCTCAGGGACGCTTCCCTTCCCGCCGTTTGTTGACAGAACCCCGGCGTGGATTTCGGCGATGTCTCCGAGCGATTGGCCCTGAGGAAGAAGCTGCAGTGTCGCAGCTTCCGCTGGTATCTCGAGCACGTCTACCCGGAGATGCGCATCTACAACAACACCATCACGTACGGCGAGGTGAGAAATGCCTGTCCCTGGTTCCCGGGTTTATTAGCAGTGTTTAGAGCGGGTTGACTTTGTCAAGTCTGTCACACAGCTGCAGTTTAACTGTGAAACTTTGCAGGCTTTGATCCCACAAAATGATATGCAAGTGTTATTCAATTGTGGTTTGCCAGAGGAGGCGGATTTTCTTTCCTTTTCTTTTCTTTTCTTTTCTTTTTTTTAAACAAAACATTTCCCTGCACTGGAGACATGAGACCTTTGTACCAAATCAACACTCAAAATGAAACTTTCGTTTCAACAGCCGAGTGTCCTCGCGCACACTGACGAAGGATTAGAATTATTTTGGAGCGGATTAGATTTCCACAAGAATGAGATTAAATGCGACTCTTATTAGTTTCCCGTTTGCGATGTGATTGTTTGGGGATCGGCAGCGGACGCCGAACAGTCATGGGTGGGAAACAGGATTATGACAGGTGAGAGAATCGTCAGGCAGCGTTCAGGACCCCGGCTCTGCTCCCATCAGCTTCAGCACTGGATAACAGAGAGAAATCAATATGCTCCATAGATATGGCGTGGGATTACATCAAATCAGCCTCCCCCATTGGTCAACGGCACGCAAATTTACGGCCGCTGCCTCCTGGGCTCCCCGAAGGCTCGCCTGACTCCAGCCGCCTGCCGGCTAATGGATTCCTGGGAGCGGCGGCCACTTAAGTGGCACTATTTCAGATCTGTCGGCGAGAATTGTGTTGCCGCACAGCTGCTGCCACAGGAGTGAGTCTCATCCGTCAGCGAGCATCAGCGCCGCAACCCGGGTGGGTGCGCTGACCGGACCAGCCGAGTGGAACCTCGCCTGACAACGGCCCCGCGATAGATCTGTCACAACCTGGAAATGAAGCGCTACACATTCCAATCACACAGAGCTCGGCGCAACACTAACCCTGCCATCTGGAGGCCTGCGGGCGGGGGTTGGCGGGGTGGGGGAGGTGGGGGAAGAGTCTGCAGCCGGCTGCTGCATGATGATGTCCCATCATGGACGGGTCATTACTTTGAGATGATGCGGGAGCCAGCACTGTAAACGCTCAGCGGTGGATCTAGTCGACGGGAAGCACAGGGAGAACCACGAAGAATCTCTCTTTCTGGAACATTAGGCTGAAGATCCCACATCATACCCATCTTTTTTATTCCCTGGTCTTCTGTGAAGCAGCCCTGGATGATGTTACTCAAAACAACATATTTAGCCCTCTGTTTAGAGCCATCTAAAAAATCTTCCTGCTTAAACTGATGCTTTGATTGGACCTCGCACTCGTTTGAGGTGGTTGCCAAGGAAGGAACAGACTCTAGTAGGGAATGTCAGGAAACAGGGAAAGATGTTATTACCCTCGGTGACATCACAGTCAGATCTCTTGGGGCCGTGTGTTTAACAGACACACTCCAAGACAACAGAAGTAGTGCACGCAATATTCTCATTCCTGTGGAGTTCTTGACGAGGACAGAGACACCGGTGACTGGACGGATGCATGACATCCTTCCTTTAAATACTTTAAGTTTTCCGGGTTGAGATAAGCCGCGATTCAGCGGCTTACCTCAACCTGAGCTGCTTCAGGTGTGATCATCCACTTTAGCCCTGCGGAACTTCTGAAGATAGGAAGCATCTAATCCTGCTTGTTTAAAGGTGACAATATTTCAACACTGCAAAACTTATTCCATAACTTTTTATTGACTCTTTCTGCTATTTTGAGTAAAACAATGACACGGTGCACTGTTGGCTTGTTTTATGTGTTTAAAAGCTGAATTCCTCTGATGTCCCTCAGGTGAGGAACAGCAAAGCCAGCGGCTACTGCCTGGACCAGGGAGCCGAGGACGACGACAAGGCCATCCTGTACCCCTGCCACGGCATGT
The DNA here is from genome assembly GCF_046127955.1 of Nelusetta ayraudi. Classification (NCBI taxonomy): domain Eukaryota; kingdom Metazoa; phylum Chordata; class Actinopteri; order Tetraodontiformes; family Monacanthidae; genus Nelusetta; species Nelusetta ayraudi. The sequence goes on from NW_027466142.1 coordinate 183,312, forward strand.
CCTCACAGGTCAGGACCCACCCCCCCAGCCCCGTAATGTGTTTCCATATTTGAAAAAGCCTAATATACTGCCCATGAATACATTAATAAAAGTGTTTACACGCAGTACAATAAAAGTAATTTGGTTTTCCTACAAATAGAATGGTTCTCATTTATGTATAAGAATATATACATGGAGCAAGGGTCTTGTTCCCAGTTAGCTGCCATCTTGTCCTATCATATTTCTAAGGAAGCCTGGTGTGGACAATCCAGCTGCCTGACTGCACGTTTTGTATTTGGGGTGAAGCTTGTGTTCTTAAATAAACCAACAAAGGAAAGGTGGACGAGTATCAAGGTTTGTGTGCAAAGGTCACCGTAGTTCACTGGCAAACTCAGGAGTCTAAAAACAACCAATTGATGTTGCTGCTTCTTCTGAAAATGCTGCACACGAACAAACCTGGCATCATGCAAATGTCTGGTGACCACCGAGTGGTGGCAGCAACTGCAGACAGCGGCACAGAGATCAGGATTCACCCACTCACTGTCATTGGCGAAGAACTTGTCGCCGGCTTTACGATATGGATCAATTTGAAACCACTGAGACCGAGCAACGACTCTCCTGTTGTGTGCTGTGTGTACACATAAAAAAAAAATTCTGGCCTCTCCCGGAAAACAAACAAAGATGAATTCTTGTCTCTCTCTATGATAAGATTACAGCAGTGACCGACATTACTGCGCGCAGGCATAATTCAATTTTTGCGGCTTAAACCGATTTTTCGTTTTTACCATTGCATTGCTAAACTTGTGACAGACTGTTTTCTTTTTTTTAGGTTGCCTGCGTGTCTAATTCTGATAAATAATCCAAACCTGAGGCTGTGTCTCACCTCTCATTGACACAGCAGAAGGACGGTTAAACCGCTGCTTCTCGGTGTAAATAAAACAACATTTCTATACGCTGTAAATCCTCCTCACTTGTAGCACCGACAAGTGACCCTGAAAGTGGATTAGTGTTCATTGCATAAAACAGACAGAACAGCTCTCGGCGTATCGCGTTTATGAGTCACTGGCATTAAAGGTTTTTGCATGGAATTGTTTGTGTTAAAGGTCCCATGTGATGTGAGAAATGATAACATTTTATGAAAAACGTTATTGTAAATTCATCTTTTGCTTATCATTTTGGTTTCTGCCCACTTTTCAGATATTGTGTGTTTAAAAACAAAGCAAAACAGCAAAGATATGGAAATGCAGTTGTCGTCATGGTGAAATACGGTGGTGCAAGATGGCAGCTAACTGGGCGCGAGACCCTTGATCACTGTGTATTCTCATATATAGATAAGAACTATGGGTAGGAAAATCAAATGATTTTTATTGTGTGAGTATAGACTTTTATTCATAAATTTATGGGCAGGATATTAAGCTTTTACCAATGTGAAAATCATAAGTTAGGCCAATTGTTTTACACACTGGACCTTCAAGCTGCATAAACGCGCTTCTTTAAATACATCCATAACCCAGAAGTCCTGCTGGTGGCGCCACATACAGGATGTGCCAGCTTCTCAGCCAGGCAACAGTGCCCATGTATCGCATCCCAGCGTGTTTGCGACGTTAATGAGCTCATTACGGCGCCTGAGACCACCTTGACCTCCCACTGCTTCCGGACGGCGGCGAGGCGACGAGGCGTCTTGTGTTTGCGGGGTTAATTGGCTCGGCGAGAGCCGTTTTCCCCCCCGCATTAATTATTTGTTGCAATCCCATTTCCGCCGTATTAGCGCACAAAGAGAGCCGCCGCTCTGAGGCGTAAACAGGTATTAGGAGGAGATTATGTGCGAGGGGTTTTCGCCCTCCGAGGTGAAGACGGAGGAGTCGCAAAGAGGCGGAGCGCCGGAACGCTGCGAATACGACGTCCCGCGTCGCAGCCACGATTGCGCGTTCAGCTGCTGTCGTACAACACACACACACACACACACACACACACACACACACACACACTGCGCACGCATGCATATTTGACATCTGTTTTTTTTTTTTTTCTCCTTTAAATAATAAATAAATGCAGAAGAAGCCTTGCGTAACAGATATTTATCACCGCAGAGTGTTTCAAGTGCAGGAGTGAAGAGGGAGGGATCAAGTTTTGCCCAGAGGGAAATAAACAAACGTGGTGGCATCGATCAGGTTTACACGCTGATCAGCGCCGCAGCACGTGCAGCAAGGACGCAAACTGAACTGAACCACCACAGCGAAATTGTTTATTTGGCCCACATTTAGCAAAGATCTGAGTCTGTTACGTAACTTGAAACGCATCTGACTGATTGTGATGTTATTGTTTCTGCATCACTTCAGACACCAAATAATAAGAAAATTAAAAATAAAAAACAGTTGTTCTCAAGACATTTTCAACACAGCGTTAATAATTTTGTGCCCTTTTTTTTTTTCAGATCAACAGTCCAAAACATTTATTATTTGTAGTTCTTTTTTTATCAAAATTAAATTTTTCTGTGGACAAAAGAACATTTTTGACGGACCAAACGCCCCTGAGTCCCACCAGCATCGTCACGTCACATCTCAGACACTGTAGCGATTTCCTCGTGTTGTGTCCTTTCTGAGAATTTCCTGATTAGTTTTGTCCCTGTTTAGAGTCAAATTTAAAGATTGTTGTTGTAGTTTATCTTAAATCTTGTCTGACATTTTGTGTGTGTGTGTGTGTGTGTGTGTGTGTGTGTGTGTGTGTGCGTGTGTGTGTGTGTGTGTGTGTGTGTCACAGCTCGCCCGCTACTCCAATGAGGGCCTCCTCCAGCTGGGGCCACTGGGGTCGACCACCTTCCTGCCTGACACTAAATGTCTGGTTGACGACGGCAGAGGACGAACCCCCCGGCTGAAGAAGTGCGACACCGTCTCCAGGACCTCACAGAGACTTTGGGACTTCACACAGGTAAAGTGTACCAGACAAATACTGCAGTACTATTACTACTATTGCAACTACACGTAAAAAAAAAAACAACAAAAAAAACAAAGGTGTTTCAGCACGTTTGCACCCACATGTTTCTCTTATGACCTTTCCAGAGCTGCAGAGTTAGTCAGAAGCAAACTTTGGACTTGTACAATAAATTCCGATGCACAACCTTCTGGATTTTTTTTTTCTTTTATCCACCTCCTCACTGGCGCTGCAGCCAGAGGCACTCTCTGCTTCACCCGACCACACACTAAGTTTGAGACGCCACCATCCAGATGCACCAAGTGCAGATAAAGCCTTCCCATAGCTGTTAAAGTTCAGGTGCAGAAAATTGAAAATTTAGAATTAATCTTTACACTTGACTCAGTTTGGGGCTGTAAGATTTGTACCACATCCGCCTTCATGGAAATGGCCAATAAAAACAAAACACTGCTGAGACATTTTAGTTTTTTTTCTTTTCTTTTTTCATTTTCAATTGTAGAAAAGACAAAAGTGAGATTCCAGAAAAATGGGCCAAAAGACCGCAGAACCAAGAAGGCAAGGCCTTCCCTGCTGGCCTAAAGATACTTTTAAGTTAATTTTTCTGTTCATATGACAACAAAGTTATTTGCCATAGTTTTTTGTTTTCACGTCATATAATATCCACTTGGTTGCATTGCTTCCATTGTTGTAAATTAGCTAGCTGAACCGACTGGTTGGATGGGTCACGCTGCCGATGTGCTTCTGGGTTTTTGCACCTAAACCTGCCTCCTTCTTCTCTGGCAGAACGGTCCGATCATCAGCCGCGACACCGGCCGCTGCCTGGAGGTGGAGATGTCCAAAGAGGCCAACTTCGGCCTGCGGCTGGTGGTCCAGAGGTGCTCCGGCCAGAAGTGGATGATACGCAACTGGATCAAGCACCCCAGGCACTGAGGCCGCCGCCACCCAAGGAGGAGGAACCTGAGAGGGTCTGGACGGCGTTCCTCACCGCCGGATTGGCTGACAGATATCTGATGGGGGCGGGGGAGGGTGGGGGTGGGGAAGGGGTTGCAGGGCGGGCGGCTCTCATCTGCCCTCAGGCTGCACAGACTGGCTCCCGGCAACCGAGTCTCAAAGAAGAAGACGATCAATAACAGTGTTTGACTCTGTTAGACACACACGGTCGTCATTTTCAAAAAAAAGAAAATCAGGCTTGTACAAAAACAAGAGAGACAAAGTGGCGGCCGAGTGGCGCTTGAGCGATGGCGTCCGTCTGTCCGTCCTTTTGGTTTTTCTCCTGTGAACTCACTGGATCTTCGTCAATTTGGTTCTCGAAGGTGTTTCTGTTTCTGCGTTTGTTCAAAGTCTTTTTTCTTTTTCTTTGCTTTTTTGGTCGTTTTTTTTTGTCCCCGAGCGCATCTGAGCAAAAAATAAAGAAATGAAAAAAAGTCTTAAGATATGACTGCTGTCAGTCGCCTCAACGAGGTGATTATCCGGCCAGTGGTGGCGCTGGTGGGGGGTGAGCTGTGATTTGGAAAATTGCTTCATACGTGTCGCTCCGCCACGGCAGCACGTAAAAAAACACTTCAAAGCGGCCGCCTGTCACGCTGCGACGGACGGGGAGCCGCTGCGAGCGGCGACGGCGGCAGTGATGATGGCGGCGGCGGCGGCGGCAGCTCCTTTGGAGTGCGTTGCTCCGTGTTGACGAGAGCAATCATGTGCCTTTTTTTTGTTCCTTTCCTCTTTCTTCTTCTTCTTTTTGTGCTTCATCAAGACCAGGGAATGTCTCTCCCGAACGCATGTACAAAATCTATTATGAATTCTTAATATATAAACCCTGTATAAAGCAGTCTTATGATAGTAATATATTGTTTAAAAGGAAAAAAAAGAACATGGAACACTGATATCTGTCTTCTGATAATTAATAGGATAATAAAAAAAATGATTTTTTTGACAAGGTGATTGTGACGTCCTTCCTCTCTCACTCTTTTACTCTTTTCATTTACTTTGTATAAAGAGTTGTCGCTTGATTTCAGCTTCCCGGAGTGCATTTAGTGCTGCGTTACATCTGGGGGTGGGAAAAAGAAAACTTTGTTCTTTTGTGCGACGGTGAAAGCTGCGGCCGGCTGCCTCTTTTGTTTTTCCGGATCACGCCGACCACCTCCAGCCTCCATTAAGGGTTTTCGTGGCCGCGTGCGCTGCATTGTTCCGAGCCGCCTACGAGAAAAAGCAGCTCTGACGAGAGCACAGAGAGCTTTTCACTGATTTTCACCCTGAGAGAAGGTTCCTTTAAGCCACTCCAGTTTTCTCACGTTCACCAACGTCTCACCTTGTGGTGGAAACACTTTTACAGCCTCTTTCGACGGACGTGTTCCCAGAGACGCCCACAGATGTTGCTTCTTTTTTCGTGTTTGTTTTTTGCGCTCTTGTGTTGTTGTTTTTCTCCAATTATGCAACGCCTCTTGTGTGGAGTGACAACTCTCAGTGGTTATTAGAAAAAAGGAGAGCGCTGATCCTCCTCTGTGCAGTGAATGTCAAGTCATTGTTTGTCAGTCACGACAAAGCGCTGCAAACTCTGCAGGCCGCACATCAGCAGCCACTTATATAAAAACAGCTTCACAAAACAGGCAGAAATCCGAGCGTGCTCACTTTAATTTATGAGCTATGCACAAGTAGTCAAAATTTTAATATCTGGACGTCAAATTGTATTTAAATAGGCAATTTCGTGTAATTTCACCACTAGATGTCGTAGTTTTGCGCCGTGTGCAGCAAAAACAAAGCGGCTGCCTGCAGGTCCTCCGCAGTGCTGAGCCTCCACCTCCAGCACACAGCAGGTATAAAATGGGATCATCAGTATAAAATCAAAGGGACGTCTCCCTTGTTATTTTTCCTTTATTGATAACACTTCAGCAGGCTGTGTTTTCCTCAGCGCCGAGAGGCATGACTGGTCCATACATTCTCTGACAAAGGTAGATTTACTGCATGTTTCAGAAAGCAACCTTGAGCGAAAAGCCCTCAACCCCCCACGCCACTGGGGTTGGCTGTGCTATCAAACCAACTCGTGCCGAGGGCTCACTTTAATTTGCTTTCCGGCTGGTTTACGTTGAGAGATTGCCTTCTGCTGCCGCCGCGGCGTCACGCTTCTTTGCCCCTCATCATTTCACACGAGCGATGCATCATCTGCGCTTCCTCCAAATAGGGAAAAAAAAAAAAAAAAAAAAAAACACGAGGTAATATCTAACCCCGACCCTTGACAAGGTTTACAGACGCACAGCAGGCGCATATCAGGAAATGGCCTGAACTGGAAAATTATTATTCCGGCGATGTGGGTTTGCGTGGACTTAACACCAGCAGAGTCATTTAACCCCGGCTGACAGAGTGGATGAGTTCATCGGGGTTTCAGCTTGCTGATTTACCGCCGGCTCCCAGGAAGTGGCGCCGATGGTTGACAACAACAGCCCAGAGTGGGATTGATGCTACTTGCGGCTAAAGGTGCGTTTGCTCAATGGGGTTTGTGTGCATGTCTGAGGAAGCAGCGGAGGGGGAGGGGCAGACTTCAGCCAGATCTGTGCGGCTCACCTGCATTCATCTCATTTGCATAAGGAGAAAACACCTTGGACATGACTGGATGGAGCGACTGAGCGCCAATTTTCATTTTCACTGCCCAGTTTGAGCAGATGGCAGTGACTTCCTGTTGCTGCTGGAAGGGGTTGGCGTCCGATGTGCATGACAGGAAGGTTCTTGGTTCAATTCCCGGGTGGGCAAAGCCTCTCAGGCTAGAGGTCACATGTTCCTCAAGTGTCTCTTCTGCTGTTGTTTCACCGCAAGAATCATCAAGTTTTGACGTCTGCTGTGATCAATAATTCTTCTTCTTTCACAAAACTCACATACCAAAATTAGATCCAAGCTGAAGCGGAAACATCTTCTTTTCAGCCACAGAGGCCAATAATCGCCTTCTCTCAGCATCATCATCATCCTCTTCTTCTTCTTCTTCTTCTGTGGCTTTTTAAAGGCCGCCTGCTGGCAGTTAATGGAAGCTGCGATGGTTCCCCCTGGACCTTTTCTGTTTTTATTCCCTCTGAGTCTTGTTTGTTTCTCTCATGCAGCAGGTTCCTGGAGGGCAGAGTTTCACCCCTGATTGGTCGCTGCCACCTGGTCGTGATGCTGCAATTAGGCTCACATCCTGCAGACACACACTCCTGATTTCCCTGAAAGGCACAAGATGTACCTGCTACGTCACAGCTTAAAGATACACATTGAGACTTTGGTCACTTTTTGGACTTCAAGTTTGCTCAAATATGAGCCTGTTTAAAAGAAAACAGCATGAGTGCGTTGTTATTGAAATGCAGGGTTTAGAATTCTGTTCATAGGTGAAATTATACATGCGTGCATGTGTGTGTGTGTGTGTGAGTGTGTGTGTGATGTTTGAAGTTAATTTTGTGTTTGTGTGAGTGCACAGCAGAGGCGGGCGGCAGCAGGTGAGGGGGAGGCTGCCTCGTGCTGAAGCTTCACACCAGCTGACAGGGTGACACAGAGTGATGGGCCAGCGGAGGGTGAGACGGATGGTTGGGGGTGAGGCGTGGGGGTGTGACAGGGAGTTCGATGGGGGAGGAAACGTCATCGGGAGCCGGTTGGTGTTGGATGGACAAGGACGCCACATCCATCTCACAAGCAGAGACCCTCATTATTTCTCATTCTGATAGCGACAATTCTTTTTCTTTTTTTTTATGAAAATAAAAAGACTGGACTCCAGCCAAGTGTTGAGGTGACTTCATTATTCAGACAGCTGGGGGTCGAGCCTGGAGGGGTTTGGGGAGTGTGTGTGTGTGAGAGAGAGAGGGAGAGAGAGGGAGAGAGAGAGAGAGAGAGAGCGAGTGCGTGTCCATGCTTGTAAAAGACGCTGCAAATGAAAGCAGTTTCATTCCACCGTATTATGCAAAAATTTCCCCCCGCAATGTTTAACAATAATCTGTGTGTGAACTCTGCAGAAAAGACAAAATACTCTTCCCTTTGCTTCTTTAACCTGCTCCACTTCTCAGAGAGAGCGTCCGTAAAGGCCTCAGATTTGGTAAATTAGCTCGTCATGATTTCACAAAGGGCACAGCTACACCGTCAGCGCTTCCTCCATATTTGTGAGGTTTGTTCGCATTCCACTTCCAAACATGCAGAAGGTCCAACAGTTTTCGCAGGCAACAGCGTTTACAGTGTTAAATAAGAGAGGCAGCTATTGGCTGCAGATTAGATTTCTTTGCAAAAACAAACAAAAAACACCTCAATCCAGCGAACAATGTTTTCTTTTTAGGTTTTTTTGTGAAACAGAGGAAGCAATATTCTTCTTCATGGGCATGAAAAGGTTTCGTAGCAACAATTTTATTTTTCATATCTGGGAAGTTGCCCAAAGTAGCAGCAAGGCTGCTAACACCGCTAGGAGGTTAAAACCAAGTGGAAAACAGAGGGCTACATACGTAAATAGAGTTATTTTTGTTTTTGTTCTTGTTTTTAATTATGAATCGTGCAAAGCTTGGCCACTGGTGTCCTTGAGAAAAAAAATTATAACTCGGGAACTCTGTGCAAATACAAGAGATTTGCAAAAAATTACTGAGGCCTGTTGATGGAGCCCACAAGAGCCGCTGGTTTTATTAATGAGGGAAATGAAGCACAGTCTACAATTACTGCCTCGTTTTTTGAAGGCAGAGGTTCGGACACGTTGTCGTCTCAACAAGTTTTTAATGAGCAGAGTTTCTTGTCGGCACACACACGGACTTTGCACTGCAAACATCGGCTGAGGATAATCTCGATGGATGGATGCCAGGAATAAACACCAGCCCTGATTAGTGTCGTAGTTTATGGGCCTTTCTTGAGATGAAAAAGTCACTTTTCCCTGTTCCCTGTTCCCTGTTTCGCCAACAGTTGGCCTCAGTTTTAGCAGGAGGCAGTAAAACATTGGCCTAAAGATTGCAGTCGCTGGCACTCTGCAGAGCTTTCTGGTTCAACGATCTTGCGAGGCCTGAATGAAAACTGAAAAAATCAGAAATTGTACCGAATGTGAGAATGTCAACCTTTGACTTTTGATGTGGCAATCACGCGGAAAACGATGTTTTCAAAGGGCCGGCGGGACAAAGAGCCGTGCTATCGGCTGTCAAGCAGTCACTAAGCAGACAGTTGCTGCTGGGCGAAGAGCAGCCTGATCAAACACCTTGCTGAACTTTTTTATTTCTTTTTCCATAAAAAAAAAAAAAAAAAGAAAAACTCCTTTTGTCTCAGCGCCGCTCTCGTTAGCTGCAATTTCCTAATCAACAATGATGCGCCGCACAGAGGGCAGCGGAGAGATTTCACACGGCGATGATGTACAAGCTGATGGGCTGAGAGCTGAGCGAGGCGAGCGGCTACGTGCCCGAACAGCTTGTGGATCTTCTAATGAGATCTCCAGAGATGAGCAGCGCTGTAGCTCCAAGACACAATTAGGCTTCAGCACTGCGCTGCCTCCAAGATTGAACCGTGCGGGCAGCGCAGAGGTGGTATCCGTGCACGTGAGGATGATGCCTATCTGCGTGCGTGTGTGTGTGTGTGTGTGTGTGTGTCTGGTATGCCATGGTGTTCAAAAGCAAATCTAGTCAGAATAGCAAAACAATAAAAAAAAAGACCCTCTGCTGACCGTTTATTCCAAACTGAATTGTGTTTTGGGGGTTTGCTTGATGAACTTGTTGAGTTTGCTGTGTATCAGCACTTGGGTAGTGTTTCTTTCCCTCTCCAACACCAGGATCCAGGAACTGGGAACCAGGAACTAGGAACTAGGAACCAAGAACCAGGCCCTGGATGGATTCTCTGGTCTATCGGTTTGGAACGCTACCGTACTGGGTGAAAACATTTAATGAGACAGAAAATTGCTGCAGGGTAGGAAATAAATGCTGTTTACCGACCAAGTCTGAAGATTCTCTCAGGTCCTTATTTGGAAAATGCACAGAAGAGCAGCTGCGATCAGTTCAGTCAGATTGAGTTCCATATGGCAATATAGTAAGAGACCAATTCATAACTTCAGGAAGAAGCATTTTTGTTACTGTGTACATGTTAGCACTAATACCACTATACTAAAACATTTTACTTACTGATGATGATAAAATAATAACAATAACAATAATATAATATATATACATATATTGTTCTTATATATAATAATATATAAGAACAATAATAATAGTATGAGTGACAGTAGATCTTTGTCTTTGCTAATATTACCATTAGCAAGAAGAACAAAATGAATAACAAAAGAATAATTGAATGTCTACAATGTCTGCTATCTCTGACAGCAACAGCAATAGCAAGAATCTCTCAGTGGAATGTTTGTGTTGTCTAAACATGATTTGACAAGATGGAAGAACTGGCACTGTCGAACACAGAACACTGGCAGTGTTTGGAAATCGATGTAAGCTGCTTCTGTTGCTGCTGCTGCTGCTGCTGCTGCTGCGGCAGCATAAAGTTGTAGCAGCATTTAGAGAAACACACACCACCAAATAATCCATGAAGTTCACAGTGCCAAGAACAGCAGCGTGGTGTCGGCACGACTTGTTTACACAGGTCTCTGATGTGTCGTAGGTTTGTTTTATTCATTTATTTATTTATTTTCCCCCAACGCATGTTACTGCTGAAAATGCAGTGGCATCTGTTTGCATATAAATAAGTCAGCATTTCAATGAATAATAAAATGTTTCTGGTATCGATCAGATCATCACCCAACCACCCAATGTCAACACACACAAGCTGTATTTCACCAGAGATGGAGAGAACATCATTCATTCAGGCTGTTTGTACGTTTTAAATTTCTAAACTATAAATAATAGAGCAATAAAATGTGAAAGTTCAAACTGGTGCGGCTGTAAACCCACAGTGCTGCGCTCTGTTCACTCGGATGTAATATATATATATATATATACTGTATATACATATATATATATATATATATATATATATATATATATATATATATATATATATATATACTGTATGTGTGTGTGTGTGTATGTATGTATGTATATATATATACATGACCGACTTAAAGCTGCACCCATCAATATTTTCTAATGATCTACAGAAAGTAAAACTTTATTCAGTGCAACTTTGTTTCTTCAGTTCAGTTTTTCTTCTTTTTATTTATCTTTGCTGCGGTTGCTCGCTTTCCTGAAAGTCAAAACTTTGTTTCTCACTGCATCAAAACAAATATCTTTTAAACTCGCCAAACTGCTGCCTGGCAGAGAGACGTATCAACATTTTTTTTTATTGTTGTTATTGTTGTTGTTATTGCAGGCAGTGCAAATCTTTGGAAATATCTGCATTTTCAGTCTCTAACCAGGAAAATATATGGAAGCCAAGCTGGACGTCTTTATTCACAAACATTCAGAAATACATGAATCAAAGATGGAAGGTTTGTTTGCGCTTCAGTCTTTTACATTGAATGTGTCACAAATAAATGGAGGATGTTGATTGGCCAGTCCTGCCGCAGCGATCGCCAAACGAGCACGTGATTGGCCACATGTTGCTAGAGGAGCTGCATGTGCTTAGTTAACCACTAGGTGGCCTGTTTTTTTTCCCCCGCTGTATTTCACCAAAACAAATCGACCCCCTGCAGGTTGTCAGCATTGATTATTGAGCCATCACTGCACAAGAAGCAGGAGAAACACCAACACCTGCGGAGGGCGCCGCAACGTCCCTTTCTACTCTAGATGCACCACCGCCTAGAGTGTTGTGTGATGTGTGCGTAGCAAAATTGAGTTTCCCAGTCCAATAAGCCCGTGAGCGCTAACACTGATTTTTTTATTTTTTTTTATTTCGCCTCTCATTTATTGAACAGGGTTTGGCGCTGAGAGGCACAGATAACGATTATGAAAATAATTATGACGGTGTAACGATCTTTAATTAAAAAAAAAAAAAAAAAAAAAAGAAGTTCGTTGATCCTTGGTTGATTGAATTACATGGTAGTGTTTTATGTGAAAATATTGGTTCAATTTTTATTTTTATTTTTTTGTGTGTGTCGAACGATTGCTTTGAGACTCCATCATCTCTTCTCATTGTGAATGCAGAATGCAAGAAAGGTTCAAGAAAGGTAGATAGGTAGATAGATGGATAGATAGATAGACATGCTGTGTAGAGGTTTTGAGAGGCAGCGTGCAGAGCTGACTACAGTAACACACACACACACACACACACACACACACACACACACACACACACACACACCAGCAGCGCGGCGCCGAAGGACTGCGTTATGCTAATGATCTCTCCGCCAAGGTCAGCCCGCCTCCTCGCCGTCCGTGTTCTCGCTCCGCATCGGAGCCGCTGACGACTCCGAAGGTGCGATTTGACAAAACAGCAACAAAACTAAACTCTCCGGCAGCTCCATCGCCCGGCAGGCAGGGGTCTCGCCCAGCGTGAACATACACTCGGTGCATTAACACGGCGCCCTCGCCGGGAAGCTCCGTGCAGGAGGCGGCAGTGAGTGCGTGCGTAAGCACTGGCGGAGAAAGAAAGAAAGCTAAATAAATAAATATATTGCGGCACCCTTTCTTGTTTATGCAGCATATCCTGCGAAGTGAGAAAGTAGAGGAAAACATAGAGAAGGTCAGTTGAAGACATTTCTTTCAACTTTTGGAGCTTTAAGTTTGACTTGAAACACCAGAGTGCAAAGGCTTTTTTTTTTCTTTTTCTTTTTTTTATGCCAAAGAGGAGGATGTGGGCGAAACTGTCTGTCAATCACTTTCGAGCAGATTTGTTTCTGCGCAACATGAGTGTGTGGTCATGAGCCCACGGCTAGCAAGCTAGTTTAGCGGCTGGCTAACTATTTTCAAGTCTGCTGGAATCAGACGACGGTTGTCTGGAAACTGACGGGTTGTGGCCGAAATGGGGGTTAGAACAAAACTCTTGACGCCTACTTGCTACCTGGACATACGCCTGCAGCTAAATGTTGATGTTTGACTGAAAGCTGTGTGCAAGAACGCTATTGGATGAAATTAGATCAATCGACTCAAATTCGCTTAATTTTGTTAAACAAAATCTGCTATTTTTTAAAGGCAAATATGTCAAATCGACGTCCCAAATCCGGAGGCAGTAGATGATGATTTATTTATTTTTTACATGACATTTAGTTTTTTCTTTTAAAACTATGAACAGACTTTATCATATTGCACTCAGTGGCTTAACTGACATGGACTTTTAACTATTGGTTACAATGGACAATGAACAGAACTCCCGTCAACTTTCTATTTTGTGCTACTTGTGCCATAAAAATGTCAACCAATAACTTTATCATCAGCCGGTGTTGCCAGCTCATGGTCATCATCTATGTTTTTTTCAAAGCACAAACAGCCTCCTCGTCCAGAGCGGCAATTGAACCAGTCAATCAATCAAGAAACTGTCTACTGGTGGATGTGTCAGATTTCAGAGATGAATGCGGCCACCGGGTACAGGTTGCACACGATCAAACAGTCCGGTCTACCCGTCCTCGCACGTCCTGAGGCACCCAGCGCAGACCTGAGCGTGCACTGCGGCATTCTTCACTGATCCCAGGGTTCAAAGGCCTGCTGGATGTTGGCCAAGTGGATCTTGACGTCAGTCCCTGGTGGCAGTGGAGGCCACGCCACGCAGCCTCCACCATCGCACTCTGATGTTTGCTGGGTTAAAAATAGCAGCTAGCACACATTATGCAGCAACGCAGCGACGGCTACGCTTGCTATAAAGTCAAAACCCTCCTGAGACGCTCACTGCAGCGGTGCTGCTCCCTTCTTTTTTCCAATACGTGCAACTGAAGCTTTTCATTACAAATTTATCAAATTGGGCCCTGTTTGACATAATCAGGGGAAGGAAACATGTTATGTTGTAGACATAACATGTCATTTTGTGCAAGCTGCACAAAATGTGTGAAATCCAATTTCATTAAATTGTTTTGTTGTCGTTGTTGTTGTTGTTGTTGTTGTTTTTGTGATGATGATGATGATGATGATGATGATGATGATGATACAAAATTATCTCTTGTGAAACTTATGAAAAGTGAGGCTTTTTAATGTTTACCTGAATCAATGTTAAAAGTTTTGTTTCTAACCTTGACGCCGCTGTGCTTTTGAGGAGACACTCGGCAGGAGATAATGACAAAGATAAAATGACCCAAACGACTCCTCATAAATCCTGTGAAAGCTGAATGTAGGTTAAATATGTGGAGGACAAAGTTAATCGGGCCAGTGTGAGATGCCGTGATGAGCCCCACACACACACACACACACACGCCCCAGACACAGTAGGTAGGATGCTGCTGTTGCTTCTGCTGCTTCAGTGACTCTTTCCGCTGACGACTGGTCGCATTCATGGAGACACAATGTGTTTGAATGTCCATGTTTCCATGAAATTGACAGCGTTTCCTCCCCCCCCCCGCCCCCTCCACAGATCCGACCGGGAAGCTGGAGCCCCTCCTCTTCCCCACGGCCCCCCTTCTCCCATTAACCGCCGGACCTTTCAGCCAATCGAATCGGTGCGGGGGCGGCGTTCGACCTCGAGGATGCCATCACTTTAGCAGGGCTCGATCGTCAGCAAAAAAAAAAAAACCCGTGACGCAGGTCATGCGGAGGTGGGCTGCGAAGACCAGGGTAAGCTAATTGAATTGTCACCGCGCTGTACTCCCTCTTCATTGGCTGCCCTCCAGGCCTCTAATAACACGGATGAACGGAGCCAATCTCGTCGTGCAGCGAGGTGGAGGAGGTGGAGGGGGTGGGGGGGATTGACGGGACATTCAGTTATTCATGCATCTGTTTTGCTTTATTATTATTTTGTTTGTTTTTTGTTTTGCAGGATGCAAGGATTTCAAGGCAATGCAGCACAAAGGGGATCAGACTTACACACACACACACACACACACAGATCAGGGCAGGAACACACAAAGACTGATAATGCATTCCTGCCTCCATTCACCCACCCATCATCCATGCATCCCGCTATCCATCCCTCCCTCTATCCACCCATCATCTGTCCCTATTCCACCCATCATTCATCCATCCATCCACCAAAGTCCATCCACTTTACAAAAAGCCATGTTCACCACGTGCAGCAGTTTTGTGACTTGAATGGATTATTTAACACCTGTGTGCTTTGTTATCCAGCATCAAATTGAAAAACATTGTGCATAATTATGAAACATTGCCAGAGGAAACTGGAGCACGATGGAAAAGAAGCCGGAGATGAGGACGGTGAACAGCAGCAAAGAAATTAAGGTTCTTTCGGGTCCATGGTAACAAACTGGGACATAAAATTACAGATGATACTACTCAGAGGGAAACTGAGTGGAAAATTTAGCACATGTTGAAACATGTAAAAGAGCAAGTTGTATTATTCCACTTCAATAATGTTATTTTTCAAATAAACTTTTTTTAAAAAAATATACACATATGTAAAATTAATAATTAATTTAAATATTTATTTTAATTTTCGCTGCTGCCCCCCTGACTGTTATACTGTAAAGTTTTCCACACAGATTATTTATTGACTTGACAAGTTCCACTGAGATCATATTTTGATTCCTTCTGGAAGAAAGAAAAAAACAACCCTCGGACACTCTTTGGTAACTGCTGCTTCTTCTTCACCCCGCACACGATTTGAACTGTTCTAAGATCAACCAGATGCTTGAATTTTAATGGCTCTAGTTTCAGTGCTTGGTTCTCTGCACTTGGTTCTCGGTGATTTTATGTTTCTGAGCCACAGGCTCGCCAAGGTTCCTTACAATACTAAGGCTAAAAAAAACGTGAACAAGCATCTCAATGGGTTTTCCAAAGAACTAAATATTTAACCAGCCAGGACCCCAGGTCAGGTAGAGCTGTTTTGACTCAACTTTAAAGATATTCCAGATATTGGAAGAATCAGTAAAAAGAGAGTGAGACTTCTCCTCAGGAGATTCTAACCTGTCTACTTCTCCACTGAAGCTCAATTGGACATCACATAGCAATCAAGACCGAGGCAGAAGAGTTGAGTTCAACTCAGCTCAGTACTTAAAACCACTGACAGTATACAAAGATGGGCGCAGCCTCCGCTCTCAAAAAGGAGGCCACAGCGGAAACACCAAAACACTTCATTCTATCGTTTGGCCAGCAGGGGCCGCCAAAAATGACAGAAACCGGGTGATTCCCACACGGTTTCAAAAAGTGACAGTCTACAATTGGCAAACTAAAATTGGTGTAGAAATGTGGAGACAACCCCTGCACTTCAGAACAGGTGTCCACAAACCAGCGGATGACGTGACGATGACTCCTCCCATCTTAAGGTACAGCCAGCAGCTTAAAGGCCAATCAGAAAAAACTGGCTGAGTAGGAAATGAAAGAGAGGGAAGCAAACCTTAACGGATGTGAAGTGCTTCCAAAGAGGATAAGCGGCCCGATGGCGCCTCTTTTACAGTGTAACGGCGGACACGGCCATTGATTTGACCCGTGAGGTCCGACTTCATTTGCAAGCAATGATCCCGACCGGCCGCCGCTGCGCCGCTCTGAATACCAACAAGCCTCCTTTTATCTCTCCGAATGATCGTCCCTGTCCGTTCAAATTTACTCGGCCTCCGATGTCCTTGGTACAGTTGGCTGTTTCATTTTGTTCTTTCCTCCTCCTCCTCCCTCTTCTTCATCTTCTTCTTTCGAAAGGGGACATTTGCACAACAAACAAACGTGACAATGTCACCGCTCACCTTCGCCGACGAGGACGTCCCTCAGCCGACGGTCCCCATGAAAATGAACCCGAGAATGGACCCCGAGCTAAATACGTCCAAGGTTGTTTTGGCAGCAAGCAGGAAGAGGAGGAAGAGGAGGAAGAGGAGAAGGAGTGCTCTTGAAGGACTGGTGGATGACCTTCCCAATCAGTCCCTCAAATTGGTGCAATCAGCAGCAGCAGCACTCAAGAGGCGTCGCTCATGACTAGCGGCGATCGGTAATTGCCAATTAGTGGGCTTTGTTCCTCAGAAAAACAAATATGAAGATGGTTGCAGTTTAATCAGAGAGTAAAAATGACCAAAATGACCATCAGTGTCAGCAGTGGCTGTCTCCAGGGATGTACAACAGCCCTGATTATAAAATATCAAATTCATCTATTGGGTTGAAGTGGACCAGAGAGGATATTTGTATGTATTAAAAGGTGATAAAGTCTCCCAATGTTGTGTTTTTGTTCACTAATAATAAGTATTTATGTTCACACTGAGAGCAGGTGCTCCTGCTAGGAGGCAGCCACACTGAAAAATGGAAAACATGTTTCCAGGGTGGCGCCAAAGTGGGCGGGTCATCCAGCCAACTAGTCAGACAACAAAAACGGCAGCGACCAGTGATGTAAATAAGCAGTCGTTCATTTGTCTGCTATGTGTTTTCTCACCACTAGATGGCACTTTAGCTTGAACAGAGGACCTTGTCGCGATCTGTTGACATTTCCTGTTTCACTTTGAGGTCGCGCCTCTCCCTCGGGCCAGTTTCCGTCTTCACTTCCTGTTTGGGTTAATTCTCTAA
Organism: Nelusetta ayraudi; assembly: GCF_046127955.1. Classification (NCBI taxonomy): domain Eukaryota; kingdom Metazoa; phylum Chordata; class Actinopteri; order Tetraodontiformes; family Monacanthidae; genus Nelusetta; species Nelusetta ayraudi. The sequence goes on from NW_027466142.1 coordinate 200,708, forward strand.
TAATGTGCCCTACCTGTGTCTTCTTGCCCCGCCCACTCCCTCGCCTGAGCTGTGCTCCCTCTCCCGTCTTTGCCGCCCCATGTCAGGAGTTCCTGCGGTCTCTACCTCTGTGAGTGTCTTCCATCATCCCACATTCTGTGTTTGTGTTGTGAGCCAGCCGAGTAATTCTCCTGACCTCTCCCGCCTCTCTGCCCTTGTTATGCCTGATTCTTCCTGCTGGGTGATTATTAGCCTCCATGGCAATTCTTCTGTTGTCTGTATGTGACTTCACTAAATGCAGGAATGCAGGTTGACCATGTATCAACCTCTTTGTTATGTAATATAAATATGTATATATATATATATATATATATATATATATATATATATATATATATATATATGTATATATATATATATATATGTATATATATATATATATATATATATATATATATATATATATATATATATATATATATGTATATATATATATATATATATATGTATATATATATATATATATGTATATATATATATATATATATATATATATATATATATATATATATATATATACATATATATATATATATATACATACATAAAACCTGGTAATGTAATAGAAATTCTGAAAATTACAAAACCAATTACATCTAAAAATCTAAAACAGTTTTTTCCCCTCTGATCAGAAACATATTGGTTTGCTTATTTGTTATATTTTTCCAATGGAATCTTGTCATTTGTAAGATTTATTTTCCTCCATTTCCCCAACTAATGGCCATCTCGCCGCTCCTCGTGTGAAGTGAGGGTGAGCCGCTGGAGTCCGCAGTGTCCAATCTGCCGTGATTTATGGTTTGTTTGTTTCATGAGACAAGAAGAAAAAAAGTGCGGGGGGGAGTCGGGGGTTGTGCCTGTGATACCTGCAAACAAGCGTGGCGCTGGGTGCTTCTGCTCTGGATTGATTCTCTTCTCCTGCGTCTGCTCTGGTGAAAGATACGCTCGCTCCGCCTCAGAGATCAATTGTTTCTTCATGGCCTCGTGGTCTTTAAAAGAAAAAGAAAAAAAAATCTTTGGACAAAGCAGCCTCAAGAATCGCAAAATGTCAGTAAAATTATATTTTCCAGCGCAAAGGTCTCTCTTTCATATCTGAAACTCAATTTCAGGCTTTGGTGGCTGTAGAGATAAAAGAGCTACATGGGAACGTCTCGATTTGGCTGCGGAAACACAAACCATTTGTGCACATACGGCTGTGCTACAAATCCATAAGTGACGCAAGAGCTTGGCCGCTTCCATTATTATCCCGGAAACATCTGGAAAATTGTAGTTATTATCGTGATAATTACTGTCATTATTATAATTTTAACAGCGGACAAAACGGAAGACAACGAGCAAGCAGAAGGTCAGGATAGTGAAATTACACATGTGGCAATTTCCTTGCTAATGGCAATGTTGTATTGTTTGAAAAAAAAAAAAAATAGAAATTACATAAAGTAAATATAATAACACTGTTGTTATTTTTTTTTTCAATATTATAATGCTTGACTTTTAGTGGCTTCAGGAGCTCTTATCGAGTTTTGTTGGTTCCTGTATGTTAGCTTAAATATGTTTGCCCCAAGGGGGCACTCTGATATCGAGCTCGCACGCTTTTTACCGCCGACCCACATTTTGTGTTCTGTAAGAAGCTCAATTGTTTTGTGTTTTTTTTTAATGTCAGCAATTAATCGGACGGCAGCACAATCCATCTGAACTTCTCACATGTCGTGTTCTGGAGGCTGCATCACATTCCGGCAAATGGCTGAAGGTCAAAGTGTTTAATCTTTACACCGCAACAAGGTGTGCACGCTCTGTGCTGTATGCACCAAATACAGGAATTTCCAAATATGAAGTGGCGTCGACGGAGCAGGATGAAGGCCATTTACAGCTTCATCAAAACCTTTTGATTCTCTCCAACCACCTGCAAAAGGGCAGCGCGGAATGTGGCAGCACTGACATTTGGAAAAGGCTTTTGTTGGGGGTGAAAGCGCAGAGTCTTAAAAGATATTGTTTTTTTGACCTTTGGCTAAGCAGAAGAGAAGCTAGAACAGAAAATGTTCCGGAAGGAAAGACTGGTGAAGTCGGAGGACCAAACAGGTTATGTGGCTTCGATCTCCGAATCGCTGAGGGTCAACACTGACTTCACTTCCTGGACGATACTTGTAACAGATTATTTTTACCAGGGCCAGGAAAAACTTGTAGACATAGGGAAGATATAAACCCTTATGTTGTTGTTGTTGTTGTTGTTGTTGTTGTTGTTGTTGTTGTTGTTGTTGAGATTCGTTGTTGTCCAAATTCAATTTTTCATGGGAAATGAATGAATTTCTTTTATTTTTCAATTACGGAACTTTCAGTTTTTAAAAAGTGGTGCAGTACACTTCTTTTTTTTTATGTCCAATCATTTCAGAAAGTTCAGAAACTGCTCTCTGCTTGTGGAGAGGCTTCTGTCGAGTCTTTGGATGTTTCTGGGATCATTTTTTCCTTCCTAAAAATGATTTGGGGTGAAAAAAAAATTGTAGAAAAAAAGGATTCAAATTCAATTCTGTGAAGTTTGTCAGTCCAGAGTCCTTAAATCAAAATTCCATCCATTAATTTTCTATGACCACTTGTCTTCAGATCAAAGGAATTGCTTGAACCAGTCCAAGCTGTCTTTGGGAGAAGGTCGCCATGGACAAGTTGCCAGTTTATCACAAGGCCACATGAAAAGACAAACAACCATTGCACAGTGTTTGGACTGTGAAAGGAAGCCAGAGAACCTGGAGAGAACCCAAACACACAGGGAGGTCATGCAACGTTCACACCAAAAAGGCCCAAGGGATGGAACCCACGACCTTCTCCTGGCTCATCAAAGACCTCTCAGTGCTGCTGCTGGTCCTTTATTGACAGCCGTGGATCTTCTTTTATCGGCCTGACTGATGAGGAGAAGGTGAAGTGAGCCTTTGTGCCTGACACTGATTTGTTCAGCTCGTCCTCCGACGCAATTAGTCCCTGCAGAGTTAAACGACCACGGTGGTAAAAGGCCTGTGTCTGCAGATTCAGACCCACTGTTCTCTCATTTCTAGACCCCTTGTTTTTTGACAGTGCCTCCTCCTTAACTCCTAACTCCATCCCAAACCAAATTGTAATTTGTAATTAAACTTTAAAGGTGTAACTTGGTATGTGTAGTGGTGTAGTTGCAGTTTCATACACGAAACAGGTGGCACTGTTCCAAAGTGGTCTAGAAACGCGGGACCAGAACAGTGCGAACTGACAATGCAATCTGGTCAGCGGACACACACTATTGAGGGCATCAGCGTCCTTGCTGCATTCTTGAGTTCGCCACTGGGTGCCGCTCTTCGGTGCGGAAATAGGGCTTAGTAAAATGAACCTGCAGCTTGATAGACAAGTTCTTGCCCTCTTGACCTGCTGGCAGCCGAACAAGAAGGTGTCTGTCTGTCGGCTTGGAGGCAACTTCCATTCATGCAAACTGATACAGTGTACAGTAATCACAGTGTTCCTGGAAAACAATAGTCGCGTTGGAGGGTGATTAATTATCCCCCTGTCCCTGTGACGTGTAAAGCGATGCTGTTTTAATTTGGGGTCTCGGCAAAGACTCATTAATCTTGGCCTGGATGCTGCTGCTGGACCTGGAGGCCGAGTTGTTTTGTGTTCATTACCGCTTTTTTTTTTTTTTTTTTTTTTTGCCTTCTGCTTTGTCTTTTTGCGTCTTCTTTGCATCTTCTCCGCTCTTTCTTTGATATATCAAACAGAGCAGAGTTGAAGCATATTGTACGTTAGTGCTGTAACGCGGCTTCCTGCAGCGCTCGCATCGGCCCCCACTCTTCACCTGCGGTCGGTAGGTAACTAGGACGCGTTGAGAAAACACGCTGCGGTTGCAACATGGAACGGTGAACTGCTGGTCCAGAGGAAGCAGAGGAGCTCCTCCGAGCCCTGTCTGTCGGATGGCAGCCTGACACGATGGGATTTGACAGTGCCGCGCTGGGCGTTTGATCGGCCCGGGCCCCCGGAGCCCTCGGGGTCTGACAGCCTCGGGGGAACCAGCATCAGCCGCCGCTTTGAGACACAGCCAGAGTGTTTTTCTTCTTCCTGCTCCTCCACAGCGAGACCCCAAGACAAATACGGGGCAGAACACGCGTTTCTTTTTTTTTTTTAAACCGCTCTTCCCGCACGGCGCCCGTTTGCTCTTAATTGCTCGTGACAAGGACAGTGTGTTGCTGCTCTTCTTCGGGCTCAGTGTTTTTCTTAAGCACTCGTCCGAGTGAGTGTTGAAGTTTTAATTTCCTTGTCGCCGTCCGCCAGGAACAGAATTATGGTTCTGAACCAACCTGCCCATTAAAGCCCGCTTGGGGCCAGGTCACCGCCAGGTAATCTCCAGGAAGACTGTTGACTTTGATTGGTGAAAATTGGAACCTTGGGCAGTTTTAAGACTGATTGAAAACACTTAACTACACGTGAAAAACCATCATTGTTTACTTGGACTTGGACGAATTGCATTTTCATCCGAACTACAGAAGAAGAATGTTTTGAAGGGGAAGAGTTTCTTGTCATTCCAGAGCAGAAAGTGTATCAAGTTAAAAAAAAAAAAAAAATTTCGATAGGGTTTGCCGTGGATGGCAACAACAACGGCTGCGGAGGAAGCAGCAGAGGTCAGAAAAAGCAGCAAACTCTGCCGAATGAAGCCATTGAATATGGATGTGTGTGCACGTGCGAACGATCAGCTGATTCACATCTGCTGATTGGTGGGAGATGCCATCGAAACTCGACTCGTCGCAGTGCAGCAGCTAATGAAAGTCCCTATCTCGACCTAGGCTCACCGGCCTGCTGATAAGACACACACACACACACACACACACACACACACACACACACACACGGACACTCAATGCAATGAAAAATAATCTCTAATTAGGCCCTCTCCCTATTACGATAATGAGTTATCTTCTGAAAAAGTCTTCCAGACCACTTAAAAGTCTTGTGTGACTTTAATTCAATAGCTGGGATGCTGCATTCCCCTACAAGTGCACTCTTACAATTCGGAAATCTTTTTTGCTTTTTCAGTGGGACGTTTCACTGAAACTTTCCGCAGTCGTCGACAGTCACAGAAATCTTCGTGCCGACAGCGCCGCAACCCCGGAACGTCGCTGTGGCTGTTTCGGTGTTTGAGCCGCAGTTTGTTGCAGCCGGCGGAAAAAAAAAAAACATCTCCCCTCCATATGGCGCCGCTCACATATTAATGGGAGAATTTACAGCGTGCTAATGGCTGCCCCGACTGCGCACGAGTCCTGAATGGGCGCCTGGCTGTCGGTGCCAGCTGGCGCCCTCCGAGTGGGCGGAGCCGGAGCCGCTGCACCGCCTCACTCCCATCTGATTTACTGTTGATCATCTATCGGTTCTGTTGTGTGTTGTAGTCTCCTTTTTTCCTCACGCAATGCTGTGGTGGATATTTCCATGGCGATCATGAGTGCAGCGCCCTCTGCTGGGCCCCTGCAGACTCTCTGGAAATTTTGGGAGGCCTGGGAGGGACAGACTGCAGGATAGTATTACTGTTTACAGATGCTGGTGACACCTGCATCCGTGTCATTTGTAATCTTATTTGTTTTATGATGCAGATAGCATACAATTATACATTAATCAAATGCAGGAAGAATTTTTATCATTATTTAATGGGATTAAATATAGCAAGGAGTGCCGAAAGCTACAGCTGTCTATTTTTTCTTGGTTTTAAAATGTATTTGTTTTGAAATTCGCAGTGAATAAAATTAGAATGATATTGCAATCAGAAATTGTGATACTAATATTTGCCACATACAGGATATGATCATCCGGGGTTTTCTATGTGTATGTAAATAAATGAAATACTAAAATGTCTAAGATTAAATCTATGTATTTATATTTTTGTGAGTGAATCATCTGATTGTGAAAATTGTGCCTGTGGATTGCTGGCTGGATGGATGGATGGATGGATCACCAAAGGGCAACAACATTGCAGTGACAGGAAAAGAGGAGAGAGCAGGTGTCTCTTAAAGCGGGTCAAACTCAGGTGAAGTCGACCAGAAGGAAGAGACAGAAGCAGACAAAGAAACGAGTGGCAGCTGCCCTGCACCAATCCACAGAGGATCATCAAAATATTTGAACCTTCAGGCACAAAGAGAGAGTAAACAAACAACCCAAGCACAGACGTTTTACCTTGACGTGATTTTTCAAAGGTCAAAGAAAAAAGCCGAGTGACAGAAGACAGAGGGTGGAAAAAAGGAGAGAAAGGTTCCAGCACGGCGAAGGTGATGCGCAGCCTGATTGCAGGGACGGTGGCGGCGGTGGCTCCAATCAGGCGGCCGCCGCAGGATCAACACGCCCCCTCGTCAGCCAAAGGCTGACTTGGTGGCTGAAGAGGGAAAATCACGCAGGATGGCAGAAGACCAGTGATGAAGAAGGAACCCAAAGGTGATTTTTGAGAAACTGCAAACATAAACACAAAGTGTAATTCTTTGGTATTAAACACTTGATCATTTGAGTGCACGAGTACCACTCATTTGAGCTGTACCACACAGAAAACTATGCAAGAGTGCAGTGGACTGCCCTCAAAAAAGGTGCAAAGTTTTGCCAGACTCTTCACATAGAACTAACGTTGAGTCCAGAAGTCCGGAAGCTAAGCTAACTGTCCAAACCTTGACTGATGAGCAGTCTTTGTTTTTGTTTTATGAATGTCCCATTTTGTTTGACTTCACTGTTTGTGTGCGATTTTAGTTTGTGCAACTTTATCCACTCAGCAACAGACACACAGACAGTAGACGGAGCTGACGCCGCTAGCTTGAAGTTTTCAGGCAGAAATGAGGCCACATGAAAGAACATCCGCTGTCCCGTTTCACCAAGAACAAGAGACGACGTCAGATGGCATTTTCTTTCAAAGCCTTATTTACTTTATGTTCCATTCTTCTATCTAAATAACTCATCTACTCGGCACCCTCCTGTTAGCGTCGCTGCTGCTGTTGCTGTTGAGACTTTAACCTAGTTTGCTTATCTTCTGGCTTCTGATTGGCCAGCATCCTTGGGCTTTGCGGTAATATCGCCACCTTCTGTTTTTTCCATGCCATTTCCGCCCCCTGATTTCCTGCATTTGCAGTGGTTTGTGGTCGCAATTGTTGTTGAAATGAAATTAGCTATGCCAATTGTTTTTATTACCCTTATTTAAAAAAAAAAACAAAAAAAACAATGAGGTGTTGACAAAACCTGAGTAATTTAAGGCTTTATTTACATACATTTTCTCCTCTAAATTTGGGCAAAGAAAAAAAAAATCATAAAACAGACATGTAATTGGCTAAAAATATGTATTGCTTAACAGGAAGCTGCTGGCGCTTTAGCTTAGTTCCAGATGCCAGAGCAGAAGTAGCCCGAGGCTCGTTTGTAATTCTGGTGCACATCCCACAAGACATTCTGTCGGAATGTTTGAAATTATTCAGCCGGCCTCCCGCTCAATTCATGTTTCTCATCTTTTTTTTTTCTCCCCCCCCCAAACACACTCTGCTACAGCTTTATAAGTAAGTTCGTCATGTATCTGAAGTTCACGCCCCCCTCGGGGACTCGCGCAGCTTGTCGAGTTGGGAAAATGAACAAACTGCATTAATCTTGTCTCTTTACTTCCACTAAACTGAGGGCATGCCTCACATTTAAAGCACAAAGTAAAGCATTTGGATATTTTTTTTCTGTCTCATTTTTAGCCCTCTAGTGTCAACAAACCTCATAATGAAAGCTTGGGGAGAAAAAACCCAGAGATTTGTATGGGTGGCTTGGTAGGACAGTGCAAAAGGTCGACGTTACTCTAAAAACGTTTCGAAGCGCTGCTTGGCAACAAGGGATCGACAAGCACAGCCTCAGTGGATATTCTGTTTTAAATTCCCTTTGTACTATATGCATTCTTTATTTTTGACAAGCAGTACTTTGGACAGATTCTTCCTTCTTGTTGTTCATGTCTCACATTTTTTTTCTCTCTCTCTTGGAATACCATTGAGACATTTAATGGTAAAATACAAACAGCAAGCTTGGGAAGAAAACTGAAAAACTGCAATATTATAATATCTAAATGTCTCACTGTGAAAAATTGCCCTTAATAGTGTTCGCACAAAGTGTGTGCCAAGATGCGCAGTTCAAACCTGTCCATTGTGACGACACAAGGGGCACTGATGGCAATGACCCCACCAGCTGCAGGTTCAACCTTTTTGCGACTGATGAGATAAAGGATAAAACATGAGGAAGGCGAATCTCGAACCATCGCAGCTTGATTTCTGACCATGGAAAAACTTCTGATTCAGAGCGTTTTCCGTCAGGATCCCAGAACCAGTCAGCTTCTGCTAAATGTAATGTTCTTGGCGCTGCTATAGCGGGGGAACTGGATGGTTCCCTGACAATCAAACTGAAGGCTTTCATGGGTGGACACAGATAATTCACGTTGCCCTCCACTGACTTTTTATCAAGAAATCTTTGCCTTAATGCAACAGACAGACAGCTCATCCAATTCGCCACTTCCTGTGCTCTGTGCCAGATGGATAGCTGAGACAAATCCTAAGGATGTCGGTGACATTCCATTCGTCTCAGGAATCCTCTCACCCTCACGCACCTTCTTGCAACTCCACCATCTCATCATCTCACCCCCTTTCTCCTTCATTCCCTTAATGCAGCGTGTGACAAGGGAGACGAGAGACTCCAGGGAAACGAGAGGTGTTGTTTGTTTACCAGCTTTGTTTGCCTCCAGATCCGGCATTTCTGCACGAAAACCCCCCGCAGTCCAGCCAAGGTGAAGAATCCGAAGCAGCCAGTCGCCGTGTCCCGCCCAGGAGGTGGAGGGAGGCGGAGCCAGCGCCCCCTTCAGGCTGCACAGAGCACTGATGGACTTGATAGAGGGCCGCTGGGAGGAAAAATAAATCCGTCTGACACCAGCTGACGTGAGCGGCGCCTCCAAACCAAGGAGGCAGGCTTATCGGGGAAAAATCAGAAATTGCGATGGCGGTGGGTGGTTCTTGGAGGATAAATATTCCGCTGGCTGGCATCTCGGGTGAAATCCTGAAACTGGGGGGGTATAAATAAGGTGGAGAGTGAATTTCCTGCCAGAGTCTGAACAGCCCCACATTCGTCCTTTCGTATCTTTGATTTAAGCGACTGGTCCGTTGTTATTTTAGACTGGCGACGGGCAGGCAGCCGTGAATCATACGGAAAAATGCACAGCATCGGAATGCCGCTTATCAACGCGGTGGGCAGATTAAAATATTCCAGCCGGAAATTGATCTATTCAACACAAATGTGCGCACGGATCATCGGGTCACATGCACGGGGACGATGATGATCAATCAGCCGCCGTCGAGTGTCTCAGGACCAAAGTGGTTTTAATCATCCAAAGTAAACGTTGTCTCTGGTTTCCCAGGAGGCCCCCACCCCCAACCCCTAGTGACGCCGGCCCCTTCCTTCCATTAGCCCCATCCCCATCTTCCAAGACAAGCGGCTAGATCTTTGATGTGATTTCGTCAGAGATGGGCTGCATACGCTCAGCCCCCGCCATCTCCATCATCCCGCCGCTCCAGTGAAACGTAATGGAGAAAATAGCCGGAGAGGTTGGAGGGGCGGGGTGATGGAGATGAATTTGAAAGAAACACGAGTGATAATCAATATGGTTGTCCCCCCCCCCCCCCCCTGTGAAGCTGAGCGACACCAGTCCCACCACACACCAGCCACCAGTCACCGTCCACCGCGGGCTGAAGTTTGGGGCCATCACGCCGCTGCCGCCACCGTGTAATTTATGATGAAGATGTCACTCTCAGAATGATGCGCCACTGCTGAGAGAGCCAATCTTATACTGAATATAAGAGCTTTTTATCCACAGCGAGGAGGAGAGGAGGGGGGAAAAATGTGGCTTGTTCAATTGGGTTTGGTGGCGCAGATGATGGATGGATCCAAGACATCCCATAACAGGTTGGAACTAAGTGAAGTGGCTCCAGATGACGGATGATGCACTTGGAACGTTCTCAGTGCCACTGATAGAAGGTCCGGAGTGTTTTAAAAGCATCTATATTGTAAAGGGGACGGCCCGACTTATTGGGGGGGGGGGGGTGCTCTCTGGCCAAAGAGAGTAAAGTAAACTCCACGCTGCCACATCTTTTCAACACGCTTCATCACGAAGAACATGAGATTAGGAACGTCAATGGACTCTTCAGTCAGGGTCGAATCAGGAAGTCTCTATGACACAGACATCAAGACATCACCGGAACCTTTCTGACTCATAGTATACCTTCTGACTTGAACACAATTCAAATAATCTTCTTTCTGAATGCTAACAACAGTGTTGTCTGCAAATGTCATCATATTTTCTACTGCATTATTCACTCTACAATGTGACTCACGCAAGGATGTATTTCCTGTATTCCTTAAAGTGCTAACTAGAGAAGGTTTGGATAGCCTCTGCAGATAATAACCAATTAAAGACGTGTGCAGCACCATTTCATATTCAACTGCATCGTGAAGAATAAACTGAAGCAGTTTTTCTCCTCCACCCATCGTCCGCAACGCAAATCACATTCATTACAGCTGCACACGTTGCACTCTCAGCACCCCTGCTGATCTCCTCTAACTTTTTCCACCTCTGTGATCAGAGAACCGACGGAGCCAGTGACACGACCCCGTGGTGTCGCCGGTTCGCCACCGCCTGCGGATTTCCCACTACCGTCAAAGCCGCTTATTTCTAGCCGGATCGTACATGCAGGAAACCTCACAGTCCAGGCGCCGTCCGTCTATAGGTAACCAGGCAACAGAGAGCCGCGATCAATAATGAATATGTGGCAGGTCACAGCTCGAGAGCAGGCTAGTGAGGGGTGAAGCGTACTTTTCTGTACCCACATGGGGTGCATACAAATGCAAACCCCACCACACTTTTTCGTGGAGAAAAGGAAGCTGAAGCGCGGAGCTGTCCGAGGTCAAACGCTCGGCTTCTTTCCCAGGACTTGAGACATCGGGGGCCAAGCGTGACAGTGGGGGGTGTTGGAGAAACTGGAGGGGGAGGGAGGGAGGGAGGTGAACAGAGATGAAATTTTGCTTTGGCTAATTATTCAATCACTTCCACGTGTCCAAGTGCTATAGCTGTGACGAATCAGAGATTTTTTCATTTTATTTTTTACCCAAAACAGGACGAACTCGAACGTCCTCCTTGTCTTGTCCTCACCGTGATCTGCCCCTCACAGGCTGCCGTTGCAGCTGAGTCGACAAACTCAGGTCCAAGAATATCACCTGAAAAGTTAGAAAGCAAAACCCCTGTGGCTATATGGTGGTACTGCAGAACACTTTTTGTGGCGCTCTGTTTTCTTTGTTGTGTTATGCTAGCTCGGTTTATTGGATAACAAATTTTCCGCCAGACAGACTTTCATTTGGAAACAAACATACTTGCAAAGTTCAGACAACCAACTTTACAATTTTCTTAATTGTTTGCGTTGAAAGACCAACACAATTGAACAGTAAACACACAAACACAATTCTGAGACGAAAATGAAGTTCTCATCAATTTAGATCTATATTGTTGCAAACAGCTGAGCAACTTCAATTGAAATCGTTTTCATTTGTCACTTTAGTCCTGGTTGTTGTCGCATAATAACCATCTCACACAGAGGAGGCGTAACAGCTCAAAAAGAGTGGCAGGGGGCAAAGTGTTGTTGTTGTTGTTGTTGTTGTTGTTGTTGTTGTTGTTGTTGTTGTTGTTCCCTCTTAGAAATCTTTTTTTTGTTTTCGCTGAAAGAGACATAACAATTGTTGAACAATAAGCTCAGAAAATTGTGACAAACAACCTCAAGCGCACAAAAAAAAAATACATAACAAAAATATTAGAGAGAGACCGTGACCGATGCTGTCCTGGAAATTTTTCCAATAAAGTTGTTTTGTTTGTTTTGTTTTTTTTATTCCCATACCAAATATTAGGCACAAAGAGAAGCACAAAGTCTTTCGGTAAGACTTTGGTTCAGAGGTGAAAAAAAGAAACCAGAGGTTTAAAAAGTTCGATCACAGCGTGACTTTTTGTGCGGCAGCAGTTTTAATCATCCAAGACTGACGAGAAAACCAGCACCACTGCATTTCCTTCCTTCCTCCATTTTCTGATTTTTGGTTTTTACTGCATACATTCATGTTTTTTAACTTCACAAACAGGTTTAAGCAATAAAAGGAAATATTTGATCTTTGACATCTGTTAGGACTCCTTGAAGAACAGGCTGGAACAGGCTGATGGTCTGAAAACAAACAGAGACATTTCACAAATAACAAAACAAAATGTCAGGCTGACACAAAGTGTAAACGGAGCCAATTAAATGTCAGGAAACCTGTGGTGTTGCCGTTAGCCCTTCCGTCTGACTCGTGTTGACATTTAACCAACGATTTGCACGGCAGCTTTGAGCAGCAGCGTTGAATACACTGTGGAGAAAGGCGTTTTTTTTGTTTGTTTGTTTGTTTGTTGTTGGTGGGGGTTTTTTGTTGTCACAGTTGACATGGAGACGCAAACACAGACTTCCAGCTGATAACAAACATCGAGAGAGGTCACAAAATATCAGAGAAGTAAGAAAAGATCTCCAGAAAAGAGAAATAGCCCTGTGTTTACAGCCTCCTGCTGAGACTAATGCTTTGTTGAGCCTGACATCACAGAGCGCAGATCTCCAGAATTTTGTCTCAGCACTTTTCCTCCTTTCTGCAGAGTTCACCAGCCGGACGGAGCCTCATGATGGAGCGTGACGCGAGTTCAGGCTGCAGTCAGATGATTGAATCCGCGTCTTCTAATCGGTCACAGAAGGCGGTTGTGGTCAGATAAAACGTGCTGATCTTTGCTTCCACACCGCTGCTCTCACTGCCCTGCTGCTGCTGCTGCATCTGAAACGGCTAAAACGGCTCACAAGTCACTTCTCTTCCAGTTTTGTGTCCAAATTGGTTTAATTTTCTGCCTGTATTGCAGGTGCAGCACAGCATGCTGCTTGTCCAATCCGGGGAGGAATTGAGAATGCAGCCATCATCGGCTGCAGACTACAAACAAAAATGCTTTAAAACAGCGCAGAGTGTCTCTAAATGACTCTGGAAAGACTGCTGATGGCACTTTTTTTTGGAACGAAATGGGACCTTAACAACTTTCAACATGACTTGGTTTGAACACTAATCATGCCATAAAGCAATCAAAGATCATTTTAATTTGTAGCTTTCAAATCGTTGAATATGTGACTTCCCACTGTTTCTACCGAAAACAACCCAAAAAAAAAAAAAACATCTTTCAAAGCCCAGTGGGAGAAAAACAAACTTTTCTGACACAGATGCCAAACCTTTTTTAGGCTTTTTCTGTTTTGAACACAAATTTCCATCTCACTGATTCGCCGAACAAACCGATTTCCCTTTCAAAACAAGAGGGCCGGCCCTAATCTACATGCACGGGTGGAGACGCCGCTGGGAATGCGCCTCAACTGTCTCAGGTGATGGAGGGGAAGCAGGAAAACAAATGATCCCCCCGCTCCTTTGTTTTCCCACTCGCCGCCCACCCGCTCTTGCCTCTGTTGTCGGTGCGTCCTGCTACCACGGCGAGGCCGGCCGAGCGGAGGGAACCGCCGCAAGCCGAAATGCAATCATCTCCGTCCGCCGCCGAGAGCTGGCGCCGGTGTCTTTGCCGACAGCGCACAAAGATCGCAGGGAGGCTGCGCGAAATCCCCTCGAGGCGGCGGAAACAGATTTGGCAGCCCCCGTGCCCCCATCACTCCCCTGCCAAACCATAATGGTGGGTTTATGCACGAGACCTTAATCTTGAAATGTTTTGGCGGACAGCAGAGGAGGAAAAGCGGCCGGCGGTTCAAAGTCTACTCAGCTCCTGGTGTTGTCTTATTTTCATGGCTGCCGACTGTCCAACCCTGGAGGAATTAAAAAAAAAAAAATAAATAAATAAATGATTTTTTTATTTGCTCAAAACGTCTTCATCGGTTTTTCAACGGACTACAAAAAATACTGCATGAATAATTGAATTACGCGAAAACCTCCTTTTGGCATCGTTTGGGAAATTGAGGCGCTCCAAACAGCAGCGGTTGCTGTGTTTGAATTTCATTCAGACTGCAGTGGCGTAGCCTCGCTCAATCAGTGACACACAATACAGCATGCTTAGCCCTGTGTTTACAGCCTCCAGCTAAAACGACTGCTCTGTTGGGCACAAACAAGACCGGGGGTTTTGTTGTGACATCACTAAGGGCAATGGTGTCTCAGCACTCTGCAAAGTGGAAGTGCAGGGTGGACCTTTCTCATTTCTGATGAGCTCACAGGCAGGACAGAGCAACAGCAGGACGCACTCGGTTTATAGAGTCTGTGTAACTGTGAATGCTAATCACAGCATGCCAAGCTGACATCAATTTTCTCTTTTTTTTGTCAGGCTGCAAAATAAGGCATAGACAATTGAATTAAACCATAACCACCGGCATATTTGAGAAATCCAGGCATCCACGCAGCAGCGGTTAAAAGGGAGATTTTAGCAGTGAGCAAACAGCATTAATGCAAAACCCTCTCGTTTTCCGACGTCCCACTCCATTCCACGTCTCTGCAATGATGAAGATCCAAGCCGATCCAACGCGTTGGGCCATCAAGTGAAACCCAAACAGTGTTCCGCACTTCAACGCTGAAATCAAATGAAATCACCGACCTTGCCAACAAGACGCTGCGTTTCCCCCTGCAGCAGAACGGAGCCGCGCTGTAAACATGACGGCGGCTTCAGGCAAGAGAGAGCAGGAGGATGAAGGCCAGTCTCAGCTCTGCCCGAGGACGAGGGAATGTCATTGTTGTTGCAACCAAGGAGTGCAACAACAATGAGAAATTTCCAGCCTGACAAATGGTGCCAAACTCACCAACAACAGCGGCGGCAGAAACAGACTGGGGAGGGAGCAAGCGAGCGCCAGGAGCTGACAGCAGCGATGAGACAGGTAGGCTCGCGACTCACTGAATTGGAACTGATGATGTCCCCGGAAAAGTACACTGTGAATAACAAGGTTCTGGGGGGAAGAGTGCACACAGACAGACTTACATTGTGAATTATACATCCCTGCTGTAACAGACTGCCAGTTAAAATTGTCTGGTCTGGTCTGGGTCTTATGAAAATCCCCCCCCAAAAAAAGCTCAGCGAAAAAGTATATACATCCCTCCCTGCAGGCAGCGTCCTTGTCCGGAAGTCTGTGCTGACACTCAGGTGAGTCGCTGACTCGCAGGGCCAAGTGTTTTCCAAAATAAATCCACTCGCCTCTTTGGTGTAACAGGCAAATAAATAACCCCTCCTAAGGCTGTTCCTTATAAGGCTGGAGATAATATCTTTTCCCTTGGAGACTGAGAGGGTAATTAACAACTTCTGTACCTGTGTGTGTGTGTGTGTGTGTGTATGCATGTGTGTGCGCGACCGACCAACATTTACTCGAGCGTTAGACTGGTTTAACTCGAATAGTTATGTTGTACATAAGCAATATCTTCACTTTTCTACTTAACATCACGTTTATCCAATTTATTTGCTTCAACATTTTATATATGCTTTTTTTATAGAATTAATATAGTCTCCCGGTGACTCTAGGTGTACCTAATAAAGTGGACTTTGAGTTCACTTCGGAACCGATGAAAATGCTTCGTATCCAGCCACCACACTTGCTTGGAACTCACCACAGAGGAATCGATATGAAGTTGTTATTTTTGAAAAGTGTGTTTGGGGGGGGAAATAGACAAAACTGTGGCCAGTTTTTCAACCATGATTGGGGGGAAAATGACAAAGTGCGCCAGCTCTTCCTGTCCGCAGGAGCTTGTATCTCACTGCAGCCCCATCGGTCAGCAGCCTGTTTTCTCGCTTTGGAAGGTAGGAAAGCGCCTCAAGCAGATTGCTTCAAGTTTTCTGTCAGCAGCGGCTTGGTGACAGCCGTGGGACCGTGATATTTTATTTATCTATTTATTTTTTGGATGTTGTTTTTTTTCCTTTTTTCCCCCTTCCTGTTGGCTCAGCCCGCTTGAGAGCAGCCGTTTGTGGTCGGTGCACGGTGTTGAGGGAGCCCCGGCTGCACTTTACAGATACACAAGCCGACGCTTTCAAGCCGAGACGCATCAAAGCGGCCCTGGCAGGCAGGCAGGCAGGCAGGCAGGCAGGCTGTTGTCTCCTGGGACTGGCCGCCGCCGTGCAGGAGGATTTCAGCTTTCTGCAGAGTATTTTCACGGCCAAAGGTGTGCATGCTGTTAGCCGCCCCCATGACATTTCCTCCTCCGACAAAGGTGGACCTCACCTTGCCGTGCATTGCATTTAATTTGGGCAGCTAATTAGACAACAGGTTGGGTTGGAGTGTGGTGGGGAGGGTCCTTCAAAAACCAGCTCATTACTCTTCCTTCCCAAAGTGAAAATGCCAAAAGATTCCCGTCTATCCGTCTCCATATCGCGTTGCAGCCACCTGGTGCAGATTGTGGAGTCGCACTCATGGCTTGAAGTCATCTGTGCATCGCTTGCCTCTCAGCAGCAGCAGCAGCCTATTGTGTTGTATTTTACTAGCAAAATGGCTGGACTATAGTGAACTTGAATGCAATTTCTGGCAAATGCTTCGAAAACTCATCTCACAACCTGTGACAATCAACGGTTCCCTCCACCCAGGTGAGATAAATAGCTTTGTTTGTTTTTTTGCTTGTAGCCCTTATCTTGAAAGCTGCTGATAGAAGGCTGAGCTATCTGTTATCAGACAACAACGAGTGGGAAGCAAGCAGGCACGAAACAGTCACTGAAGATGCGCACAACAAATTCATACGTCGGTGGCTAACTTTCAGGGTTCCACGTTAGACACATTTTCAGTTCTTTATCCTTCATCTCAAATGCGGGTAAACTGTACTTTGGTAAAAAATTTTCATGGTATTTCAAATAACTATTTCAAGAATTAACCGCGGTGCAGTCATGTTTTCATCATCGGGTTTTCAAGCTAAAGTATAATTGAAGTTTTATTTCGATACTACAAGTAGATGGCAACCCCCAAACACGCCTCTGAACTTTTGTACCAACCTTTGAAGTTCATTTGTGACATTTTGTCCTTTCTAGTCTCTCTCTTGTCTCGTCTACCTTTCCTGGTGGTCATACGGAGGTTCGTAGTGCAGGTATGATGCAACTCTGCCATCTAGTGGCACAGGGGTAGAAATAAAATTTACAGTTTATTATGTAGGAACGAACGCTGGAGATTAAGTGCTCGTTCCTACCCGGGTTGGAAAAGGTGGTGCACCAGCAGCAGTAGCAGAACCTCGACTGTTTTGATGTAATATTCGTCGCATTTCCAAAGTCACCTGGGGTAAGTCAGGTCTTTTGTTATGTGTTTTGTCTTTCGAGTGGTGTTGTCTTTATTTGCTGCGGCAAACAGAAGTGGCCCGAAAGGTTTTTTATATTTATAAACGTGACTACGGTGATGTGACTTTTCGGCACTAGCTAACTGCAGCTGTACTAGCTTTAGCCCAGGGGTGTCAAATAAATACACAGTGGGTCAACATTGTTATTTATTGAAAAAAAATAAAAATTCTTCCATTAGATATAACAGTCAATCTTTTTTATGGGAACCCACCCAAACAAGTTTTGCTTCAACCTGAATATGGAACAAGCAAAGCTTAAAACGATACAATAAATAACTTATTATTGCGCACAACGCAAAATCCAATTTCAAATTGAAAAAAAAGAAAAGAATCAAATGTAAATATGCCACTTCTTTATTTGCAGCCCTCTGATTTAAATTTCAAAAGTAGCCTTTTTCCAATAAATTCATACATATGACGTAATGAGCGTTTGCCAACTGTCTTTTCAGTGATCTCTCACGTTTGTCCTGCATTTTAGATTTATTCCATTAATGTTCTTCTTGCCACTGTCGCCAAATTTCTGTTTTCTTGTTCTTACTTCAGCCAATGGACTGACATCAGCCAGTTGGGATGGTGTTCAAAGATCTCCCCAGAGACGCCCTCATACGGCCCCTGACCAGGAATGAAGTGGTTGGCCTCCTGCTGCGCTTGACCATATTTGGTGCCGCCACATATTACAGCATCAAATGGGTCGTGGATGCTATGGATCCCACATCGGCCAGGAAAAAACAGGCCATGAAAAGGGTACACTGGCCAAAAAGAGGAACGTATCATTGGCCTTATTTGGAGTGACTGAAATGTCTTAGCTGCCTATCTTCACTCCCCAGGCCGAACAGATGATGAAGAGGATCGGCGTGGAGGGAGTCAAGCTCACAGAGTACGAGATGAACATCGCGTCTCACCTCGTCGATCCACTGTCCATGAAGGTAACCAGTCGGTCTCATTGGTTTTTCCACTTGACTTTTAACTTGACTTGTTAAACCCTTTGCTGGTCTGCCTTGCTTCTCTGCAGGTGACCTGGAGAGATATAGCCGGTCTGGACGAGGTCATAGATGAGCTGCAGAACACCGTCATCCTCCCTTTTCAGAAAAGACATCTTCTAGCTGGATCAAAACTCTTTCAGCCCCCTAAAGGTACCGCAGCAGCTCACCCAAACCACATTCATTCTTCTGGAATCAACCTTTGTGTTCTTTTTGGTTTATTCTAACATACACAACACACATCTTAAATCACACTCTCTTACATTTCCTGATACGGTTTTGTCCTCGCAGGTGTGCTGCTATTCGGTCCTCCAGGATGTGGGAAGACGATGATCGCCAAGGCAACAGCCAAAGCCTCGGGCTGCAAGTTCATCAACCTGCAGGCCTCCACGCTGACTGACATGTGGTACGGCGAGTCGCAGAAGCTGACGGCCGCCGTCTTCTCACTGGCGGACAAAATTCAACCTTGCATCATCTTCATCGACGAGATCGGTGAGGTTGTGATGGAAGTGATGAGTTTTTAGAGATGAAAGTGTCAAACAGGCTGAGATCCGAGTCTGTGTCAGGTCTGAACACTGTCCGAGTGTTCATACTGAACCATATATAACTTATTTCAGAATTTTTAAGACTCAGAAGCCAAAATTATAACTGTGCTCTTTTGTTTTTTAAGAATTCCCAAGTTTTGGACCGGAGTGAAAAGAAAATACTTTGCTTTGTAATTGTTTTTATTTTGAACTTCCCAGCCGTTAAAACCATTAATACATTTAAATGTTTTGTTTCTGTAAATTTAGCACACATTAAATTTTATTCCTCCTCTTCATTTGCAACCCATTCCTTACAAGCTTAATTTAAATGAATATCTCGTTGTTGCAACGGTTCTTAAATCATAAGAGGTTCTCAAATTCTAACCTCTAGAAAATTGCTCTGATCTCTGACAGCCACAGCTGCATCATCAAAGTTAATCGCCTTAGCTGCAGATTGATGTTCATCGGTAGATCCAGGTCGTTCACCCTCCCTCAGTGAGTGTCGTCAGTCGCTCTCAGCTCGCTGTGCTCTTGTGTTTTCAGAGTCCTTCCTGAGGAACCGCTCCAGTCTGGACCACGAGGCCACAGCCATGATGAAGGCCCAGTTCATGAGTCTGTGGGACGGCCTGGACACGTCTTCAACTACCCAGGTAGCACCACGGCCACCTCACGTTTTCTGTCTTTCCTGTGTTGTTTTTTTTTATTAATGCACATTGTTTTTGTTTATATAGCACATTTAACACAGCCATGGTTCACCAAAGTGCAAAATAAAGGATAAAGATAGTTGACAGGCGAGCTGTAATTGTCCACTGAAGGGAATGTAGCTTTTCTCTTCTCTACAGAGGTGTGATACAGAATATCAAGTGTTGATTAATACTTGATTAATACTTGATTAATCAGCAGCGGCTCTATCACCAGGTTGATGAAACAGCAGATTAATGTGGGGGGAGATTGTCTTCGAGCATGAGTGGTAAAACTGACTGATAATGAAAATGGAGTTCAAGTCGAGTGTCATGAAGGTGTGTGTGTGATTCCAGGTGATGGTGATGGGAGCCACTAACAGGCCGCAGGACATGGACCCGGCCATCCTGCGCAGAATGCCTGCAACTTTTCACATTGGCCTACCAGTGAGACACACACACACACACACACACACACAGTGTTCAACCTAAAATCTCTGACACTGTTATCTGTAAAAATCTGAAGTGAAAGTTATGGATAATTATCATTTAAAAAAAAAAAAAAAAAATATGGACACGAGTCGTGACAACGTGACATTTTGTCTCCATCGCGCCTTTTGTGTGTCGAACCACAGCCCAGCGCATTAAACTGGCCTTCATCACGTCAGATATACAATAACAGTAATCGCTGTCTTCAAGGCGTTCGCACCGTCAGTCTGAGACAGACTGCTGCCAGATGAGTGAGGTGCTTTTTTTTTTTTTTTTTCACTTAAACTTTTCTTGTCTGGTTTCAGAGCACAAGGCAGAGACACGAGATCCTGAAGCTGATTTTAGCAGGAGAAAATGTAAGATTTCCTTTGGTTCGTAATGTTGTTTGACCATGTGACATCAGTTTTTACTGCCTCATCTCCACAAGCTCCTAAAGCTTGAGGTCGCGCTTGCCATTCTTTAATAACTCGCTTTTTATAAAGAATCTTTGAGGGATGAGTTAAAATATTTCTGCTATTGATGCACACCAGGCGAAAATTCAGACAAATCTTGACGTGCTGTGTCGCCTTTTAAAATGTGGACAGCTGAGCAACGCCATCAATATGAAGGAGATCGCCGACAAGACGGGGGGTTACTCTGGCAGCGACCTGAAGGAGCTGTGCCGCGACGCCGCCATATACCG
Source organism: Nelusetta ayraudi (assembly GCF_046127955.1). Lineage (NCBI taxonomy): Eukaryota > Metazoa > Chordata > Actinopteri > Tetraodontiformes > Monacanthidae > Nelusetta > Nelusetta ayraudi. Next base: position 221,451 of record NW_027466142.1, read on the forward strand.
AGTGCGGGATTACGTCCGCAAGGAGCAGATGAGGAGCATCGCTCTGCAGCTGGACGACGGCCTGGAGGAGGAGAGGTATGAGCCACAGCGCAAAGCAGCCAGCACATCTTTTACTATTCTGCCGTTGCTTTTTTCTTAAAGGCCTGTGTGTGTGTGTGTGTGTGTGTGTGTGTGTGTGTGTGTGTGTGTGTGTGTGTGTGTGTGTGTGTGTGTGTGTGTGTGTGTGTGTGTGTGTGTGTGTGTGTGTGACGGAAAAACATAATAGGGCGCTGTCAGAAGGTCTTGTTGACATCTTGTGGTTTTTATATAAGAAAGAGGCCCTTTAATGTCTGATCGGTGCGACGCTCTTTCTGCTGCTGTTGCTTAGCGACTGTTTCAGCCCCTTGTGAAGAAAAAGAAAAGCCGTGAACGCTAAAATGAAGCAACATTTCACAAACTTTGACTCCGGCTGTGGCGCTGGCTGGCTGGCTGGCTGGCTGGCTGGCCTGCTCGCACGGCACAGGCAAGTTCATCCGAAGCGGACATCTGCTCTTCACGTCAAGACGTACGAGGAGGTAGATCAGTGCCAGCGTAAAGGACATCTCACACAGTCGCTTGCCTTCCAAAGCCGGCTCGCAACACAGTGCAGAATCTGATGAAAATTTTTCTACTTCTTCTGCTTGCCCCGTTTTTCAGAAGATTTTTGCCAACACCTGTAATTCTTGAAACGAGCCCTTTGTGATGTCACGCAGGGCCCTGATGGTTTTGGCCGAGACCACCTCCTTCCAAACATGTAGAAGGTCCAACAAAGGGTCTGTTTTAGGGTTAAATATGCTGTTTTTCACGAGATGTGCAGAACTAATTTGGACCAAACTGCGGTCCGTCCATCTGCCGCTGCTCCGACCCCTCTGCCACATTTTCGCACCCATTGTGGCTCCACCATTCAAAAGGTTTTCCCGCCCCTGACTTGGACCGTTAATGCAACTCATGCGCAGTTGCTCCAAGAGTTGAAGTTCAGTGTGTGACCTCTGACCTCTGACCTCTGACCTCCTGCTCACCAGGCCTGTGGACGAGGAGCGGCTTCGACCCATCACCCAGCTGGACCTGCTCTTCGGCCTGGACAAGATGAACGAGTCCAAGAAGGCCACCACGCTCATGTTGCCCAGCGTGGCCGAGGTTCCGCTGGACTAACCGACGCTGCCACCCAGTGGCCGCAGTGGTTCACTGCGAGTCAAACAGACGTCGATTCAGGACGCGGAGCTGGAGACGAGGGGTCACAACGGCCGGCCAGTGGATTTTATTTCATGTGAGTTTATGTTTCCCAGCGGGAGATTGTTGTGAGCATGCTCATTTCCAGCACTCGCCTGCTTGAAATCTACATTTCTAACATCCTCTGCAAAGTCGTGTTTCTGCGAGGAGCGGCTCTCTTGAAGTTTCAAGGTTCCCCTGTGGGAGTCGTGGAGGGGTTGGAGGCGAGCCGCGCCAATCTGTTGCAGCGAGTAAGTTCTAAAAATGGAGAAAGAAAGAAGCCGTGACTCATGATTCATGACTCATTTTAGAAATCTGAACTGCAGAGCCGTCAATTCCTTCAACCTCCCCTGTTAAGAAAAAAACCCTCAAGATTTTTAAAGATAAATGTGATATATTCTCCGCATTCGCCTCCATATGATCACATGACCTCTGGGCTTATTCCTGTCACAACAGTGCGGCCGTTTAAAGGGGCAATAAGTGATATATATATATTTTTTTTTTTATCACCACTAGAGTGCGCAGTCTTGTGAATGTGGCCTGAACGGCCTGGATACAACCCTAAATTCAAAGGGTCACCTTCAAGCCAGGTCGCATAACTCTTGTTACCGTGTTGTGTTTCCGAGGGGAGCGCTCACAGTGACCACCTGCCTCCTACGCAGAATTCTGTCAAGACTTTTTCTTTAGTTATGTTCAATCGTGGCTGCAGGAGCAGGTGGCACCAGCCCACTGGCCAGATGTGTGCAGAAGCAGGATGACTGGAAGCCAACGACCTGGAGGAGGCCACTTAAACTGAGATATAACCACGACAGTGAAGGAGCTCCAGCTTCTTCTTACTGTAGAAGCAAAGCCAACCCAGTTCCCTCAACTTCACCCTTCTACACTAAAATAAAAAAAAATTCTGAACCACTTGCGTATTTTGGCAGAGTTCTGTGTTGAATGCAGGTCCGTCACTGATGGTTGTCCCCTTGGAAACGCGACATGACAACAAGATCTGGTCACGGCCGGTCCGGTTTTGTAAACGAGAGGATAGAATGACTGGAAACCAAGAGAGAGGATGTGTGATGTGAAGAGATAACATCACCAGAGCTTCACATAGCAGCTTTTTGTGACGTTAAATCTGACAAAGATGAAAATCACGTATTTCCCCTTCCAGTCTTTTTTTTTTTTAATGATCAGGATTTACATATTTAGCCCAGCTAATTTTTACGTACAGACGTAAGACGTATGGATTGGCTTTAAAAAAAATTTTTTTTTTTACAGTTCTATTGTGCATCTGTGTCCAAGTATGACTCTTGCTGTATATTTTTTTAGTGCACTGAGTTACAGCTCCCAGGGAGTCCCGGTTCTGAATCTTTCTGTTGAAATGACAATTGAAAAATACAACTTTGAACATTCGCTGTTAGAAATGCACTTTTTCTTTGTAACTGTTACCAAGCGATGAGGTCGAACTGTGCATGCAGCGGTCAACCTGTAACCTGTTGGACGGTCGCTGCAGTGATACAAAAAGATCAACACATTTCGATGCATCTTAGTTAGCTTGCATGTGTGTAACAGTGAAAGGGTGGGGGGGTGGGGGGGACTGTTTTTACTGAAGCAGTGACCACCAATGAAGTGCCACTTCACATCCGTCTTTCCATCATTAGAGCTTAGTTTTTGACTGTAACACTTTGAAACATTTTTTTTTTTAAGTGGACATGTCATGGACATGTTGGCCATCAATCAATCGAGTTCCTGCCTCTGCAGCCTGCACATCAGGGACTCCTCTGTCGGCCTCCGCCGCCGCGTTCTCAGTAGAAGTGGCCGAGTCGCAGAGGGCCGATAGCTGCTGCCGTCACATATCTACCTTCTCTCTGTGAAAAGAGCCTCGTTACTTCCCACACGGTCCCAGCATGTGTTCTCAGATCTGTTCGTTGGTCTCCGGCGGACCTTCGTCCCACGCATGTCTGAACAAGGCGGGTATGGCAGCTGCGACCACCAGGGGGCACTGCGGCATCATACGCAAGAGAGCAGCTTCGTCGAGTGTTTGTTTTTTTTAATGTCTCTTCATTTGAGCACCTGAGATGAAGGATAAATGTAGTCATAATAGTGATAGTATTAATAATGATGATGATGATAATGTTGCCATGATAGTCGGCGTGTTTCTTTCTGTGTTCTCTGAAGCTTTGACAGATTTTGAGTCAATGTCTCTTCACAGAGCTTGTCATGACATTTCCACAGTGTGAAATCAATGCAGCTTCCTCTTAGTGTGTATCTGTTCAATGTGTCGATGTGTCTGTTTCCCCTTATATTTATTAAATGAAACAAAACGACACATTCAAGTTTCCAGTCATGATTTCAGCCTATTCAACGTTTCTGTGCCACGACATCACAACGCGTCTCTTTATTTCACATCAGACAGTAAATCAGATCAACTGTCTCGCCCGTCACGACTCGTGTGTGTGTGTGTGTGTGTTCAAGGTTACATTTACACACAATCTGATCCCTTTCGTCCCAAGTGACTCAGATCTGATTATGAACAGCACAAATCGCTTTCAATCCAGTCTTTTCACACCAGATCTGAGTCGCTCGATGTGATGGGATGTGATCTCGACGGCAACAGGATTATTTCAGCCTTCGTCACTCCCAAGAACAGAAGGAATTTCCCATCTTTGACATGTGACGCCTGTCCCGCTGCGTTAACGGGTCGACGTATGATCGTTTCGCCACTAGGTGTCGTCGACCAAAACAAACTGACTCCCTGCAGGTTGTCAGCAGCCTCGGGTGCAGCAGCACTGAACAATACAAAGGTAGTAGGTAGTAACACCTTTAAAGGCTCCATCCCTGTTTTGTGGGCAACATCAAGTGGAGATTATTGCAGCCAGAGGCTGGCGCTCTTTTTCTTTTCTTCTCTCGTGTAAAGCTACGAGTTTGGCTCCCATAAGCTGTGCGAGACTATATTTGGACGTGAAGAGGCCAGGGGCGGAAAAAAAAATGCACGTCGATTGACGAAGCTATTGATGAGTTATTCATGATGCGTGAGTCAGAGTCTCCACCTCCGTCCTGCGGCCGATGTGCGTTAAAAGGCCTGAAGATGTCAAAGGCTTCCTGCCGAGAGGCAGCCGGAGTCCCTGTAGCGTGGCCCCGGCACTCCGCTGGGGCCCCCGGTCCCGCTGGGACCCGCCTGTTTTTTCCTTTGTTTTTCCATTAGACAAGCGGCGCGGCGGAGAGGGTTCAATGGCCCCGGCTTGGCTCCGTGACGGTCCCTCCCTGAAAGCCTCGGATCTCTCCGATGGGATCGAGCAGACCGCCGGCGTTCGCTATTCCTCCCTCCCGTCATTCTCCATGTGACGTCCCGATCGCCCCGCCGACCTCCAGGAGTCATTAAAAAAACATGGCGTGTTTTTTTTTTTTTTATTTCTTCCCCGAGCACCTTCAGGCTCCGCATCTCGAGAGGGGATCGCTCAGGAAAATGGTGGTTTCAGGGTGAAGATTGCATCACGCAGCCGTGCGTGTCACCGTCGTGCTTCTCAGCAGCACATGGGAACCTTTTAGTTCCTGGAGAAGGAAAGAGGCGCCTCTAAGAGCCTCCAGCCGTCCTGGTGGACGAGCTCTCAGTGGGAGGAGGTGAAAGGCCGCCTCGTTCTTGTCTCCTTCTGAACACCGAGGAAGCGCCAACGAGGCATTGCATCTCGCCGCAGGCTGCAAACAGAGGGCTAAATGTGTTGTTTTCTACAGATGTAATGGGATTTAATTTTTTTGCTGCTCTGCAGAAGTCCGAAACATGAACCATGCAGGTCTGAGGTTGTAGAAAGCCGGACCATTAAAATGATGCACTTCATTGCGTGTGTCTGCTGAAAGAGGAGCATCAGAAAGTTTCTGTTTTCATCATGGATTTGGAAAAGGAAAAAATTGGACTGTGTGCACGTAGCTTTGCCAGTGGCACCAGTTGCTTTTTGGCAGGAATTTTAAATAAACATGTTTGGTTTTGGTCTTCTTATGACAAAAATCGGGGGTGACAAGCGCAGCCACGAGTCTCTCGGCGCCCCCTGGCTTTTTCTCCTTTCTTTGATCTAGACTCCAGCCAGCCGGGGTTTGTTTTTGGGGGAAAGCGATGACGTAATGATCTCAGACCGTGTTCATGATCAGACTTCTGTGTTTGTGCAGCGGCGGTTCTTCAAGTTGTGTTGTTTTGAAACGTCTCCTGGAGGAAAACTGTGCTCGGTCGCTCTGCTGAACGACAAAATCCTCTGTGTCGGAGGCTCCGTGCAGGGGCCGAGAGCTCCACCACGGCCGGTCAGGGACTCTCTGAATGTCACCTGCAAAGGTCGCGACCTCCCACAACGAGGGGCCACCAGCTCTATTTGTGCGAGAGCTGCGGTGAAATAAAAGCAATCATGTCGGCTTTATGCGGCCACTGGCAGATTTAATGGGCTGCAGAGGTTCACAGGGGGGCTTTAAGAGGAAGCTGCAGTGCATGATGGGTGAGGACAAACACACAGGGGGCGGCGAGTGGGAGCGCCGTCGGTTTCAATCCCAGAGAGGCGTTTTTCGCAATAGGCGCCGTCCGCCGTGTGTTGAGTGCGCTGAGGTTTACGTGAACTTTAATCTCCCACTTTGACCTTCGCTGTAAATCTTCCTCTCGCCATCTTTTGCAATAAAGGCTTGATGGGAATTAGACTTCCTGACTGGCCCAGAGGGGCAGGGAGGGTGACGGCTGTTATCTTTATCTTTGCGTATTCGACTTTCCCAAAACGAGCAGATTCAATTTTTACGCAGACATTTCTTTAATTGTGTAATATTTACAATCTCTCTCCTGGGGAGGGAGGGGATTACAAATGACCACATTGCATATAAAACAAATACCTTAATCAACTCTAAACTTATATTGCTAATACTGCATTTAACTATTATATATTGAAGAGACAAACTGAATAATTATGAAAATATGGCCGATTTTTGCAGGTATAAAACCCTCCAATTACGGCCTGAAATCCAGTCAACCAGCAGCCGAGCCTCTTGCAGCCAGCGGCTCCCTGCCGACGCTGAGTTTCCGCCGCGTCACATCAGAGTGATTGCGGCTTCGTGGTGGCAGATAAAATTACAGGTTCGGTTCCGCCGCTCTGCATTTTCACGGAGCTGCTGCCTGATGTGTCAGCGCTGATTTGCTTCTTTCCACTTCATTTGAATTTGGAACTTTCCGGTCGGAAGAGCAGCAATTTCCAAAAGCGTCGGTGACCAAAAACACACTTTCACCTGTCAGTGTGCATCGTTTGGCGACAAATAAAATCTACCCGTTTGTTTGGTTGGTTGTTTGTTTGTTTTGATCGCTAATAAATAAATAAATAAATAAAAAATGCATAGCCGGATGATGAAAGCAGCAGTGAGTAATTGGAAATGTGTGTTGGGTACACAGGAAAACTCCCACATTCCCAGTTGGCCGGATCCTGAACTCCAGCACTGGAGCGACATCAGAGTGATTCACTGAGAAGGAAACGACTCACTTTTCATTCCGTCTGACTCGGTTGGTGCTGGGAATCGTCCTGAGGATCACTGTGTGCCGGAAAGCTCACACAGTTTAATTCTTGTCAATACAATATTTCTACGACAACGTTTTTTTTCTCTCTTTACTTTATTTTTTTTTTTCAATCAAAGCCATAAAATGCACCATACGCTGCAGATAAACATCATAATTACTCCCTCGCATTTAATTTGACGCCGCGTCTTTTTAATCTCCTACTTCATTACAGTTCTGGCAGGCATGAATTTAATTTTCCGATAGCTTTCAGATTATCTCCTCTTTTTTTTTTTTTTTAAAGATCTCCTGCTCAGCTAATCACGACGTTCATTTTTTTCCTGTTTTTTTCTTGTTTTCTTGACGCCTCGCTGAGGGTTTCAGTGTTGGCTGTCAGTTCAGCCTGCCTCCTTACATTTACTGGAATTAAACAGCAGGAATGATTCTGCTGCTTTACCGTGAACAAACTGGCTTAAATCACCTTAAGGCACATCGTTGTAGTTACCACCAGAATCGACCGGGAGGAAGTGGACGCAGTCTCTCCAGCTTAAAGGACCCACGTGATGCAAAGCTGACTTTTTGTTGCAATGACGTGTCTGCATCCAGTCAAAGTCCGAGCAACAGGGCGGAGTCAAGCTTGTTGCGAAGAAAACAAAAAAAGTTCTGTAATTTACCCTTTACGATGTCACAAAGGGCAACAAAAGCTCTCTGATGCCTCTCCCAGGTGAGTGACCACACCCCCAGTCAAATGTTGGCTCCGCCTTCGAGAGACGGCCGTGTGCTAACCAGCCCCTGCTCCGCCACCCCCTCCCACTTCCAAACAAGGTCCGTCAAGGCGTCGGTTTTAGCGGGAGGCTGCAAACAGAGGGCTAAATATGCCGTCTTTCTGGCTTCTCAGAGGCTCATTCATGCGAGGCTGCCTTGCCGGAGTTCAGGGTGAAAAGCAAATGTGTGGAAATGATGACAACGCGGGACCTTTAGCACCCAATTATACCAAATGACTGCTGCATGAATATTGATTCGCACCTCCGGCTTGTTTTTTTTATGGATAATGAGCCAAACTCCAGCGCAGCGTTTCTCCAGGACTTCATTCAACTTCCTTGTTCTGGTCGGCCCGGCACATCCTTCCCGCCTTTCTAACTTCCCTTTTTTGCTTTGCCCCACAAAGGGGATGTTGAAGAAGCATTCATATGCGGAATCGGCAGCCCGACCTCTGCCAACCGCCGCCTCTCGGTCCAACTCTCCAGAGCGGCTTCAGAGAGGCGGCGGAGCCAGCAATGCCAATGAAAGAGCGGGCAAAAAGCAAAATATGTAAAGACAAAAAAGGCCGCACTGCGCCCGCCGAAGAGAGCGGATGGATGGGATAATGACGGCTAATTAATCGCGCGCCGGCCGGGGTCACACACAGACGCAGGAGCAGGAGGTGATGACTCATTTCCTGCTGGAGGCTCCACGCAGCAGGACTGCTGCTGCTGCTGCTGCTGCTGCAGTGCTGCTCTGAGGAACAAAAAGGGCTCCTTTATGTACGTCTCTGTGCATATACATGTATATTATTCAAGCAACGTTTAGCATCAAATGTCCATCTTTGTTGTATGTCCTCTATGTACGTCTCTGTGCATATATATGTATATTATTCAAGCAACGTTTAGCATCAAATGTCCATCTTTGTTGTATGTCCTCTATGTACGTCTCTATGCATATATAGTTACATTATTCAAGCAATGTTTTGCATCAAATGTACATCTGTTTTGTACCAGTGTCCCTCCTGCACTTTGACGCAGGGCCACATGAGATTGCGGTGTTTGATGCTGATAAAAAGAAGAAAGTCTCGGGCTCAAAGGTCCAGTGTGCAAAATTTTGAAGGAAGCCTGCCTGACAGTGCGTTTCATATTCAGGGTCATTCATTCACTCTCAGAAAGGCTTCCTTAAAAATGGCAGCACACGATGGCAGCTAACTGGGAACAAGAACATTATTGCTCTATTTATATTCTTGTACATGTATATATGAGAACCGTTTTGAGGGTAGGAAAACAAAATGAATGTTATTGTACTGCAAGCATACACTTTATGCAGCACGTTATGCTTTTACCAACATAAAAATCATGAATCAACCCAAGTTTTACACACTGGACCTTGAATGCAAGTTGCAGTTATTTTTTCCTTTTCTTTTTCTTCATTGAATTGCTCTCATGACACATCCTGTGACGTGGCTCCCTGTCCAGTCGCTCTGATGACCTCACGTTTTTGGCTCGGATCGGCTCAAGTTCTCACTAAAACGCATAGCTTGTGAGTAGAGTGGACTTGTGTGTAGAGGTTGCCACCGCTAGCCACTAGCGGCTAGCCACTAGCGGCTAGCAGCTGTCCTGCCACAATAGCTGCGTTTCCACGACAGATTTTTTGCAAAACAAAAGCGATATTTCTAAAACTTTGCCAAAGTACAATTGCAATTTGCAGGTGTTTCCATTGAATTGTGTGAAGCTCGTCAAATCTAGTCCTGCGAGACCCCACCTTGAGGAGGATGGAGTTCCAAAACATTTTGCGTTTTTGGAGCAGCTAGGAGCTTTTGGAGCGTTTTGGAGTTAGCGTCTGGGGGGATTGGAAACGCAGCCACTGACACGTCTCTTTGGTCGTCTATTGCTGTTTGACGGAGCCGCCCGTCTTTACGCCCCTCCCGACAATTTCAACGTCTTTGCTCGGTGATGACACTGCGGCGGCTTTATGTAAGAACAATAACAACAACAGCAGCGTGTGTGCGTGCGTGCGTGCGTGCGTGCGTGCGTGTCGGGATCCTCGGCAGGTTTTTAAAAAAACGAGGCCGTCGTGCACATCAAAGCTGTTTGGTCGATGTCTCTCATTTACGGCGTGCAAAAGGTGCAGCTTATTGCACTTTAAGGCCGTTGTTTACAAGCCGCACTCTGTGAGTTTTTTTTTTTTTTTTTTTTTTTCCCCATCTAGCGCAACTTCAAGCGGCTGATGAATATTCACGGAGGAACTTGAAAGGGGGATTTTCTCGCTGGCTGAGTGTTTATCTTGTTTTCCTGTTGCACGTTGATGATGTTTCGGCGTCGAAGCTCGTTAATGGCAAGAAATGACTCCTTTCCCCCCCCCTCCCGCTGGCAGTCGTGGCGCTTAGCGGCTTTTAATGGAACGCTCCCGTTTGACATTCCATCCATCCGTACATCCATCCGTCTGTCCATCTGTCCGTAAGTTCAGTTTCTATCGGCGATTATCCCTCATGAAAAAAAAAACAAAATCATTTGCGCCGCGATGAGCTAAAGCGCTCGCTCGCATTTGCATGAGGGCGGGAACGACAGAGCAGCCTCGCAGTTCAGCTGCCTCTGATGCAGGTGGGTCAGAGAGATCTTGCAAACACAGGCAGTCTGGTCGTGCATGTGGAGGTTCTGCATCTTTTTGCGAGACAACCTGATACAACTGGACGAGCAGCAAAGTTGAGACCAAAGTTCTGTAATGCACCCGTGATGATGTCACGAAGGGTAATGGAGGCTTTCTGTATAATTAATCGCATTAAACCATCAAACTCAACACCCACCCACACACACACACACACACACACACACACACACACACACACATCTGTAACACAAAGTCAGGACCAAATTGTGAAAATCGGTCTTGGTATTTTTAACAGGCCAGAGTGAATTCACATTTATTTGACAGAGCCCACAGAAAACGTTTAGAAAGAAAAAGCTGCAATGTCAAAAAAGGACAAACGTTGGAAAATAACTTCAATAATATTTCAGAAAACTCTCCATGGCTGCCAGAAGGAACGTCCAGTTCTGCTGCGATGCAGTTCCTGGAAGTTGTGTATGACTTTGACCTCTGCAAGTTGGCGGCGACTCCTCTTTTTATTCATTTATTTATTTTTCCCAGCGTTACCTTCACCCAGCACCCAGCACCTTCATGAGTCAGCACAGGCTGTGTTTGCCCACTCTGACTTTGCTGCGCAGACTTAAACAGCCAGCAGCCCAGCGGCTCGGCCCTGATTGGCACGAGTTGTTTGTCTTCTTCTTCTTTAGCCTGTATTTTGTAAATAAATGTGATTGTAAAAATCAAAAAAAAATCTCCTTCTTCTTCTCCTTCTTCTTCTCCTTCTTCTTCTTCTTCTTATTCTCCTCCTTCTTCTTCTTCTTCTCCACCCTGGACTTTGATCCACTCGCTCCGCCAGCTGTCGGCCAGATGTGTCCTCCTCTGCCGGATGTTGTCTGAAACAATAGGATGATGCGTTTAAGGCCGGGCAGCTAAAATTGCTTGTTTTTGCCGTTCTTGGCACATTTACAGTTTTTTTATTTTCCACGCCTGGAAATGCGGCGTTCACACCGGCGGTGGATGAGAAGTGAGTTGAGTCTTTATTGCAGAAATGGCCGTGAAACTGCCTAATGAGGAGCGGCGCCTTGTAACTGTCAGCCATACATAATAAATATCTCCGCTTCCTGCGTGCATGTCGGCAAAAATATTAAGTTGTCACATAAAGCGAAGGGCTGTAAAACCTTGATTTATGTAAACAGGAAGTGATGCACATGGTGACTAATGTGCTGCGGGTCGACCTCTCGGACCGACTCGACATTCATTAGTTTGCAGATGCCCTGGTCGTAAACGGAGAAATCAGCCAATATCAGCCGTTCACACCCAGCCAGCGTGCAGGAAAATCTTCTTTTCCAGCCAAACAGCCTAAAAAAAGGACGTTTTTTTTTTTTTTTCCATTTAACACAAAAGCAAAAAAAAAAAAAAAAATCGACATCTCTCCGATTTTAGCATTGCAGTCTTGACAACTTCTGATCGACATTTTATTTTTACACTGGCGTTTCTTTGAAAATCATGGAAACACCCTGATCTTGGCGCTGAACAAGCCTTCCGAACCCTGGCAGGGACTTCTTATGTTTCTTCAGTGGTATTTAGGAAGAGACGGTGTCGTGTGAACAGCTACCTGGGACCCACTGGGCCACAAAAGCCTGTAACGAGGTCCAATTTCCCCCCCATTGTCTGCTGCAACGCTGAAAACATCTTTGATTAGTTTGCATTGTCTCACTTTGATGGGGCTTGTTTTTTCTTTTTTTGTGCACGTGTATAAAAACATCCACAAGTATCAGCGCGCCATCATCCATTATCCATCCATCTACCCATCTATTATCCATCCATCATTCATCCAGCCATTAATTATTCTATCACCTCTTCTAAACTTGAACTGATTTGTTTTGTTTTTTCGCCCTGCTGCTTCTACAGCCCTCTGCTGTGTCCTTGACGTGATCACCTCACCGACCCACCGTCCTCCGACCAGTGTTGCTTGATTCTCTCCGCCTTCGTCGTTGGCTGTTGAGTTTTTGTGCTCGGCGTTTGTGATCGGTTGACGGAGGGGCCGCCGTCATTGTTTGAAGCTCCCTTTTTCTCAGCGACACGTCGCTGCTCCGCTCTCTCCGGCAGCCACTATTTTTAACTTCTCTGTGTTGTGTTACCACGGCAACCAAGGATGCAAAATAAAAACTACTGCAAGGGGGGGGGGAGAAAAAAAGCCTCCCGGCTGCTCACATAACACGCGGCACTTCGCAAAAATACAAATGAAAAAAATAAAAAAAATGTGACAGTGCAGGTTGAGCAGAAGACATCTGTTCAAACAGACAAGTCCTGCAACCACTAGGGGGCAGGTCAAAGTAACTTTGGTCCACAAACCTATCCAGCGCCGGTCGTTTCCCTCTGAAATTTATAAAGGGGCTCGAAGTGAATCGCTGCAAGCCTTCTGAACTTGAAGCAGTTCAGGAGTCGGGAGTCGGGAGTCGGGAGTCGGGAGTCAGGAGTCGGGAGTCGGGAGTCAATCCTGACCACCGGCCGCCTCGGGGACCCCTCCGACTAGCAGCACCGTGCGCAGCTGTGCATTCAGACACATTAATGAAGTGCAGGTGTGCTTGAAGAAGAAAAATGTGAAATAGTGAAATAGGAACCAATAGCTGATCCCAAATGGACGGGATTTCAACTCGCAGCCAGCGTCTGACGGACCTCTGGTGGTTCCGACTCCCGCCGTCACCAAGACTCACCAGAACAGAGACGATGGAGATGGAGGCAGCTGGCGGAGCCGCGAGTTTAAAAACTTGGCCAAAAAGTCGACTTTCCCTGCGCAGGCTGCCTTGACAGTAATTATAGTGTGTGTGCTGATTGTGTGTGTGCGTGTGTGTGGGAAGGGAGGGAGAGAGAAAGAGAGAGAGAGAGAGAGTGGGACTGGCAGCAAGAGATAAAGCCAGAGGCGAGACCCCCCCCCCCCTCCCCCCCTCCCCCACCACCACCACCACTTCCCCCCACCCCACCACCACCCCTGGAGTCTGTGGGCGGAGGCGACCTTTCCCTCACAAAAGCCAGTGGGCCGTGCGAGCTCCAGGTGAGGCGAGCGAGCAGTTCCATTCTCCCGCCGAGGAGCTCAGAGGAGCAAACACGCTCCTCCCATTGACTAGCAAATAGATGCTCATCTCGACGCGCCGCGTTTGTCGGCCTCATAAACAGCCAGCCAGAGGGCGGCGCCGTCGTCTGGTTGAGAGACGGCGACAGGAGGTCGGGTGGCGTAAGGGGGAGGGGCGAGGATGGAGGCAGGTGATTGGCTGTGGGCGTCCCCGAAGGGAGCAATCCAAAGGTGGAAAAACCACGTGCTCAGGATGTTTCTTCGATTTAGTTGATATTGTGTGTATCGCCACCTACTGGCCTGGCATGCTTGTTGCAGGCTTACTGGGCCGATCAAATATTTTTGTGGTGTTCACAAAGATTTTGCTTATTTCTAAAATGTGAGACAGATACACATGTTAAGAAAATAAAAATACAAATAGTCCAAACACAAAATTGAAGAGCTTTCATAAATGCCTTCCACAAAATCTTTGGACTTGCTCCTTTAGACCGATGGGCTCTTCAGTGGTCAGACATGGTTTCTATACGACCAAGTCTCTTACAGAGCAGGGAGGAGGGGTTTCTGAAACGTGTGGACAGGAACGGACAGGAACCTTAATGCTGCTGTCTGTTTGTGTTCCATCTAAACAAGACTCTCTCTGATTGGCTCGCCCAGCATCTCCTGCGCATGGTCCGATTCTGAGAATCAATGTAAAGCGGGTTCAGCTGAAGGTCAGCCAACCACAGCGGCCGTCAGCTGATGCTCCGGGGACGCCGGCGTTGCCGTCACCTGCCATATGTCCTACAAGAGAGCAACAGCCCAGCTGACATCCACAACACGTGTCAGACGTGCCCGCGCAGGTGCATCATGGGACTTTTCATTGATTTGGACCTTGTCCCAGTTAGGACACTGTTTTTCATGAATGTGGTGAAGGTTTTTTTTTTTACTAATAAAATTGAAAATGTCCAATCACCTCTATAAAAGGCCCGGTTTTGAATCTAAAACATCCGTTTTGCAATTTTGTCTGGATCTTACCACACAGGAATTAAAATGCGTATTTTGCATAGTGTGTGGTGCACTGCATGCTGTTATCAGAGGGTCAAAGTTAGAGCATGACTAACTCCATAAATGCTCACATCTTGTTCACATGTGTGGGCTGTTATTTCTGAATATTAAGCTTGAACATACGGCTAATAATATCGGCCATGTGGCACCTCTGCTGGTGGGAGGGTCGAACTAAAGTAAACCAGACACTTGTTTTCTGGAATTCTTTGACCATAAAGACAAAACAATTTTTTTTTTAAAAAACAATAATTTGCAAATGGACCAAAAGACCAAAACACAGTCAATTTGAGGCCTCTGCAAAGAGGCGGGGCCAAGGAGAAACCTCAGGTAAAGCCGCCGAGGGCTGATCGCTGAAGCGTGCTGGAGCAAACAGGAGAGCTTGATGGCCTGGCGTCGACACAAACAGCACAAGATGAAATGAACACGGCGGCGGAATGAAGCGGCGGTTGAAGAAGCCCTCACAGGACGCCGTGTTTTGGCTCCACACTCCACTGAACACTCCTCGTCTCGGCCTCTCGGACCCCGCCGAGCTGGAGGGAGGCTCGTCGCTCTGCAACTGGAGGTGAAACACGTTGCAAAACCAAACCACAGGGAGACTCAAGAGCTTTTTCCACAAACACAACATTGTCCTGGATCACATAATTCCTCTAAGTCCCCCCGAAAGCTGTCGAGCTCCGCAAAGTTTCAAGCAAAACTAGACAATTTTAAACGTTTCCCCACCTACTCAATTCGGCAATATTCATTTCATCATCCATTTCTTTTTCCCACAGGAGTGGGAGAGGGGGTAATAATTTATTCATTAGCTCGTCAGACGAGGTCTCATATCGCTGCCGCTCCTCTAACAGAGCTGCGAACCTCAAATTTTGGCCCTTAATCAGCCCTGCTGAGAAAATCTGTGTGGGAAAAAGAGCGTGTGCAACACTCTGGGCTCTCTTCTGCAACTCTTATCATCGAGCAGCCAACCAGCAGTGGCAGTGGCAGCCTCTTCAGTGCAGCTGCTTACTGGCAAGTAGTTGACAATGGGACAGATGGGAAAGTCTCCATCCAAAGTGGGAGGAAAAAAGCCAGTCACGGCACAAGGCAGTAGCTGAGTGGAACATTCCTAAACAAAGGACGAGAGGTTCTGTGTTTGGAAGCCGCTGAGTGTCTGAATAGAAGATAAAAGAGGACGTACATTCCCGCTGATGAGTTGTTTTCTCTCAGGGTTTCAGGACTGCGATGACGCCACTTTCACTTTAGCCATGATTTCTGACAATCGTCTGCAAGCTGTCCCCAAATTAGAAAACCCCGTCCTTTTATTCTCTGGTTTACTGCTTTTCATAAAAGTGTGAAAACACTCAGCCCTTTGTGATGTCGTACTTCACCATCACAGGGCCCTCATTTAAAAAAACAAAAACAACAACAATTACCCACACACTCTTATTTCAAAGGACAATCAGGATAACAGGAGGTGGTTTATTATCTTGCTGTTTCCTAAGAGGCGGTTATTGCAAATAAAAAAAAAATGTAAATTGTTTTATTTGCACATATCATCACATCACAAGTGTCACATGACATTGTATGTGGCGGCAAAAAGAAAAAGAAAAATGTTTTTTATAATTAATATTTTGAAAAAATTACTCCGGATAAATACGGTAGAAGATGGATGGATGGATGGATGGATGGATGGATGGATAGAAACTCCTGGCTCCATCCTCTGAGAACTGCCATGGTCCAAAAGAAAAGGAACAGTTTTAGCAGGATGCTAAAAAGACAGGGCTAACAAAAAATAACGGAATGCCGTTCTCCAAGAGACCAGCGTTTCTCGGAGCAGCGACGGCTCGCCACTGCTTGCTGAGATCCACAGTCAGAGGAACCTCGGCGCCCCCTGCACTCCCCCCCAGCCACTGTGTTTACTCATGCGCGCTGGATAATTAATGTGCTCTGAGAAGTGCGTGCTTTCCCAGGCTTGTAAGAGTGAGCGGAGGCTTTGGGGAATAACCAGATGTTGATGCTATACGTCTCGCACGCCTCGCTGAGGATGCAGCGCAAACACGAAGCAAAATGAAGGCGGCTGAGAAAATTAAGTTGAAGAAAAACAGAAGTGAATATATCTTCTTCCCGCCTCCCAAATGTTTGCGATTTCATTTTCTGCTGCAGGTCGGTGCGTGTTGCCGGAGCCCAACATGATTCCTGAGAGCTGTCTGGTTTTACAGTAGTTCAATTATGCAACACAACTTAACAGCATTAAAGTTAATGCAACACAGGGAATTGCACTCCAGTCCTGTACATGTGAAAGGTCCCATTAGAAAAGGTTCAAAGACAGCCTCTGTTTCTAATCACATGAGGTCGGAAACAAAAGGAGCCGTTTCAGAAGCTTCTTTTCCATGACAGATTTTCGCAAAACAAAAGTGATAGTTCTAAAATTTCGACAAAGTACAATTTCGATTTGCAAGTGTTTCCATTGAATGGTGCGAAGAGCATCAGCCGTAATTCTCGTCAAATCTGGATACGTCTGAAAAACCACCTCATGAGAGCGTCAAAACCTTTTAGCCGTATTTGAGAGCTTTTTCCAAATGTAGCTGTTTCCATCACCAGTTCTTTGTTGCCATATTTAGGTTTTGCACAATTCTGGGCATCATGGAAACGCAGTTATAGAGGATTTCTTTTTTTTCTTTTTTTTGTCAAAGGCTCCAGTGTCGAGACAAAAAGCCTGAATCTGTAGTTTGTCCACGTGTGTGTGCCGCTGCACAGGTGGAGACAGACAAAACACACGAGCCCATGTGAGGCCTCTCTGGGAAAGGGGGCGGGGCCGAGGAGGAACCTCATTAGCGCAGGTGGAGCCGCTGAGGGTCGATCACTGGAGCGTGTTGGAGCAAACAGCAGAGGGCAAAACGCACACAAAATAAAGCACCAAGACACAGAAAGAAGAAAATCAACCAAAGGCACTTCAAAAAAAACAAACCAAAAAAACCCTTTTAGCAGGACGGTGTGTGTTTTCTCTCCACACTCCACTGAACGCTCCTCATCTCGGCCACTCAGACCCAGTGGAGTGGCCCTGAAACACACTGCACTCGGAGCTCAGGCTGAGAAGAACCCAACCACGGTGAGCATGTGTAGGTGTGTACTCTTATTGTGATCACCTGATTTGCAGTTGCAGGAAACAATGTTTCACTTTTCACACTCAAAAGTGCCCGCAGCTTCGTCCAGAATGGAATCGGATTGGTTGGTTGTGGAATCCATGAAAACATCTGATTGAAAAAAAAACAAACATTGCCAACTGGAGTTTGAAAAGATGGACGAGCTCCAGCTAAAATCTGAATGAGCCATCCAGCTGCAGCGCAACCATGTGTGTGTGTGTGTGTGTGTGTGTGTGTGTGTGTGTTTCGGGGTTGCCAGTGACCTTTGGAATAAATAGGAATGAATACATGAATCTCCCGGCTGCACATCCTGCCTGCCTGCACGGCTGTGTTGACATGCATGTAAAGCTTTGCTTCCACTCACCTCCTTCTCTTTCCATTTCCCTTTCATTATAACAGAATATACCCTTCCACAGCCGTCTTGATGTGTGTCGGCTACGACAGTAATTTGAATACAAATCGGCTGGATCTGTTCTCACACACACATGCACAAACAGTGCAAGGTGCAATGTCAGGGCATTAATATTTGTATCTCATAAGAATGAATGAGCTGATCCAAGGGTTTTGGGCAGCAGCGCTTCCAGGCAGGAAATCTATTTCCAAGCACACCGCCGCTCTTCGCTCTCAGCGGCGCCACCGCCGGAGCGCTTCAGGACTTTACACGGGCGTGATGCGCGTTGTCTTGGATCACCGTGCGGTCGGCCGTGTCCTTCATTCACACCTGATGTCGTTCTTCTCCTCAGGGTTGCAGACGGAGGAGCTCGAGGAGGAGAAGGAGGAGGAGGAGGAGTAGTGTTATAGAACACTACTTATTTATTAAGAATCTTAATCTTTTCTGCAAGTTAAGCTACAGTAGCTTTGTTTTGGTTTTTTGTCGACTCTTTCCTGACAACTGAGTCTCATCGTAAAAAAAAAAACAACTGCATTTTGTTTCCCACTATGTCAGTCTCACGACTCAGGTAAGTTTTTTTTAAATCCATCTAACCACTACAGGGGTTTCTCCAAGGTCGAGAGTGTCAGCCACCCCGTGGCAATAAAATGAACAACCGCGTGAGCCACGTGATTGGACGTTGAAATGAAAGAGTAAAAAAACAATGTTGAAGTGAATAAAATTTAACCAACAGATTAAAGACATCCATCGCCGTGGAACTGCATCTTGAACACTGTCTTCAGCACCAGTTATCACAACAATAACAACAACAACAACAATAATTATAATAATTATTGTTTTCCTCCTTGTCATGTCCGATCCAGCACTCAGAGCCTCTGAAAGAAATAATAAGACAAAAAAGTGTGAAAAACACCCCAGTAATTAGTCTTTGCAGCAATGGAACGAGCCGTACACGCCGTACTGAGAGGTTTGAGTCGCTTGAATGCAAAGACGAAAATGTCTCAACCTGACTTGTGGCACCCGCAGCACCGTGTCAACAGCGCACTCACTCTTCCAGGCTGTACGCACGCAGCTGGAGAGGCTGAGCCAAAATCAAAAATCCATCCACTCACCAAAAAGGCTCTTTGTGCCCACAAAAAAAAGCTCTAATATGCAAATTTCATGAATTTCAATGAGTTTTCCATCGGAAAAATAAATATCACGCAGCTGCACGGCCAGATTTTTTCTTTTCTGTCGCTAATGATCAGCGTGTTTGCTGCACATTGCTTGCATCCCATTTAATGCCCGCACACACACACACACACACACACACACACACACACACACACACACATGTCACGCTCGGATCATTTTGTAGCGGCCAGAAACTGTATTTTAGGGAGGGCCAATACGACCCTCGACTGCAATACCTCTTCTGCATAGTAACTGCTGCTAACAGCTAACTAGGGATTGGACAGTGAACTTTTAAAGGGGAGGGGCTTAGCAAAGTGACCATTACCTAGCCTTCAACTTGTTTTCAGCTGTTCTGTTGTGATCAGATGGGAAATGAAACACTGATGATTTTTTCATAATAAATTATCTATGCATATGTATATATGTACATATACACAATTTTTTTTCCTTGTTTTTTCACCATTTAAAATATATATTCAATCATGGGATGCATACATTGAATATATCTATTAACTATCTATTTTTCTCAAAGGTGGATGTCAATTACTGGCTACAGCCCTTGAAAACACTGAAGCTGGAATTGAATCCGATTGATTAGAATCTCATTGAAGAAACGCAGCCAGTGGAATCAGCCGCGGTTGCCTTCAAGCAACGAATCCTCAAGCAACAGTCGTCGTGGCAAAACATAACTCACAAAGACGCCGCTGCTGTTTTTGTCCATGTTGGAGGTTTTTTGGGTTTTTTTTTTTTTTGGCAAGTGAAGGCAAGAAGTGATGTCGGGGGATTTCATCAAGTTCTGTTCTTGTCTTCAGTGTGGGAGGCGTTTGGGAAAAAAAACATAGGTTGAGGAGGGAAAGAGTTTTCAATGTCAGTTGGCCCAAAATAAATAAATGAATAAAATAGAATCCCTTCAGCACGAGTGGATCAATCCAGAACAGCGTCTTTCCAAAATTCCGACCGTTCATTCACCGAGTCTAGAATTCCTTGAGTCAAATCATTCGATTTTTTTCCCTCGGGCGCTGAAAAACCGTCTCGTCGTCAAAGACGTGAGCATCGTTTTCGATGCACAAGCCACGGAGACAAGCTGTGAGAATTTTGTGCTGCCTTCAAGAGCATAATTCTTGCAGCGACAGAGTGTGAAAAAGCGAGGGTGTCAAACAGAGAGGTGTTCTTTATTTATTTCTCTCTCTTGTAGTCGTGTGATTCATCCTCTCTGGCTTCCTGGCACTCTGCTCGCTGACAGTGGAGGCTGGACGCCTCACCCAGATCATGATGTGTAGCACCTTTTTCTTAATGTGATAATATGCTGTGATGAGGCGTCCTGAACCACCCCACCCTGTCCTGCGCTGCCTGTCACCCACACACACTCACACACACACACACACACACACACACACACACACACACACACTCACCCGATTATTAATAAATGTTGTTGCGCGGCTCTCTTTCAACTCGCTGATATTGTTCAGCGACCGATGATTCATTTTAATTTGCAGTTTTTAAATGAGCTGTGTTGCTCTCTGTTGCTGAAGCCATTAGCTCCGAGGTCTGAAGTAGAGGTGTAGTAGTAGTGAACTGGGGTGTAGAAGGGAGACGATTCCGTTCACTGCAGAGCACTGTGACGGCAAAACCAGCTTGACGAAGGCGTCGCCTTCCCAAAGTGATGCAACGCTCCTTTTCCTCGCCGCAGAGCCGAGAGGCTCTCACGACAGCCGGGTTAGCGTAGCAAAAGTATACCAGTATAACAACTGTCTGCCCTTTGAACTTAAAAACATTTTATATCCTCTGAGTGGTTTTAAAAGTTGTTTTCCATTTTTTGACAGAGCAAAAGCCTTTGCGTTTTTAGTTTCCCTCTCTTCCCTCTCACCCACCTAAAAACAACTACAAAAAGACAGAACAAAAAAAAAAAAAAATCCCATTGCTGGACTTGACCCTTGACCCCTGGCTGCATCTCTTAATGATGTAACCCAATCATGTCCGAGCGGTTGAGCCCTGCTCGGCGGATGAGGAGCCTCTCCACTGATGGTGCAGCGTCACGGCCTCACAGTCAAGTGGCTTCCTGCTAAATCACCTGACATTTCCAGCTCCGGCTCGGGACAAAGATGAAGCTAAAAATAATATATGTAAATATTTATTGTTTTAATTATTTATTATTTTCATTTTTACATATTATTTTTTCATGAGTGTATGCAAAGCGGTGCAGAGAGTGTCGTCACGCTGGGATGCTGCCAGTTCAGCCAGAAAATCTGTTTTTCAAGTCAAATTCGAATTTTTAAATCTATATTTCAATGCAAACAAATTCCATTTTTTTGGGGCTGGTTGTCACTTCAAACTGAATGAATGCACTTGATTTTATGAAGGTTCTTGCTTTGAAAGCAAGAAGTAAAAATTCCATCAATGACTGTTTTTAAAAAATATATATTTGTATATTTATCTAATTAGCGATAATATTCAAATAAGACAGAGCGAGAGTTGCCGCGTCGGTGCCCGCCGCTTTTACTTAACATGCAAATTAATTTCTGTTTCCTTTTGATGCTGTATGAGAAGCGTCTCCATCTGTGACTTGCTGAGGTCTTCCTCAGATCTGGTTGTTTGGCTGCGACTCCACACGGGGTGTTGTGTAAAATAATATATATACGTTTGTACTGTGGCGAAAAAGAAAGAAACGTGAAGTCACGGCTTCATTAGTCAGGTGGGGCAACATCGTCGGATTCAAAACATCCGTTTAACCGGAAAAAGAACGATGCGGAACTGTGATGGTGCTTTTTAGGGGCATTTTCATAAAAGAAAGGGAATAAATTCTTCATCTTTAGACAGGCGGCATCGGACAGACGGATGGATGGATGGATGGATGGATGGATGGATGGATGCATTTTTACTTCATATCCGGAATGAAACTCAAGCCAAGCAGAAGCAGAACTTCACTGTTGCTTTCGTCATGCTTACAATCGAAGCCAACTGAGACCAACTGATACTAAGTGCAGCTGAGAGCCTGGGATCGTCTTCTCTCCCCAGCACCACTTCAATTTTCTCTGGAAGGAGCGGCACAAGGACCTCTGAGTTCAAGGGGAAAAACGAATCCGGTCTGAGCTGATGTGAACCATCTGTCATCCCGGCACCTCGTGCACGGACCGTTAGCCACAAACATCAACAAAACAGTGGCTGAGCAAAGCAGCAACAGCAGAAGAAGAAGAAATGGAAGACGAAGAGGTCTGTCGTTACTGTCGTCTCCTGGTCTCGTCCTGGATAAGCAGATTCATCGGGCCGGTTTGGACAGAGCCAAACGCCCACCCGTCCCTCCTGCCAACCTCCCCAAGCAACAATTTTCAACCACTCTGAATTTTCCCTAGACCACTAGATGGCCCTAAAACCCACCTACTGGGCCTATAAGACCAAACGTGTTTTCATCTGTAAATCGTTTTATCTTCACTTTGCAACACCACAGTTGAGGCGGTGACGAGGTGATGCAGAATTGTGTAATTCTGGCTTGTGGCAGACGTGAGATGATTAATAAAAGTGTTGGAGAGGAATTTAAAAAATCTTCACAGGGACACAGACTCACTCAGTGTTTTCCTGACGATTCTGATTTTGGAAGAGAGTTGGCCTCTCGTTTTGGACATGTGGTCACCTTGAGCCGAGGAGACCGACAGATACTTTACAGCCTCACGGCTCGTCAGTCCCAGAACATCTACTGCTGCTTTTTGTCATCCATAGAAGACGAAAATAGTCACTCAAACTGTTTGCGCCCTGGTGGCCAGAGTCACTCCTACGTGTGTCCAGATCAATAGAAGGCCTGATTCTTCTATCGGACGCCGCGGACCGCATCACCGAGCACATGCGACATGAAGATGGAGGACGCACAGCCAGCGACGTCCTCTGAAAGTGGAACGCTGAAGGTCAGTCGACCTCGGTGGAGCGACGCTACCTACGCAAAGGTCACCGACGCAATGGGGGAAAAAAATCGCAGAAGGAGCCAACATCGTCGATACGTAGAGGGCAAGGTGCAGGTCGAGACCCGTATTGGAAGAACAAACTGGGAAGGCAATTATTTTTTTATTTGCTTTGCATTCTCTTATGTGCTGTGCCTGTTCTGTGTTAAAGCTGAGAAATGGAAAGATGTATCTAAGATCCTCATCGCTCCTGTCAGAATCCCCTCTCAAACAACTACAGGTCCCACAATGCACAGGCAGCAGCAGAGCAGGTCACTCATTGTTGTTTGATTTGAAAATTTGCTCCAGTTCGAGGATATAATGGTTTTAATGTTTGGCAATCCAAGTTCATTTTTAGAATTTGCCTATTCATAAAAGCAAAATTTACTTTCCTCACAAACTGTTCTTGAATGTTGGGAAAAATAAAATAATTCTAAAATGTCCAAGCTCGGCGACAATCTCTTCTCTCTCTTCAGCATAACTGTTGAAGCCATAGTGCCAAAATACTGAATTTATTATTCATATGTAAAATTAATTAATTTGGATTTATTTTTAATTTGAGAGAGTTTACAAGAGAAGCTTCATTGTATAATTTGTTTTCTGCTTGTGGCTTTGAGCGTTTTCGACCTGATGAACAGCAAAGCAAAACTGTAAAAGATATATAAAAGTTGAACTGAGGTGGATGTGAGTTCTCCAGAGCTTCCTTTGGGATTTGCGGCACCGAGATGGTTTCAAAATGTGGTTCGCTACCACACCGCTAAAACCCCACACAAGAGCGACTTCTCGGGTTGTGTTGGGCTTTTTGTCCTCCTGCTTTAAAAAAAACAAACAAAAAAAAACAAAAGCGCCTCATGCCGCCCAATGTGACAAACAATGTGACACGTTGAAAATGTGAGGCTGCAGCAGACAAGAACACGGAATGAGGAAACAGGTCAGGGCGTTTTGTGTCATTCAGCACGGCGAGAGTGGCGAGTGAAAGGCCACTCCATTATCTCCTGTTTTCTTTGCACTGTCCTCGAGAGAGGGAGAGAGAGAGAGAGAGAGAGGGGGAGATGGAGAAATGGCCATCAGCGCAGTCGAGTAAATGTCAAGCAAGACGAGCGACAGCTGATGATGTCACACCGGTTACATCATCCCGGGTAAGAACTTGGGCCAGCAGAGGAGTGCAGGGTTTTCATGGAGTGAATGGACCTCCAGTCTTCCCACTGTTCCCAGTTTGGCTTCACACAAGCATCCAAGCACGACTTCGGACTTGTGAGCATATGTGAACGCAGCAGAAACTTTAGCTTTGAAATGGAAAAAAAATATCCCTGTTGTCGCTGTTGTATTTGTTTAGTCCATGGATCCCAGCTGGAAGGGATGACATTCTGAAGGTCAGGTCGGGTTTGCTTCTGCTGCTTTATCTTGGTGTGAGTCTGAGCCCCAGACTTCCCTCTGCCTGGATGTGACTCCAACTCCAGCGGGGGATCCCGAGGCGTCCCGAGGCGTCCCGAGGTCAGCCTGGAGACCTGGTCCCTCCAGGGGGTCCTGGATCTCCCTCCTCCCTGGTGGGACTTCCAGAGCCACCTCAGCTGACGATGTCACCCGTCATCCAAGCTGAAGTCTGAGGTAGTTTGCAGTTAACCTCCTCATTGCTGGCGGTGGATGAGATTTGAATGTATATGCTTGTCAAAGTATCTGTTATTATCCTGTAAAAAAAGAATTTGGATTCACTGTTCACGATACAATACGATGTTGGATACTGGCCAAATGACAAAAAAAAAAAAAAAAAGTATTTAAAAAAAAAAACAACTGCAAAACGTCACGTTAAAATGGAAGAACACGGCTTAACATCAACAGTACCTGCCGACCTGAATGCGAGCGCAGAAAACCATCAGCCGGCGACGGTGTTATGGGACCATATTGGCGCCTCTCAGAATCACACACGCTCGCACGCACAGTTTGAGCTGTGCAGAACAACGGAGCGGCTCATTCAGCGCTCGTCGTGTGGGAGGACTCTGACTCTTGGCTGTCTGTGTTTGACAAAGAGGAGGAAAGCAAAAAAAACCACAAAAAAACAACAAAAACTGTGTAAGAAAAAAAAAATGATAATAAAGAATTCAAGAAGGATGGATGAGTCAACGCTGCGACGCTCGGCAGATTAAAACACAACCGTCATGACGGGGAAGTCGTCGACTCGCTCACTTTGAAGTGCAGAGGGACACCCCCCCGCACCCCCCCCCCCCCCCCCAGCCCCAACTTCCATTTTGATGTCGGCGGCCTTGAAACATGAAACACGTGTGTTTTACCTCCCAGCGGCACGACGACGGCTAATTACACAGAACCGCCTCCGGAAAACAAAACGAGGGGCGAGGAACCGATTTGGCCGTCACTCCGACACATTTCAGAGATTAGACTGATCCGCAGCACGACTCTGCTACGGGTCGGCCGCTCCCGCGCGGTGCCGTGCACCCCCTCCCTGAAACTCCCCCCCTCCCCCAACCCCCGCCCAGCTGCGATCGCCCGCTGGCGGCAACCGTGGGAGGGAGCTGGTATTTTGGGACGCAGCTCGTAAATCGGATTAGCCCGCAACTGACATGTTTACTCTGGTATTTATAGCCGCCTCCGTCCTGATTGGAAAGTAGGCAAACCTGCTATACTGGCGGTCCAGTCAAGTCGCAGGATGCAGCTGCCGCCCTAATGTGATTGTGCGTCGCCCGCGTGTCTCCAAACGAGTGGCAGGCAGCCTTTTGGAACCTGAAGCCTGGGGGACTCAAACCTTTCTTGCCGCCATGGCAACGTGTGTGGCGCCGCCGACGTCAATGGGACCGTTTCAACCGTGTAACCTTGTCAAGATGCAACGCGTGGCTCTCGCCCGTCCGTCCCGCCTGCCAACCTCCCCAAGCAACAATTTGCAACCAGTCTTAATTTTCCCGTGACCAATCGGCTTGCGTTACGGATAAAGAGGCGGGAGCTAGCGGAGGAAGAGGCCACGGAAGAAGGCACCGGAAAGAAGATGAAGGAGACGTTGCAACAAGTTGCACAAGGTGAGTACAGGTGTGGACGCTGCTTGAGGAGAATTTTTTTTATCAGAGCTCGGCAGAATTTTCAGCTTAAGTGGATAACAGAAGCAGCGCTGGCGGCACCCCGCTGCAGTCACACAGCATTGATCACACTCATGAGGTATTGATACAGAGGTATATCGCAGAAGTGTCATGGAAAAACTTTTTTCGGAGTTACGCATCACTGGGCGTGACGTACGGGGTCACGTGACCAATTGACTTCAAGTGAAAATGACACACTATGTTTGGACGGAGGAGAAGACAAAAAATTTTTTTTACAAGTAATCAAAGATAAAAAAATATATATAACAACCATTCTGGGCAGCAAACAAACGTAAACAGACAAAAGCAAACATAATTCTCGTACAAAATTCTCGTGGGACAAGATTTGACGAGAATTACGGCTGATGTGCTTCACACCATTCAATGGAAAGACCTGCAAATTACAATTGTACTTTAAGGTAATTTCTGAAATATCACTTTCAATTTGCTAAAAACTGTAATGGAAACACAGCTATAGATACTTTCCAAATGCTTTCTATGGGCTCTGTCCAAGATGGATCCATCCGTCCATCCAGCCATCCATCTTTCTTCTTTCACTGCTAATTCTGGATCTTGGGGAGACTCTAAACACTCACAGGCTGTTCAGAGTTGCCAATCTGTCTAATGCGCACTTCTTCGGACTGCCTGATGACCTGATGTCCATCACTACTGCGTCCACATTCAAAACCAAACTCAAAACCTCTCTGTTCTCTCAGGCTTACAGTCACTAAGTACTATCTGTGCGGTGTCTGTGTGTGTGTGTGTGTGTGTGTGTTTGTGTGTGTGTGTGTGTGTGTGTGAGAGTGATTGTGTGTGTTTGTGTGATCATGTGTGACCCCTCCCCCATCCCCCACAGAAAGACCCCCCTTCATTGCTGTGTCACCCACACAACATTTCATATCTAGGCTAAAGATCTCCGGCTGTGCAAAGATAGTTGTGAGTAAATGGGCCGTAGCCTCACTGCTGCAGGGGCCTCTTCACGCCGTCTATTGGCTAATCATTTCAATGTTTACACACGGGGGCGTGAAGGGGGGACACACTTGTGGTTGGGGGTGGGGGTGGAGGTGGGGTGGGGGGTGATGGGGGGGGGGTTAGTCTCCTCAGATGTCTCTCCTCGTGCATAATCAAAGCTTCCCCACTTAATTACTGGGGCAGATTAAAATTTGAAGAGCCTTCTGGTTTTTTTTTTCGCTTGTCGGCCTCCCACTCGCACGTCGCTCCGCGCATCCCGCTGGCGCCGCATGTGAAGAGCATCCCTCATCCCGCTGCTGTCCTCGCCTTTCATTGAATTTTTTTATTTTTATAATAAAGCGGCTTCATCAGCCGTAAACATTATGCCCTCTCTTAGTCCGACAGCGACAACAAGTGCGGGAAGTTGTTACGCGAGGTGTCGGCCCTGCTCCCCGCGGAGGGACGCCTCCTGACACGGCCGTCAGAAGGCAAAGTCTCCCAGGGGGGGTCCTTCGAGTTCAGACCCCCGACTGGCCACACGGCTCCGGCCAAGCGGAAGTCATACCTTGGCATCTGATGACGGCAGTTTGTGCTGCTGAAGCCACAGCCGGATTACGTAACGGCGCGGTTGTGGAGAGATGCTGGCGGTGACAGCGGTAGGTATAATTAGAAAAATCCTCATGCCCCGCTCGTTCCAATGCCGTTGGGAAGTTGGAGGGGGGGGGTGGTTGGGCAGGCACCGTGAGCAGGAATCTTGGCAGGAATTTTTTGGATGAGCAACGACGAGGCGACAAACTAAAAGAATGCAGGTTTTTGAAAAATGGCATCAGACATGCGGGAGATATTTTGGTCCAAGTTTTGGCAGGCGAGTGATGGTGGACATGCAATGTTTTGGTTAGCAGGATTTGGTTGGTCTGTCTGACTGTCTGAATTGAGTCTATCAATGACTTTTGATGAATCGTGAAGTATGACGCACGACTTCAAGGTCCCTTTGAGTTATTATTCAGAAAAGTGTTTCTGCCAAGCTGAATGTTTGGAAGTGAAGGACACTGATTTGAAGAGTGTGACGTAAGGTTGTTGTTGTTGTTGTTAGATGCATAAAATCCACATGCGTAGATTTTGTACTTAATCTCTGTGTCAACCACTTGAACTCTTCACGCACGATTTGATGTTTTCCAAAGCGCTTTTGAAAGCTTGTTCGCCATTGTTTTTCAGGTATCTTTTTTGTTTGTCAATGAATGAGAAATTACCGACTGGTCAACATCACTGATCTGTCTTGTCACTCATCACTATATAGTCACTGTGGTCAATCACAGTGACTACATTTACATGCAGAGTTTAATCGAACTAAGCTCATCATTCGGTTTTCTCGTCTAATCAGACTTCTGTCTTTGTCCCAGTTTACACGCAGCGTCCACCTCCCCCACACTAGGGGGCGATATGAGTCTTTTCAGCGCGTTCATTTCTGGTTAACCCCTTTCGTCGCACAATAACAAAACAACTGGAGCGCGATACAACACTGGTGTTATGTCCGTATTGCTCTTCAGTAGATGTGCTTCGCCACCGTAAGCAGATTGGTCAGAAATTTACAAACGTACACAAAAAATGACAATGCCAAAAATCTACCACAGTGAATGTACTCTTGTAAGTGAGCGCTACGTACTAATGACATTTAAAAAAGAGGAAATATAATATACACAAATTTGCTTTGAGCTGGACTTCATTTCACCCTAATTAAAAAATAAGTAAAATATCTATTAGGTTTCTACCTCTGTGAGCACCCGAGACTCAGAGCAAACACAGCTTTCTTCGGGTGTACAAATACAAATCTGTCAGGACGTCGAGTTTTCCATTTGACTGACTGCCTGAGACTTTACTGTTATCGCTGCTTGTGGGCATTCAAACTCTTGTGGGCTGCATGGCGCCTCGCTCTGATATTTTTTAACAAGTTTTGAACGGATCACATGTTGGGTTTTGAGCCATGGAGCCGCACGACAAGACGAGGGGCACATGACCCGGGTCAGACTCCGCCTCTAACGCATCTCTGGAGGACAGTCGCAGTCCTGCTAGCAAGGAGAGAGCTGTCACACAGACTCTGGAAGAAAGATTTTCACTCCGAGGGGACAGACAACAGAGACGTCTCTCTCAGGTTCAGCGGCCCCGAAAACTAGTAGACGCCACAGAGGAGCAAATGGAAAGAAGGAGCAAAAAAGGAAAGACTTGAGAACAATAGTTCTTAAAGTGTCTTCCGCGTCTCTCCCTGACCTATAAATTCAGACAGTGACGAAGATGGATCTCACACAGGAAACTGTGCATCAGCCGAATAATGAGGTTGCTCTGCGGGGAGCCAGAAAGCCAGGAGACCCATGTGGAGTCTCTCCAATACATTCATAACAAAGCGATGATGGGTGCATGAAACGGCAACGTCTGAGGGCAACACCGGGGGGATATTTTAAACAATTGTGCCTTTATTTACAGAACGATGAAACGTTTGACCACTGCAGCCGCAACAACAGAGTATCAGAGTTCCGTGGACACGTCGTTCTTGTTAACGATACAAAATCAGCAGGTCAGTTACAAAACGACGCCAAGGCGGAACATCCGACTGGAGGTGTACAGTGTGCCGAAGAATTCGAGGTAGAAAACAGAGAGGGGGCGCCGTTCAACCGGCGGACTCTGGTTTGACATGGATGGCTTCAGCTGCAGGTCGAGTCAAGAACATGAAGGTGGCGGTGACGACTTCCCGTTCCAAGAACTGGAATTAAACAAAAGAAGAAGAAAAAGTACCCCAGATTACCTGCTAAAACAGCATCAAGTCATTTTACAGTGTTAAATGACAACCAGGAATTGAAGCTCAATTCATCATTGAACTGTGGGACAAGTAAAAAAAACAAAACAAAACTGACAGCAGCGTCAAAGAGAGCTTTTCAAAATAAAAGTCCATAGCATTGGGATCTCTTAGAAACAAGTGTTTTTATGTTTTACACATTTGGTATAAAACGTGAAAAAAAAATTAACTTTTTTTTTTTACTTTCCAAAACCTCTTATGATCAATGTTTCACAAGGACAAACGCGTTTCAAAAAGACACCGAACCAACCAACCACTCACAGGTTTTTTGTTTTGTTTTTTTTGTCAACAGCAACACTCAGATTTAATGAATGAATTTTCAAAAGAAAAAAAAGTGCACCGTAACACAAACACAACGTCCGCCCACGTCGTCGGAACGTTGTTGAAAATCTCTCAGGTGCTCTCGCTAAAATTCAGTGAAGGGACATATTTCAAAACGTTGACGTGAAATCAGCGATAAATAATCTTCTTTTTTTTTTTAACCTGCCACAAAGTTTCCAGAGGACATCTTTTGTCGGCATCAAATAAATATACTCCCACGTTGGATCCGACCTCTGTGTTCGTAGCGTGGATCGATACCGACCTTGACGGCCCGGACGATTATCGATCGCGTTTACATGCCGCTTCCTTCCGTCGCCAGCTGGGGTGACGCCGCGTCGCATCGACTCCGAGTGTCGCCCTGAATGGCCCATCAAGCGAGCTGTAGACCCCCTCGGCCCCCCCACCATCCAAAAAAAAATAGGACATGTGACTCTCGCACACTCACAAACACGCATCGATGCGATGGTGTCGTCTTTTTCTCTTTTCTTTGCCGAGCGGCCGTCGAGTGAGAGAGAGAGAGAGAGACTCCCATTCTGTCACTTTTTGTCTTATCTACAGGCCTGTTGCTGCTGCTGCCGCTGCTGCTGCACCCGCCGCACCCATTCATGCAACCGAGTGCAACCGGACGGAAACAAAGAAAACCCCTCAAACGAGGGTGTCTCTAGCGTTGCTAATGTTGCTAACGTCGGTCTCTCCGACCCCGGCACCTTCTCTCAAACCTTGAGCGCCTCGTGCACGCCCACGGCCGATAGCCGGCGGTTGATGTTGCGGTAGCGGCAGCGCAGCAGGTCGCGGTAGGTGGATCGCAGGTCTCGGTTGAAGAAGGCGTAGATGAAGGGGTTCATGAGGGAGTTGGCGTAGCCCAGCCACAGCAGCGTGCGCTCCAGCCAGATGGGCACGCAGCTGCACTCCACGCCGCAGATGAAGGGCCGCGCGGTGGACAGGATGAAGAAGGGCAGCCAGCACACGGCGAACACGCCCACGATCACGCCCAGCGTGGTGGCCGCCTTCTGCTCCCGCTTGAAGATGGAGATGTTGCGGCGCTCGCGGTGCAGCAGGCGGGACAGCGAGGCGCAGTCGTCGGCCGTCGCCACGGCGCCCCCCGGCTTCAGGCCCTGCATGCGCAGCCCGGCCTCGTTGGCCACCGTCTCCAGGCGCTCGCGGCGGGACAGGTCGGTGAAGCGGTGCTTGGCGCCGCTCTTGCGCGCCGCCCGGAAAATCTTGTAGTACATGACCAGCATGACCAGCATGGGGATGTAGAAGGCCACGGCCGTGGAGTAGATGGTGTAGCCGAAGTCCTGGCTGATGAGGCACACGCCGGCCGTGTGCACGTTCTTGGCCCAGCCGCAGAACGGCGGCAGCGTGATGGAGGCCGACACCAGCCACACGCCCAGGATCATCTTGGCCATCAGCTGACCGTTCTGCCGCGCCGGGTAGGTGAGGGGCCGCGTGATTCCCAGGTATCTGCGGGGGAGGAGGAAAACATCAGGAGAAGAAACACATCAGCAGCGACTTCCGGGAAGCTGCTCAACAGCGGAGCACAGCAGCCATTGTTTTTGTCACCGACCAATCAATGATTGTAGTATTTGAAGTATTTGAATTGGGGAGGGAGGAGCATTTATAAAAGGCCCAAATGACAGAACCAGTAAAATGTTCTCAAACGTTTGAGGAAACAAACAGCTTTGATTCAGGATCATTTTATGAACCGATTCAAGTTGATTGTTGTCAATTGTTTCAACTTTAACTGTGGATTGAAGCGGCTTTGATAGCGGCTGTGAGTGACCCATACAACAGGTTTATCTGGGGAAACAAAAAGGAAAAAAAACACAAAAAACATCTTTGCATCACCCACGAAAGCTATTTTATTAAAATGAACACTCAGAGTTTGTTCATAGACAAAGACAGAAATTCGCACAAAAGGTCGCCCATCATCGCCTTTCGCCCCGGAGGAACCTACTCTCTTTTATTTGTCCCTCTCCGGCTCTGGGAAAAGCTTTGCAGGTAGTTAGCGAGCCATCAATCAAACGTGCTGCTGGGCGCTTTCAAATCCCAGCTGGAGGTGTCAGAAAAATAAAGATAAGGCGAGGTGTGAACGACTCCGACTCGGACAAAAAGAACTTGGAGGAGGGAGGAGGAGGCACTTATCTCACTAAATGATGAATCTGTGCGTGCATCTCTGGGTTGTTTTATTTTTTTGTTCTTTGGCTCACTGCCCGTCGGCTTCATCAGCAGCCAGTGCGTCACTGATTAAAGCAGATTTCCATCTATTTATTTTCTGGCTCTCCAGGCGGCGTTCCTGATTGGCCGCTCCATCTGGATAAGAAGGAATTGGTTGGTTGGAAAACAAGCTCAGCGATTTGGTCTCGTCGCGCTCCGGTGATTCTGAAATTCTTCTGCACTCGTGCAGGTCACGGCCCGGAACACACAAAAAGAAAATGCACTTGTGCCGCCATGTGTCGAGAGGATGTTGCACCTCACACCCGGCCATGGGTGTGACAGTCACGCAAAGACACACAAACATGCTCGTCAAACACGCTTTGCGTTCCATAAAAGTTATGGCTAAATAAATTGACTTGAGCGCTCTGAGAAAAGCGGTTAAAGTGAGTCGGCCGCTCACATCAGGATTCAGAGCCATCAAACCAGGTGTCTGTCGTCCGGAAGAAGAAGAAGAAGAAGAAGAAGAAGAAGAAGAAGAAGAAGAAGAAGAAGAAGAAGAAGAAATAGGCGACTCCCCTGAGACTTTATGTCAACTTCATCTCTCTGTTGTTTCGTCTCCTTTTCTTTAATGGCCGTTTTTACAGTCTTATTTCATTTATTTTTAATTCCCAAGAAATTACGCAAAATCTTTTGCTTTGCTTTTCGGTTATCCATCAACAAGCTCTGAAGAAAGGAGAATAATCCGACCTTAACCTCTTGGTCCACAAAAGGTCCGCACAAAATCTGCTGTTTGTTGTCACAAGTGATAGCTCTCCTCGGTCAGTGTCAAGATTTTTTTTCTTAATTTGAAATAACAAAAATGAACAGTGTAAACAGTCTTAAAGTTATTATTTTTTAAAACTTGCAGATTTTTTTTCAGACATTTTTTACGAAGCTGCAAGGAAAACCTTTTCACCGCTCCTTGACACACTTATCTCCAGTGACGCTCTCCAGCGGTGGAGGTATTTTCCTTGTCTTAGGGGCTTCAAGGCCACATCCTCAGCTGCTGCATCCCTCTGGGATCATGACGCGTCTCGGGCACCCGCCGGCTGGCTTGCAGGGAGCGACTCCGTTACTGCTGCGTGACTGCAGAGGTGAAAGTTGAGGGCGGAAACGTTGCGACAGTCGTCCCCTCGAAAACCCCTCAAAGCTTTTAAATCTGCGAGGAGATACACGTTAAAATATTTACTGAGCTTGCAACGGCTTCGGGGCAGGAGAGCATTAAAAAAAAGAATGAAAAAAAGGATGAGAACAGGTTCACCTAAAAAGGGAAGTAACGGGAACGGGGCAGATGGTCAGCCAATTTAGTTTTTGTCTGGAGCTCCCAGACGTACTTAAAATTCCGATGTCAACGCAATTGAGGGCATCTGAAGAGAAAGGCCTGTGGTAAAAGTGAAGAGTTGTCCATTTTAGGGTTTTTTTGGGTGGGTTGGGGTGCAATGGTGTGTGTGTGTTGGGGGGGCGGCGTGGGGGGCGTGCTGAGAAAGTGAGTTTGATTTGTGGACAAAGAGTCGAAGACCTGAATCAAAGCTTCACTTCTCACAGCGCGAGCCAATGTCTTTTTTTGCTTGTTTTTGTTTTTCTTAAGAAGCAGTTCTTAATACTTATTTCGTGCTGCACGACACGGATCAGCTGGATCGATGCATTTTCTCCAGGCCATTAGTGACGGACCAAGAAGGAAGCGGCGCCAGATGAGCTCCAGGCGACAGTTCTGGGGTTCCTCAACCTCCAGGGATGTTTTCATCTCTCCGGCTCCTCCGACGCAACCGTTTGTTTTCCTTCTTTGTAAACCGACTTTTTAAACCCTCCTCCCCCTCCTCCATGATGAAGGAGAGACAGCAGTAGTTGTTTGCAAGCCACCACCACCCCCCCCCACCATCATTTCTCCTGGAGACTCTTGCATAAGAGTCAGTGAGTCATCCTTGGACGGACGGATGGACGGACTTCCTCCCTCAGATTTGTCTGTTACCTGCAGCTAGAGAAGTGCCAGTGTGGGTCAGACCAGTGTCAAACCGTCTGTGAATAAATGTCGGACGCTTATTTTAGCTCGCATGTACAAGAAGGTGCTCGGGAAATTGCCAGCGAAGAAAAAAAAAAGGAAAAGTCTCCCGGGAGGTTGGTGTTGTTTGAGATGAAAGCCACACAGAGATTATGTACGCCTATGAATTTATATATGCGCCTGAGTCACCTGTGATAGTAAACATTATGGACCCCCACGGAAAAAAAAAACTCCAGAAAACAGCATATTCAGTTAGTTTAGTTGAGTTAGTTAGCCCTGTGTTAACAGCCTGCAGATAAAAGTGACACTTCCACACCTCCGGAGGGACACAAAAACACAGAGCGGCCCCAGAAGGCGGAGCCAAGGCCCCGCTGGAGTTGATGCCACTGACCCAGAAGAGGCGTGACTGAGTGAGCAGTGCTCTTTGTGACATCACGATGGGCTGATTATCACAAAGAAGAAGAAGGAGCTTTTTTCTCGACTCGTGTGAGACCTTTAAAGTTTAGCCAGTTAGATCAACAAGAGGCTGTTTTCCCCTCCTCTTCCTCCTCTTCCTCCTCCTCCTTCTTCTCATTCTACCCCCCTCTTTCTTCCCCTCCTCCTCCTCTTTCTCCTCGTCCTCCTCGTCCTCCTTCCTCATCCTTCTCGTCCAGCACCTCCTCCTCCTCCTTTTTCTCCTCCTCCTACTCAACATCTTTCTCCTCCTCTTCCACCTCCTCCACCATTGTGTCTCTGCCTTCATAATACAAAGATCACGCTAATGGCCTAATTGTCCCATAATTGTATCTTAATTACATTGCATCGGCAAAACGCAGGCACGACTTCCGCGCCAAGGTTGGCCGCAAGGTTAATGGATAAACAATCAACATTTAGTTTCATTTTAAAACCTTTTGTCTGGCAAGAAGTCTGGGAGCTTATCGCTATTATCTTTATTATTATTATTCTGAGTCGTGCTCTTTGGACGGCGCCGTGGTGAAACTTTTGCAGCGTTGTTTCTTCTTTTAACAACCTGGCGATGAGCTTAATCGACCGTCACGTCTAAAGTGCTGATTGATTTCTGTGGCCTTTAGAATAAATAACAATAATCCTTTATCACATGGAACACTGCAGTTTGCGCAGACAAAGAATGAGAATGTTGTTTTTAAGTGTCTTTTAGATGACTAAAATAGTAAAACTATAATTAAACACACACACACACACACACACACACACACACACGCACAGTTGCAGCTCCAAGCCAAAGCTCAGGCAAAACCTTTACACAATTGTCAGACGGACAGACAGACAGACAGACAGACAGACAGACAGACAGACGTGATGTGACGACCAGGGACAGAAAACCTCTGCAGCAGCCAGCAGTGACAGCTCGCTGATGGCGATTTGCAGCCGTTGCAGTGGAAATAAAACCTGCTACAACTAACAACTCGCAGCACAACGCTCGCTAAAGGTGAGAGAAGAAAAGAACACAGTTTTGTTTTTTTTTTTGTTGTTGCCGTCGCTCAGGGGGGAGGCAGTCGTTGCAAAACTGCACCTCACTGACATTGCGCGGCGCAAAACTCACAGCAAAAACCTGGTGACTGGAGGCTTTTGAAAAGCCTTTTTAATCTTTGGTCCGAGTCGCCGCGAGATCAGATTTGCCAGACTGGAAGTAAAGGATCACAGTTCTGTCCCTCTCCTGTGTGAAGACAAAGAGCTGTCAAGCAATCTTATCTTATATGCTCTCTGTATTCCAGGAGATACAGCTGGAAGCTGCTTGAAATCAAATAAATAAAAGCTCTTTTTCCACTGCAGGAAGCTGCAGATACAGAATCAGAGGCTCGATGCAACAACAATGCCTAAAAAAAGAGAGAAAGAAAGAAAGAAAAACTGAAAGACAGTGTCACACACACACACACACACACACACACACACACACACACAAACACACACAGTCTGACTGTACCGACACGTCGCCACTGACAATCTCACATTTGGAGTGTGGCAGTGTCTGAGTGACAGGCGGCACGTAATCGTCTCTGTTCTGATGCGTCTTTGCCCTTGAAGACTTGAAACGCTGTCAGACACAAAAAGCAAATAATCGCCTCAGTGATTTGTCGCCGGCTCTGAAACCGTCCACCCTCCCTCCACACACACACACACACACACACATCATAATTACAGCAACTCCCGGCCGCCTCATCGTAGCACAAGCGGACGCTTTTGTTAGGAGGATACACTCACACGAGTCGTTACCTCAAAACCACGCAGAGAGAGAAAAACACACGCGTCTCTGTTGAGTTTGCCTCAGTTTCCTGTTTCAGGTTTCAGTCGCTGCTAATTTTTGCAAGGCGATAGCGTGTAGTGTACAAGTCTCAGTCCTCTTCAAAGCCTGCATCACTCAGAAGTCCATGGGTCACAGTTTCAGAAGGGAAACGCAGCCCCTGAAAACACTGCAAGCCGGCTATCAATTGATGGTTGAAAGACCTCAGCATGTTTGTTTGTTTTAACCAAGTAATGCAGAATGTTCAGCTTTTCAGACTTCAGGAAAAGCAAGTTTTGCACTGCACAGAGTTAGAGGAGCCGAAACGATTTAGAGAAGAAAGTAACATCACAGTCACAGCGCCATCTGTTGAGAGATATTGCAACTAAGCTTTGATTAGTTACAATACCGGCAGTACAGTACAGCACAGTGCAGTTGTGGTAGCTTTCTCTTCTTTCGGTATATAAGACTGTTTGCACCTCATTTTTTTAAACACATAACATATTTTAACCGCACTGATGCTTAACGACACTCATCTTTCTAACAGTAAAGCGCTCCTTTAAGTTTTTTGGGTTTTTAAACTTGAAAAAGGGGCAGAGGGCAATGTAGAAATTGGGAGAAGGAAAAGCACTTGCTGGATGTGTTGCCACACAGCCAACACTAAACTCAGGCGGAAGCTATTTTAGCTCCAGTTTTCCCCCAAAAGGCGCCGCAACCTGCTGGTATCAAACACCAACAACAGATGCGCGTCGACAGACGAGGAGAGTCCAAAGTATCTGCTCTCATCCATTTCATAAATATCCACCCCCCAAAAAATAAATAAATAAATAAATAAATAAGTAAACTGCTATCGCCAACCCTGATATCGACTTTGCGAGCGGTACGTTGCCATGGTGATCACTCGTTTTGTTACAGTCATGTTCCAGAGCAGCGCTAGCGCCTCCATCTACCCACAAAACTAGATCTTCTCTTCCAAGCGCTTGTTGGAACTGAATGCTACATTCAGATTTTTCAGCTTTTGAATCAGTACGAAGGGAGTCGGACCAGCAGCTGATCCTTCCCACCGCTCATCTTCACTTCCTCGTTCCAGTCAAACTTATATTTGAGCCTGATTATCCTGTTTAACTTTGGTCATTCCTCTCCGTCGGCGGCTAGTTTGAGGCAACACACGGCTGAGTACAGTGGGAGCAATGCATTCTGGGATCCTGGAAAGAAGAATTAATATCACCACTTGAAAATCCCATCACACACATTATTTAACATTGTTTCCGTGTCTCGCTCGGCTGACTCGGAGCCGCAGCCCGGCGTCCCAGCAGACGCAGTCCACATCATCCAGACTCACCAACGGTTTGACCTTTTCATCCTGATCATGGCGGCCCGAGAGACCTTGGAGGAAGGAGCGTCTGAGGCTCTTGGAGGCGCTTCAGGAGCGCTTGTTTGCAGCTCCTGATTGGCCATCGTACGAAGAACAGCGACATCCAATGGCCACTTGCAGGATGGACCAAAACCTGGATTAATTCCTGTTAGTCCAGAGAGAGCGTACAGAGTTTTGAAAACTGGCCCTTTGTGACATCATAATGGGCTCTGATAGCTCCATGCTGCTGTCAACACCCCTGTCCAAGTGTTGCCTCCACCCCTCTGATACCACCTGGTTTTTAATACATCCCACAAAGCATCCAGTCTAGTGGGAATCACTGCGTGAAACAGAGTGTTTTATCCGAAGGCTGTAAACAGAGGGCTAAACACATGGCTGTTTCTGGAGAGGCTTTTTACACACGTATATGCTTTGCAAGCAAAGCTGCTCCGCTGGAGTCCAAGACGGAGAGGCTTCAAAGTTGTGACATGAGCCCCTGAGCTGCCGTCACTTTTCCTTTATTCCTCTGATGGTTTTTTCTGATGTGTGTTTTTGTTGTCGCTCCAGGTCATGTCCTTCCCTCCTGCGTGATTACCTGCCGCTCGCCAACGCCTTGCACCTGTGCCTCGTGATTTCCACCTGTGTGTGTGGGTGTGTGTGTGTGCACGCGTGTCTCTATATATATCTTCTTCCGTCTCCTGTCGTCTCTGCCAGTTCGTCTTCTTTGATTCTTCAGCAGCATCCGCGCGTGTGTGTGTGTGTGTGTGTGTGTGCGTGTGTGTGTGTGTGTGTGTGTGTGTGTTTTTTTTTTCCTCTTTGTGCGTCGTCCTCAGTCGAACTCGCTCAGTCTCAGTCTCTCACTCGGATTAGCAAACCACCGGATTATTGCCTGATCGCTCACTGCTCAGTATGTCACCTTGGGGTCGTCGACTTTTTGTGTCCACAGGCCAATCAGGAGCCCAGAAAAGCCTTGGGCCTGAAAATGCCGCCAGGCTTCCACTAAGACTGGCGGCAAGTTCTCCTTCTTCTTCTTTCAAAAGTTTAGTGTAGTTTTCTCCCTCAAGAACATCAGCGACCCAGCCGCCCTGCAAAGTCCATCCATCCATCCATCCATCCATCCATCCATCCATCCATTTTCAATACCCACTTCTTCCTGAGCTCAGGGTCACGGGGGTCTGCTGGAGCCTCTCCCAGCTGTCATAAGGCGACACCAGGGTGACACCCTGGGCAAGTCTCGCCAGTCCATCGCAGGGCCATTCACACTCACACACCTACGGTCAATTTAAAGTTCCAAATTCACCTCACGTGCATGTTTTTGGAGTGTGGGAGGAAGCCGGAGAACCCGGAGAGAACCCACGCAGACACAGAGAGAACATGCACACTACACACAGAAAGGCCCCAGGCCCGGAATCGAACCCACAACCTTCTTGCCGTGAGGCGGCAGCACTGTGCATGTTGTTTTTTTTTAAGGTGCTGCCTTATCAGGAGAGACCCAGCCTGGATGAAGCAGCTGATATCTTCACTCTCTCCTGCTCCTGACACACTTGCCCAATGTTGTTGTTTCCTCTTCCTTTTCATTCTCCTCTCAGACCTCCACAGTGACTTCCAGATGTGCGTCGCTGGCGTTAGAACAGTCCCCTGCCTCCCCTCGAAGTGTTTAACGGCTGTGAAGGAAGCGAGCCTGCGCTCGGGATGGAGGAGGGATCCCTCGTCTGCACTTTCACCCAGTGATTCACCACCGACGGCCTGCGTGTTCTCCCGGTAACCATTACAGCAGGATCGCCAAAAACTCTCTCTCTGAAATATTAATGAGCGCAACGACACCGCCGCTCCTCCGAAAGCCACGGAAGGCGAGTTGTGCCACGGCCGGGTCCTTCGTCCCCACTTCCCCCTTTTTCCTTTTTCCTTTTTTTTCATTTTCTAGCTGTCAGGATGATGTGAGAGCAGCCGTGTGAAGAGCCCCTCCGTCTTGGTCACCTTCCCCTCGGTGCCGTCGCCAAGGACGCCGTCCCAAAAGCCAGCGAGGCTTCCAGGAAGTCTGGGCTGTGTGGGAGGAACCGCAACTCTGCGCTGCCGCCTCCCCTTTCGCTCCTGACCTTTTCGGGGAGGAGAGCAAAAAAAAAAAGTTGGAGAGTTTTCGTTACCAAGGCGACCGCGGGCAGCTCCTCTTTTTTTTCTCTTTTTTTTTTTTTGCCTGCCTTGCCTGCCTTCCAATTTGGCACGTCGCCAGCGGTCGGTGTAGCTGAAGTAGCCACACAGGCCTATTATGTGTCATCACTCCGTGGCTCGGCAAATGACTTGGGACAGCGAGGAGGAGTCGCGCTCAACTTGTTCCAGGCACGACCGAGCGTCGGCCAGGAGCCGAGTGTTCCATCGCTCGATATCAAATGAAATACAGCTCAGGTCATCAGTGGATTCGGCTTCACGTCGATCTGTGCACTGAGGAGGCATAATGTCACTGTTTTAGTCCATTGGTATCTGTTTAAACTTGAGGTTGTTAAAGGAATCGTTCACTCAACACAGATTTTTTTTTACCCAGTCATTTTCTACTCCAAGTAACTGATGTTGAGTTTTATAAAGTGAACATAAAACACTTATTAGATCAGGCATCAGGTAGACAACTGTAAATAATCCAATTGTTCATAACATGTAACTCTTGTGTCTTGTCATGTGACACTCGTGTTTATATCATTTTTCCTTCTCTTTGCAATACTTTTTGTTGCTGTAATTAGCAAAATTCATCAACGTGGAATTAATGAAGGTGTTCTATTCTATTCTATTCTATTCTATCCTAGTCTATTCTATTCTATACTGAAAAGTGGCGACCAATAGAAACCTACTGTTGCTTCTTAGCATGTGTGACTCGTTTATTTGTCATTCACACGCTTGTGTCATCATACACTGACAGTGTCACTCCACACATGTTCCTCACTCACTCAGTGGGTGTTTGTTGCTTCGCGTACGAGACGGGGGATGAGGGGGGCGGAGCCACGGGGATGAGAGGAGGAGGAGCATCAATGGCGTGGTGCGCTGAGCACTGGCGCTGAAGAAAAATCTCCTCTCACCTAAAGTTGGTTAAAGTAACAGCCACAATCAAGTTTGCCGCACTACCATGACCTCAACATGTGTCTGGTACACACTCACAGGCTATATCATTGTGTTTTTTCATAGGAGGAGTCGAGATCCAGGTTGGTTTCAAAGGCGCAAACACTGCTGAGGAAACAAGCCAGTGACACCAACGGCAGTAATCTGCTCCGATAAAGGTCACTGTCAAAGTGCTGCAGACGCTGACAGCCTGTCGAGTCGAGCAAACATCTGGAGGAAAAACAAATCACAGGTGTGTGTGTGCGTGTGTGTGAGTGTGTGTGTGTGTGTGTGTGTGTGTGTGATTCTCGTCTCATTAGCTCCTACCTGAACAACCAATGGAATACCAGCTAAAAAAAAAAAAAAAAACTGTCGTGTCTGATTGATTTTTACCGATGTTGGCGCTAACAAATGTAGCTGCAGAGATGCCGAAGGCACTCGTGGTTCTCGTTCGAGAGGTTGTTGGGTTTTTTTTTCCCCCCTTTACCTCGACGAGGGAGAAAAAAAAAAAAAAACGTTTTGAACTTTCCATTGAGTAAATTTAGTACAGGCACTCTCATCTCAGCGGATTCACTTCCCTGCACACATCCTCACAGACACGCCCACACCATCCACCGCCGCTGCCACGCTGCCTCCGGGCTGGCAAAGCAAAGCAAAGCCTGTGCTGCGTGTAAACACCCTATGAATTTTTTAAGCTGTTTAACTTTGGGCTTTGTTTTTGTTTGCTTTGTCTTCCGATATTCCGCTCTAATCCAGACTGATTGCAGCCACTGCGGGTGAAATTTAATTCGCCTGTTTTGTTCGTCGAGCGACACGCCGTGAATCCCACACACTCACTGACTTACAGGCCGCATCTGATCCCACAAGACGGTGCTGAACCAAGAATCGTCTGAAAATGAACATTTTGCGTTTTTTTTTTTTTTCCTGCAATTACTACCATTTGACAGGTCGTTATTCCTGAATGCTCTCTGGGCCGCATTGTCGGATGAGTGGCTTTGACGATTGTAATGATTGGTTTTTGCAAGTGTGGCCCCATGTTGGCTGTCACTACGAGCGGTCCGTTTCTTCTGTCGAGAGCAAATTTATCCCATAAAGACAGAGATCACCACACTTTTCAGTCTGTTAAGTCAGAAAAAGCTGAACCTGCCGCGTCAAAAGAATGCAAAAGCAACAACACAGAGAGCAAAGATTTCTTATTTCTCTACAAAAAGAAATCATATCTTCAAACCACACAGATCTCCAGGATTTCCAAGGAATTTCCTCAATTTGTTTGTTTTTATTAAAAAAAAAAGAAGCCGCACTCATTTGTAACGGTGAACTGAGTGGAGCCTTGTGGTCAGATTGTTTTGCACTGAGTATCACCCGTTCCCACTTTTGCCTCTCTCTCACACACACACATGCACATGCAGTGCTGCCTGCAGTGCAGTGACCCAGTTCGTGGTCATTTCTCAGCTCCAGGATCTCGCCCGCGGCCTGGAGCTCAGACCCTGCTCACAGCGCCAGGGGTGAAGCCACCAACTCCTCAGCCGGCATCCAGCAGCGCCGGAGCGAGAGGAGAGCAGTTTGTCTGCTGAGGAGTCGCACAGAGAGAGGAAGAGAGAGAGAGAGAAAGAGTGAGAGAGAGAGAGAGAGAGAGAGAGAGCTGCGCAACATTTTGTGGCCCAGTATGCTCGAGCAGATGGTGTGAAAGTGAGAGAAGATGAAGTAAAACGTTAGGATATGTTGTAAAGTGGGCAAAACTCGCGAGTCAACCCGACGTTAAAACGGAGCGGTAAAGAGTCGCAGCCTCAGATCAGCACCACCAGAGAAAACACAGAGCACTGTCGGCTGCTGGAGCCCGAGTTGGATGAGGATCAAGCTTTTTTCTTTTTTTTTTTAACTCTGCGTCCCTCAAATGTTCCAATCTGAAATTCTGGCTTAAAGGCAACACAATTAATGCAATGGAATTGTGCATCACTGCAGAATGTGAGCTTTGAAATCTTAAAGTTTCAGAATGGAAGCGCCCTGTAGAAATCATATCAACATATTCTGCCCTCTGTTTACAGCCTCCTGCCAAAATTCTAGATTCTAGCTTTCCGCTCCAGCTGATGCCCTGTAGGACCTCCTACATATATGGATGGTCTCATACGGCGGAGCCAGCAATATAATATAATGGGAGGGTCTCTTAAAAGTGGAGGGAGTCAAAGATGGACTTGTCTTGTTTCCGGGCGCTCCAAAAATATTCGGTGTGAAGCGAATTTTTTTGTGCAGTCCGGGACTTTGGAAAAGTTAACTTGAGAAGTTGCCATGAATTATTTATCCCGGCCGTACTAATGGACAGCGTAAGCATTCATTCCATGCGTTCGGTGTGGCCAGAGGAACCGCATACTAAAACGTGAACAATGTTTTTTTCCTACAGCCGCGGCAGAATGCTAATAAACGAGTCATATTATCAGCCATTCAGGGGATGATGGGTGTTTCCCTCTCGGCCTCTTCGACAGGAGAGTCATTATTTCACTGACGGTTAAGAGCTCGCCGGCCCTTTGTTTAATCTTGATGAATAATGGACCCTGTGGCCACCTGATTTATACCACGCTTAAGCCCCCGAGTACTTTGCCCTTTTCTACCCACTGCTTCCAATGCTGAACAAATAGCCTTGACAAGCTGGCACAATCTCGGCAACTAGATAACAGAAACACAGTAAAACACACGGTTTCCATTTAAAGACCCGTGATGGAGTTCATCATAGGAAAACGCAGTGCACTGCTATCGTTTTTTGTGTTGACGTACAGTTTTTGTTTATCAAATTTTCATTTAAAAATACATGCGATTTTAAAAAGACTGCGCTCTGTGACGACACACTGCAGGGACAGCAGATGGTTCTCCAAGCAGGTAGCCAATAGAGTTAATGAATCAATCACAGGCTGCAGGTGCGCCTGGACGTAGAAAACTGTTTCTGGAACGGATCAAATGAACATCCCATGAACAGCTGAGTCCTCTCTGCTGTAGTTTTGTCATCAATGGGATCTCTTTCCCACACTG
This sequence comes from Nelusetta ayraudi, assembly GCF_046127955.1. NCBI lineage: Eukaryota > Metazoa > Chordata > Actinopteri > Tetraodontiformes > Monacanthidae > Nelusetta > Nelusetta ayraudi. The sequence goes on from NW_027466142.1 coordinate 265,330, forward strand.
ACACACTCACCCACAGCAGCCCATGATACCACATGGGCAATTTGCCATCCCAAGTGGCCTCACGCCACAAATTAAACACAGACAGTCAAACAGGATGGCAACTGCGCTGGAGCTGATAGCTCAAGCGGTGCCTATCAATGATTAACTCGCCTCTTCCCTGCATTTTTTATTTTAATCGCAGCGTTTCTCTCCGGAGGAGGCGCTCGTTAACGCTGGAACCGCCGGATTCAAATTTGAACGCGGCGCCCGTCTTGCGAAAGGAAAAAAAATGGAAGGGGTTTGTCCTCTTGGAAAACAGCTTGTAGCGAGCGGCCCTCGTAGCGTCAAGAGGCGTTGAGATCTCAGAAAAGGCAGCAGCGCGCTCTCTAAGTGCTGCGCGTGATCACAGGATTGAGGAAATCAGTGTAAAATCCGGTTTAGGACGACGGCGGTGCGCACACTCACTGTCCCGATTTAGCATTCCTCCACAGGCGCGGACCGCCTTTGATCACGCCGCTCTAGCAGGAAGGTGTCCGAAAACCTCTGTGGAGGTTCTTCTTCTTCTTCTTCTTCTTCTTCTTCTTCTTCTTCTTCTTCTTCCTTTTTAAGTGAGGTGTGGAGTGAATACACGCAGACGGGAGCTTACGGCGTCACATCGCATTACCCGCTGATGCATCAGCCGGGGTCAAGCCATCCGTGAGCGCCGCCGCCGCCGCCGCCGCCACCGCCAATCCTCCCGGGACGACCCTGAGAGCAGCGACTTTGTGAAAAAATACTACGAGATGGGGTTGGGGCGGGTCGATGGCGAGGAGCTACGTGTGAACTCAGGCATCATCGCCGTTGACGTGCGAGTTGGCAGGTGGGCGGGGCGGCCCGGGCGAGCGAGATAGAGAGAGAGAGAGAGAGAGAGAGAGTGCGATTCTCTGGCTGAAATCCCCTGCAGGAGATGCGCTGAGGTTTGATCACACCTACACATTATTTCCTCCAGCCTGTGGAAGGGAGGGGAGAAAAAAAAGTTTACTTAGCCACAGTTATGTGATATTTTTCTTGACCTACATCCGTCTTCTCTCTTCAAGTTCCCTAACAGTCGAGTCGAGCTGGGGCCTCTGTTTGATTTGCTCCGCCGACTTTTTTTTTTTTTTCTTTTGGTCTTTTCTTAGACGACCGCGGGAGCAACACCAGAAGGACAAGGCTCTCTTCCCACCGTTGTGAATAAATCATTTATATTTGACATTTGAATTATTGAGCATACAGCACATTACTCTGAGTGAAAGTAAGGGGAGGGAAGTTGGCCGGGGGAGAGGGGTGTAGCCAATAGAGAGACGTCTTCTTTTTAGGTACATGGGCACAGACGCTGGAGGGCCTCATCCACCCGACGGACGGTATTCTGGGATGTCTGGTTGCAAGACGGAGGGTGGCGGGACCTACATCCGCTGACACACAGAGGCGGCGGGTGTCACGGAGACTAGAGACTCCCGGTGCGACTGGGGCCCAGTGCTGCCGCATGTCAGCGTCAATTTGCGGCGCTGCAACAGCAGCAGCAGAAGTAGCCGAAGCAGCAGAGTGGTGCTGGAGGTGGTGAATGGCTACTCATCCATAAGCATGATTTTCACAGCCGCGCAAATCAGCATTAACACCTACAGGAGAAGAAGACGGGAGGGAGGAAAAAAATCAATGCCACTAAAATTTTCTTTCCCCCCCCCCTCAGGAACCACGCAATAGGCGCTCAACCAGACTGACAGTTCCCGGGCCAAAATTGAAAACATCACACCTGCCGCTTGGGATGCTGCTCATCCCAAAAGCTGCTTGGCTCATCTGAAATACTGAATCTTCCGACCGATACTGATACATAACCGGTTGGTCAACGAGTAGCCGATTCTTGCAAGAGTTGCAAGATTTTCAGAGTTGAATTTGGATGGTGAACCCTGTTGTTGCGTGCAAAAAAAAAAAAGACTGACAGACAAACACAGCCAATGACAAGCCTCAACACCGTGACTCACTTCACTTCATCTGATTGGTTGCTGTGAATGCGTCCGAGGCCAGTGACAACACACCAAGCCAGGTGTTGGCCCCACCTCCTCTCTGAGACCACTCTCTTTTTTGTCTCCTTCTCAGCATGTGGAAGGTCCGAGGCAGCATCAGCTTCGGCAGGAAGCTCCTGAATTCTAGCAGGACGCTGTAAACAGAGGGCTAAATACAATGTTTCCTGGAGCTCTACGAGTCAGAAATGACTTTGACCTTCTTAATGAAAAAGCACCAAGTCATAACTATTTCTCCCCCGTACTTTAATCCGAGATAATTCTATCTCGTCTCGACCTTTACAGCGCTGCAGTATGTTAAAGGGCCCCTATTATGCTTTTCCACTTTTCTGAGCTCTAAATACTGTTACAATGTTGAATCCTAGTGTCAAACGATGCGAAATCGTCAAATAATGAGGTTCATGCGTTTGGACGTGAGCCCTGCAAGTTGTTGGGCATGGTTCTGAACGCTCTGTTCACAGAGTTTTTTTTAATAGTGGGAACGCATTGACGTGAATGCGTTCCGGATTTCCTTTCATGTCCAAGCTCAGGCATACTCTCAGATTGGTTCCGCCCTCCCCCGCTCTGCAACATTAGTTTTAAGACTATTTGCAACGTACAACCATGTGTTGTGTGTTGTGTGTTGTGTTCGCTGGCAGCGAAACTGAAGAGGCAGCGACTTGCAAGTTTCGCTCCTTATTGCAATTTTTTCACTGCCCGCATGTTAACATTGGCTGTATAGAGCTCTTCCTGCTTTGTGCTTTGTGCGGACTTAGGTTGTTCAGATATTCTTGTCTAATAATAAACGACTCTATGACTGAAGTGATCGTTTCAGCGTCCATGTTTTCTCTGCTAGGACAGTGTTTTCATACAAGTCAACAGTATGAAACGAAATCATTCTAAGCCCTATTAAAATGTCTCGCAAAAAAAGTTCAAAAGTTCAAAAAGTAAAATATATTTCCGGGCACACGGAAGGCACAAAAAACGTCCAGGGACCTTCGGTCCACCTTGCGGCCATAACTCAGCCCACGCTGGGTCCGTACGAAGCTGGATTAGCCGGTAAAAAGGGTGAAGCCTTCCCAACGGTAAGTGTTTAAATTGTGCCGGTTTTCCTAAAATGTGCTGTTTACTCTCAACTCCCGCACCGGCAAACTGAGGAAGTGTGGCTCAGCAGCGACGAAGAGTGTGATCAATCACAGCGGAGTGGGCTGGTCGGGAGGTGTACACGGGGGGGCTCAGGGGTGGAGTGAAGTAAAACAGACCGTTTACGCGGGATGCAGGTAAGACGAGGAAGCGATGCAGCGAGATACACAAATCTACAAAGCTTTCACTCGGGTGTTGCTGCTCTGGGGGGGGCCAGAAATCAAATACAAAGGCCCGAAAATGAGTATAATAGGTCACCTTTAACTTGATTGTTGAGCCTGCGTCTTTATGAGACGCTGTGTCAAGTACTGTAAACAAGTCTTTGTGTTTTCATGGCCACATGGCTTCTGCTGGCAGTGATTTAGACTCCTGCTTGAAGTGGGTGGTGACTGACAGAGAGGTTGAACTCATGCTGGGTATCTGCACCGCAACCCTGCCAAGTCCCGAACCCCAGAGCAGCACGCTGTCCACATGACGGCGCGTCACCTCCTCTGCGAGGACCACTAACAAAGACCTCTGATGGCGCTTTTCCGAGCCTCAGCTTTACTTTATGGTCACCCTTTCCCCGTCCTTGAGGGGAAGTTTTTTGATGACAGAGTCCGTTTTACAGCAGATCCCGTGTCTATGTAGCACCTGTCATATCTTTGAACACTTCTCGAGTTGAGAGTCGGAGCACATGCCTGCATTGTGTAATTGGAAGGACGCCTGTTTTTCGTGCAGCTTGAGGCAATTTGCAGTTGACGGAGGTGTCTCCGCGGCTCCAGCGGACGATGCAAATAATCAAGTGACTCGGATGCTGCTCAGCGTGAAACGCTCTGCCCTGTGACAAGAGGGTTCGCAGGCTCCAACTCGGCACCGCCAGATCGAATCGATTCTCTTTTTCAACGCACGCTGGGTCCATTGGTTCTTTCCCAGCCAGCTATTTTATTGGCCATTACAGCGAGGCGAGCCGATTCACCACACTGACAAGCGGATACCAGCTCCAGACAGGGGCGCTGTTCACTACTGGTCAGGTTCAAATACAGACGCTGTGCGCAAAAGAAGCGGGCATGTGAGATGACAGGCTTCCTGATTGGTTCTGCCTTTATTACCAAGCACAAACAATGATGCCAGACATTCAACCAGTCTACCGTTAAAAGGCACTGAAACACCATCTGCTTCTGACACATCAAACACGGGGACCTGTGATTAGTTTGTTCTCCAAAAACAACCTACAGATCCAAAAACCTGCGAGGTGAGAAGAACCAAAGACATTTTGCCATCATCGTCTTGTTTGATTACGGCAGCAACGCAGCAGTTTTTGTTTTCGTCTTTGTCTGCTCCTGCGTGGTATGTTTTCACAGCGCCAACTACTGGCCTGGCATGGATAGTACAGGAAACACAACGGAAAAGACAGTGACTTTTATGGTAACTCCAGTTTTTAGTGGCACTTATGTTGTGATCACCTGACCTGACGATGTGATAAAAGATGTTTCCATTGCAGAATGTTCTATCATATACTATATTCCATCTCGTGGGCATAGACACTTTCTTTCAACTTTTATGGAAATGAATGCCTCTCCTTTGATTGGCAATTTCAGCGCACACAGTTAACAGGAGCGCACCTGCTGCAGGAGAATGCATGGGAAGCGAATTTCATTTACCAGTGAGTGACTGCAGGTGACCTACATTATCAAGCGCTCCTCATCCATCTTCATTTAGCAGCAGAGAGCCCCGCGACCCCAAACGCCAAACTCTTAAAGAGCCCGTCTGCTTTGGCCCCGGTTGATGCGGTTATCCAACCACCCTCCAGCCAAAAACCACTCAGACATCTGTCAGCCTCGCCACAGCTGACTGGAGAAAACACGCAGCACCACAGCGCCGTGCCGGCGGTCCGGCTCTCCTGCGTAATATCATTAGCTCTCCTCAGTTTGAGCGCCCCGTGATCTCACAAGAACCGCAGAAATGTCAGACGGACGGACACGAGGTCGGGGAGGCGGTCACCTCATCAATACTTCAATCAGACGCCTGTCTCTTTAATAGTGACCCGGGCTCATCAGTCACAGCCACCACGTGACTTCTAATTTGATTGGGAGTAGTGGGCAATTGTCACGAGGCATCAGGCTCGACCCCGGAGAGAGCAGAGGCACAGAGTGGACGGCTGTGGGACCACACCAGCACTCTGGCTTCCCTTTAATGAAGGATCTGAGACAACCCCTGCAGGGCCTCACATGGGAAGCCTCTTTTCATAAATAATTTTGGATGAGGATGAGTTGATGCAAGGCAGCAGCGTAAGAGGAAGCCTCATCTCGCTCGGATACAGGGGAGAAAACAAAATCAGTATTTTTTTATTTTTTTTTTATGAGAACTGATGCATCGAAAGATGTCACGTCTTCCAACACTGCCAACTGTCCAGTCCAGCAAATTCACTTGGAGTGATTCAGTTAATCACAGGCTGCATATTAATTTTCTGGCTGACTGCTCTGCGCAGCACGACCATGCGAGGAACGACGGTCGCTAATTACCCGCTAAAATGCCATCCTCCCGCGCCAAAACAGACCTTCGGGTTTGCCCGGCGTGCGCCGTGCACGCTCCTGCCTTCAGGGAACTTCAGGGTGTAGGACCGGGTGCATGTCCCCGTGCAGGGGGCATCGCGTGCGCTAGGTTTTGGTTGCAAATTGGCAGGCTTCAGGACAGCTCCGCAGCAGCAGAAGCGCCAACTTTAGCTCTTTTAATTGTTGTAGTTGCTTTCTTGTCTTTTCTGGAGGTAGGGAGAGGGTGGGTGATTGCGCTCACCTGTCGACGCTGATCACGCACAGGGTCATGATGGAGGCGGTGCAGCACATAACATCCATGCCGATGAAGATGTTGCAGAACACCTCGCCGAAGAGCCACTTGCCGCCCGTCAGGTCCGTCACTATCACGAAGGGCATGACGACGATGGCCACGGACAGGTCCGCCACCGCGAGGGACACCAGCAGGTAGTTGGAGGGCTGCCGCAGCTTCTTCACCACGCACACGGCTATCACCACCAGCGTGTTGCCCATCACGGTCACCGCTGTGATCATGGCCAGCATCACTCCGATCAAGATCTTCTCCGGGCGCCCGAAGTCCTGCAGCTGCTCCCCGCACGACGCGTTCCACATGGTTGTGGGGCTGATGGTGACCAGGACGAGCTGCAGGGTGCCATTGATAACTTCGGAGATGTCCTCGCTCTTGCTTGAAGCCTGCTCAACTGCCGAAGTGTTGAACATCACGGCGCGGGGAGGGGGGCAGCGTTATCTCGCCAGCGTTGCAAGGCACGCCTCGCCTGTGCCAATTACGCACATAGCTGTTTGGATTGTGTCAAGCAGCGCGCTCGGCTCCTGCTCGGGGGAGGTTTGTTTTTTTTTTTGGTTTGTTTTTTTGGATGGAGGCTTGCTGCAGCTCGGAGATCCCGACCATTCACTGACACTGCCAGCTGATCCTCGGTTTTAAGAATGAGCCGGCTGAGGGAGTCATGTGGGTGTGCGCACCATCCGGAAAAGGAGGGGGAGAAAAATAATAACTCCCCGGTCAAAAACTAAAACGTAAAGAGTAAAAAAAAGAGAAGAAGAAAAAGAAAAAGCCCTTTGGTGTCTCCGAGGTAGCGTCGCTCGTCGGTGCGCGTTTTATCACTACAGCAAGAGGACAGATATAGTCTATTTTGGGCATTGCGCTGCGCAAACCGCACCTATTCCGCGTGACGCATGACTTAAGACGCACAGACAGAAGCGGAGCTCCGAGCACCCACAGACATGAATAACTGTGTGATTATCTGCGCAGGAAGTCGGAGGATTCCCCTCCTGCGAGCCTTCTATTCGCCAGTTGCCGAGCAATCCGCCTCCGAGCAGTCAAGCCGATTCTCAACTTTGAATTTTCAATTAAAAATGCAGTCTGCCGTTCAGAACACAAATTGAACGATGCCTCCTGTTCATCCATGTGTTGCCAGAATCAGTTCACACCCCGGATTTTACGGTTGCAAAAGTGGAGATTAAATATATTGTGAAATTTGTTAATTTGTTCAGTTCAGGATACACCACGGAAGGACCCCAGGAGGTTAAAAGTGGAACAAGTATACATTTCTTGTATTTATTTCGGCTATATCCAAACAAATGTATTATCCATTCATTCATTTTCATAACCCGCTGTCCTCCCGCATTCTGAAAGCAGGTGACACCCCAGGAGTCCCCAGTTCATTGCAGGGCCACATAGAAAGACAAACAACCATTTGCACTTGCACTCTCACCTACAGCCAATATAGAGTTTCCCAATCTGTCTGGACTATGAGAGGAAGCCATAGAACCCAATAAATAATAAAATGATAATAAGTGGTCGGGTTGTTTTTTTAATTATTATTATTATTATTATTATTATTATTATTATTATTATTATTATTATTATTATTATTTAACATCTCAGCTGGTATCAGAAAGACATGACTGAGCAGTGAGAGCCGCACGGTCAACAAGAAGGTCTGGTTGCATTTGCGCTGACAACTATTTAAAACGACATGAATGTGATGGAGTAAGGTAAGACAGGAAGGTAATTAGCCACTGGCACGCTCGCAGTAAAAGCACACCTCACCCACAACACCTTGGGCCACATGGGATTACATGCAGTACCTTGAGTGGCCTCTGGAAAACAAATTGCTGTGCCGCCGTATTGGCAGTCTGGCATCCAGTTCTTATACATCCATATTGGAGAGCCATTGTTGGCTGTCAGTGGAACAGCTGCATCGTCTGTAGGTTCACGCTCACTTTGCATTAACATGCTCGCGCTTGAGCAACAGTGAGGTCAAACAAACTGGAATCTCAGACATGGGGTCAGACGCGCTCGGGCTAATTCCCGCGTTGGGAGAGTGAAAAAAAAAAAAAGTGTCTCCTCTTCTCGTTCAAAGCGTGCGTTTCTGTCCTGCTGATGACAGCTGCCCCTCGCGTTTAACCACCGAGGACAAATCCGAGGAGAAGGTCCAGCGCAGGCTGCTGTTGATGCTGGAGGACAGCGAGGACACACATGGGAAAGCTTCCCAGAACGCAGGCAGCTGGCAGGCGGCAACAGCTGCGTGTCTGTCCCCCCCGGCTCTGCCGTTTCCCACAATTCCCTTTGGCCTGTCACCGCAGCCCCAATCGCTTGCTCAGCCACCGCAGCCGTGGCCTTTAACTGGCTATTACCTAGCCCCCACTGTGACGGACGGGTCAGTAATGACTGTCACCTCAGATTAATGCCGCTGATCACCGTCGCTCTCCGCCAGCCCTCCTGCTGTCAGGGGAGTTTGGCCCATTTAGCCAAACGAGGGGCAGGGGATGCCTGGACGGCAGGGACGGCAGGGTCACGTTCCAGGGAATGGGTTGGGGGTACATGACGCAGCCTGTCAACATGTCAGTGTCCCTATCAGCCTGCGTGGGGTGTCTTGAGGTCTTGAAGTGAACTGTTTGCCTGTCTGGGAAGAAAGAAAGCAGCAGGCGGAGAATTCCGATGATTCAGTCGCAGTATTTGCGTCCCTCTTTGCCACTGGCTGTCTCCAAATGTTCATTTTGTTTAACGGGCACCTCATCTAATTAACTCCGCCCCCCTCTTTCATTTTGCAAGTGGCCTTTTTTTTATTCATTTTGTTTGCCCCGCGAGGCAGCTGGACGGCAGGAATTTTTTGAAATTCCACTTACTTGACTTCTGAATTCCTACGTAGTCAACATTCAATACGGACATTTTTCTATCACTCTGCTGGTTTGCAAATTGTTTCCCAGTTAACTGCGACGTAAGCAAAAAAAAAACAACAAACAAACCCGAAAACCCGAAAACAGAAGAAATACAGGAAGTGGCGGTGAGCTAAGTGTTGCAGTGCTGTCTGTTTTATTTTGTTGCGTGACATTTTCCCTTTAAAAGATAAGAAGTGGAGCCCTGGGGGCTTTGATATGTTTGCTTTGCGCTTATGGCTTTAGCCAGGGTTTAGTTCGTTTACAGGCTATGCCAGCAAATGTGACAACCCCGCCGTGCTGTCGTGACTCGACTCTCTCATACGTGCCCCAATTGATGGAACCCATTGCAACCTGTTCAACTTTACATTTTTGTTGGTTCTAAGTTGTTTGGTCTCATCACATCTGTTTGTGATGGTTTGTCAAAGTCAATGTTGCTGCCTTCTGTTTCAAAGGATTAAGTACAGTTCACATAACATACACAAATGAAGTAATTGATAGGACAGGTTTGCTTTGAAGTGTCTTCCCTTTACCTTTTCTTTACTCTTTAGCAAACTTTTACTGACGCATTACCAGATGGTGGAGTGAGAAAAATCCATCTCTGTGCCAGCTTAGAGTTTTCCTGTGCTGTGTGTCTATTTTGTCATTTTCCAGAATATCGTGGCGATCGCGCTCTGCCTGAATCACCATCCAGCTTCAGAATGTTTGTGGCCACTTTAAACCTGTTGTAGAGATGCTGCAGCCTTGAACAGTACGTCTGCAGTAACTCACATCCCCACTTGATTATGTGCTGGGTCTTTGCATGAAGCTCTTTGCTTCCTCTTTTTATTCGTTCACAGCCAAAGGGCACGTACACCAAAACCACAGCATCAACTGGTTCATCAGGAAGTGAGTAAGATGATCTTTCCGCAAGGTTCAAAATTTGTTTTGATCAGGCAGTCTGCCCCACCACCTCTTTGGATGTCAAAAACAAGGCCCCTCTGAGTCTAAGGAGTGTTTGCCTGAAGTCCTGTGGGTGAAAATTGCAAGATGAAAGTGACCTTTCGCAGAAGTGACTCAAAATGCAATCAGGATCTGCCTTCTGGCCCGTAATGAAATCAACCCATCAATCCTCTTTCTGATGTTGAAATGTCACAAGCGCACGGCTTAAAATATGACCCCTGGTGTTGGGTTGGATCAGGCGTGGCAAGCGTGAGCTGGTACGATGCTCAGCCAGTCAGTCAGTCAGTCAGTCAGTCAGTCCGTCAGTCAGTCAGTCAGCAGTCTGCGGTTTGGATGCAAATTTCAGTCGAGAACAGACAGGTGAATATTTCTCATGCTTTTCGGAGTGCAACAGAGATGCGTTCACATTGTTTATTCCGTTTCCATGGCAGCAAAACTCAGGCACTTTGGAACACAACCTTAATGCAGCGGGACAAGTGCAAATGGTTCGGTAGTAACAACCGGGTAATTTTATCTGAGGGAGAAGGGACCAAGATGTTTTTGATGTGTTAAATCGCCCGTGAAGAACCTTCAGGGACGAAGCGAAATAGGTGAGTTTCAAACAAACAGAGTAGTGTGTTTGTTTCCATCGGTTCTGGCATTATTGTCACAATTCACACAAACTACCCTTTCACCGTACTAACTGTGAACAAGCCCCTATTTAGCCTCCCCCATTCCCTGTCTTCTGCTATTTCTGTTTTGTTTTTTTACCTCGGCTGCATTGAACTGAATGGATATGCACTGAACATACATTATATCAAAGAGATTGATCATGCCGCTGTCAAACCAGGGACCCTGTTGCATGTAGGTTAACAAGTATTTGGTTTGGTCGCACTTCAGGGTCAGGCTCATCTGCATGTGAAACCCGAGACTTGAACCGAAGTGGAGAAGTCGGCGACTGGAGGTGTCGAGATCGAGGAAGAGAGCCATCCTCTGAGATTGATGTTTAAAATAGAAAGAAGGAAAACAGGCCTCTCACCGCTTCTGTGCTGTAGTTGTGATCCCTTTCTAATAATCCTGAGTACAAAAACAACTTCTGAGAGAGGCTGCTTGCAAGAGAGACTGTGATTAAAACACAAACTAAATGACAGCAAAGACAGATGCTGTGTACAATAGGTCACATTTCATACACATTTTTCTACATCCCAGAGGAGCTTCCTCAAAGCAGCCTATTTGGCCCTATGTTTACAGCCTGTGCTTATGAAATGAGGTCCTCTCAATAGCTAAGCTTCAAAAAGAATCTAAATAAAGAAATTTGTTCAGGTCTAGCTCTTTTGCACAGCACATCACAGGCTCATTATGTATAGGTGATATCATCCAAATTAACTGGCTTCCGTTCAATTCCTCTGGGAGATATGTGATGATTATTTTAAACTAATTGCCTAAATATGTGACCAGTGACCTGGAAAGCAAACCTCTGTGGAGTTCAGACTCTCAAGAATGGAAATTGTCGAGCAGGATTTATACCGGAGAGAGAAAAAAAAACATATTAAGGGTGGTGAGATTATAGCAAATAATCGAAATGCATTTATAGGAAACTGGAAAGGGGTTTGAGAAGGGGCTCTGGACAGTTTGAAGAAGTTCCTTTAGCCTTCCCATCGTCCTTCTGCCCCCTAGTGTCTTTATTCTGAAATGCAATTTTACAAAAGTGCAAATTAAAAGTTTAAAGCTTTTTAGTCACCTATAGAAGAAAAAAAAATGCTGTTTTGTTAGTGTTATTATTGAGACTAGCGCCAGAGATTCTGATACAAAGCATCAATTGTTACATTAGCAACAAACATAATACCAACGTTCACTTAGGATTAAGAACGTTCTTCTTCTTCTTCTTCTTCTTCTTCTTCTTCTTCTTCTTCTTATTATTATTATTATTATTATTATTATTATTATTATTATTATTATTATTATTATTATTATTATCAGTAGTAGTAGTAGTAGTAGTAGTAGTAGTAGTAGTAGTAGTAGTAGTAGTAGTAGTATTCTCCACCAGAGGGAGACAAGACAATATGTCGTACTTGTGTAAATTGACGGTCAAAGATTGACAGCTGCGGCGCGCCAATGGCTTGCTGATGCATGTGACTTGTTTTATCCAATGCGATCATTGGGAGGGAAATTGGTCAGGAAATGTCTTCGCCGGGTGTGGTCTACGAAAGGCAGACAGATTTTTAATTAATATATTTCGACTGGCTCCAGAGAGACATCATTGTTGTTTAATGTAAGCCTGGTTGATTCAAAAAACCAAAAAACTATATCGTTAATGAACTTGTACTAGATAAGGTTTTCTTTCAGTGTGTTGCCTGTATTTGTAGACACGTTACTGTAAGGTATTTGCTGCCCCTCCACCCCTTCCCTCAGCAGGCCCATGATTAGCTGGCTTTTCACGATGGCACAATTGAAAAAATTAATTCCTTATTATTTATTTAGCTCGGTAGCATAGATGTGCCCTGACGTCATCTTCTTGTTGTTTTACCGTGAAAGACGTTTTCTCTGCGACAGGCGGTGGAAAAATGCCTTGCAAGGTCTTGCTGTCACATAATGTTAGCTAGCTCATTCGCCACGAGGTCGCCACGCGCCCTGTCGGTTGACGTTCAAAACTCCAGTATTTAACTTGTTGTTGCATTTCCACACAACTACAACACTAAAACTGTTGTCGGATATATTTTAATGGTGCGAAGGAAAATTCTACCAACCCGAGAGCGATAAGCAACGACTGCGAACAACTGTTATAGCATAGAATCAGGTCAATTGAAAGTATTGATTGGAAAAATATTATCGGTGCGTATCATTATGTACACTACCAGTCTAAAGTTTGGACACACTAATGCAATGTCATGTCTTTATCTTTGGTACTTTCTACATTATAGAAAGACGCATCAAAAATATGAGCAAGATATATGTAATTATGCAGCAAAGAAAAACAATGTAAATAACTCGTTTTATGAAAGGTGGCCGTTTCTATTTCTACTCCGAGGGGGATGCATTCATAACATTGCACGTTGTTTAGTTTATTGCTAATAACTTTAAACTTAAAACGTAAACCAACCTAAATATCTGAATACATTCATTTACAATTTACTCAAGTTTCAGCCCTGTTTATTTTTTCTCAGATGGATCCAAACATACCACGTAAACATAGTTTTATGACCGGCGTTCCATTTTTGGGACGTGGACGAGCCCTACAACCCCAGGAGCTGGCTCTTGGGCGCAGTAGGGTGCTTCCTGCAACAGAAGCGCCAAGAGTGGGACTAGCCAGAGGTTTCTTACCTTCTGACAACACCCCACCAGGACGCGGCGTGACCCTGCCAGTTTCGCAGACTGTGTTTGGAAGAGCCAGAGGGCTGTTGTCCCAGCTAGATGTTGGAGAAGTGGCTGGTCGTGCCAGAGGGCTTCTCCTCCCATCACTGGAACCGCAGGTAGGGTTGGCCAGAGGTACACTGCTGACCAGCCTGGAGCCACCGCCTGGACGGACACCTGGAAGTGGAGCGACAGCCCAAAAGCCAACAGAGACCCCGTCAACGAAAGAGGTTTGGCTCGTAGGTTGCGTTGAAGGATATGTTTGACGTACATCGAGGTTCGCTTGAGCTCTTGTGTGTTTACAGGTCGATCTGCCTGATAATGATGGTACGCTGGTCAGCATGATGAGAGGAATTGGCGTTGACCCCTCCATGGCAACATGGGGAAGAGGAAATATCCCATTAGGTTTGTATTAAACATGTTTCATCCGCCCCAAAACTGAGAATTTATTTGTGTAATATTTTGTTGTGCAGTTTATAGTAAGGTGAATTTTGCCTTTCAGAGACTGTAACACAGACACTGTAAAGTTGGTATCCTCATAGAACCCTTTCTGTTGCTTTATCATCATTATAATTTTTTGACCTAACTTTAAGTTAACTTTGCCTGCAGGTAGAGGACCCGCTGTCGATGCAGGCACTGTGACGATCCAAGCAGCCCCAGTTGGCGTCACCAGCAACCTAGAGAGCTTTGGCAAGCCTGAAGAGGTGATGGGCAGAGGCAGCAGGTAGGCGTGGCATGGGGGTGGGGGGTTGTGAATGGAAATACAAGCAGAAATTCCTCACGTGCCTTTGCATTGAGACAATTATTGATGTTTGATTGCACTGCTACTATTACACTTATATAGGCTCAAGTTAACGAGCAGCACATTCACATTGTAGTGGAATATAGGATGGCTGTAGACTGGTGCGTGCAATGTCAACTTTCACCAATGACAGTTTTGCCAGTGGACATCAATAGTAAATAGAAACACTGCGACCTTGACCTTTTGCAGCTTCGGCGCACGAGGTTTGTCCTTGCAGACGATGGCGGGGCTCGGAAGAGCAGCGCCTCCTCAGCTCGGGCCGGGAAGAGGGCGCGCAGTGCTCTGTTCTCTTCCTCAGAGCCCAGTTAAGTCCTCCCCTGTTGTTGCTGTGGAGCAACAGACTGCCCTCTCCGTGACTTCTTCGGGTAGGTTGAAAAACAGCAATTGATTGATTTTTAGCAACGTGCTTGAGCATGAAAGATGTGAAGGGACGATGCTTTCAGCCACAGCTCCAAAGCCGCTGGAACTTCCTGCTTCCGAACCAGAGGACACTGCTGTGAAGACAGAGGTCGTGCGGTAAGTGGAATTCACTATCAACCGTTTTGGTGTATCATCCAGTGCGTTGCAGTGCAGTCAAACCCACATACTGATGGTAATGGTGCAGAACACAAAACACATTTCCTCTGGAGTGTGCATGTCATGTGTTCTGTAGCTGTGCTGACAGCAGGTCATTTCATAAAGACTCAGTTGTGTGAAGCCTCTTCACTGTGGTTCGCCTGCGTGCTGATGGAGGCGTCGCAGAACATTTAGTCACTCACAGCCAGTGGTTCTTTTTGATGAGCAGATATTGTTGATTTTTTTTTTTTTTCACAGACATCATCACAGCATATGTTTGTGCAATGATGCTGTATTTATGTGCTTGTCCATTAACCTTGTTGACAGTGAGTCCCTTAACAAGACAGGAACCAAAGGATGTCCCATAGAAATTGCTTCAAACCATGTGCCCATTTGCTGCCAGAACAAAGCCGTGTATCAGTATCATGTTACTTTCAGGTGAGTATCAGGAATAAAGCGAGACGTCTTCCTTTTGAAGCCTGTTAATTTGTCTCAGTATTGTAAAATACGACTAAAGCCTAAACTGAGCTTCCACTGCGCAGTGAAGGCTGATTAAACACTAAGTTACAAAGAACACATTCTTGATAGCATAAAATTATCACACAATGCCTCATCCTAGTCCTTTCTTTTTTTCAGTCCAAATGTCGAATCAATGGGGATGCGTTTCGGTATGATGAAAGAGCACCGCCCAACCACAGGTGAAGTTGTTGCCTTTGATGGCTCCATACTGTACCTGCCTATGAAGCTGGACGACGTACGTATCTGAAAAAATTTAATCCATTTGAGAAATTGAATGTGTATTTTAAATGTTTGAGCAGAAATGTATTGCATTAGATTTTTTTGCAAACCAGGTTTTGCATGAAATTTGGATTGCCTGCAGGTGGCTCTTAAGAGTGTGAGACTGACTGATCAAGAGGAAATCCAAATCCAAATCCGGATGACAAAGATTCTGCCTCCGAGCTCAGACCTTTGCCTCCCCTTCTACAACGTAGTGGTCAGGAGGTAAAAACCTTTTGTCTTTTGGATTCAAGCTCAACAGCCTCGCACTACAGTTATTTGGAGAGAAAGGGAAACCATGGCAAATGTAGCTCACCTTGGCCCGCCTTCAGCCTTGCTCAGGCTGATACCATGTAGGAGCTTCAACACATTTTTAGAAGTATAATCATGTGGCATTAATTCAAAGGGCTGGAGAAAAACATTGGCTAAGTGAACATCATTTACATAATATAGCCCATTAAAATTTCTAATGGACAGCAGTAACCTCCTCTATGTGTTAGAGATACACAGGTATTCTTAAACGTCGTAGAAAACACTGCTGCTTTTAACCAAATTACTTTAGTCATTTGTTTGGAGTGGTATGACTCTTTTATTTTTTCCAAAGGGTTATGAAAATGCTCGGGCTGAAGCTGGTCGGTCGGAACCATTACAATCCAGAAAGCGCCGTCATTCTTGGAAAGCACAGGTAGGTAACGAGCAGCATTATCAAAAGGGCCACGCCAGTGAGTATCCTGGCAACTGTGCTTAAAGTGTTCACTTGTTTTGTGCATGTGTGTTTTTTTATAGGCTTCAGGTCTGGCCAGGCTATGCCACTTGCATCAAGCACACAGACGGAGGCCTGTATTTTTGTGTGGACGTGTCACACAAAGTCTTGAGGAATGACTCAGTGCTGGATGTCATGTAAGCTGACGCAGCGCTGCAAAGGGGGAAAAAGGAAGCACGGAAGTCCCAGCTAGAGAGGAACACGTGCTAGATTTTCTCATTGATTTGTGTTTCTGCTGATGCACTCGTCTAAGCACCAGCAACAAGCTGTCAATGACCTAAGCATTAAGATCAACAGCCTGTTTCTCTCTTCTTCTTCTTCTTCTTCTTTTTTTTTTAATTTTCCCGTTTCGCATTGTTGCTTGTCCATGCTTATTCAAACGCGTAACGTGACAGTGGCACTGTGAACCAGCGAGACGTTGACGCCTCAAGAGTCCATGTTGCTGGTATATCTGTGCTCTGGATGAGTCCTCAACCACTATCCGTTGGGGTTTAGGGTGAATCAAAGGGCAGCCTCGGCAGTGCAAACAGTCCATCTATAGTGCTCATGAATAGTTGATGAACCAAAGTATGGCGTTCTTTTCCTATATGTAAGAAGAACTGACCCCTGTCGTGTGTTTTGTTTTTGTGTTTTTCCCCAAGGAACGTGCTTTTCCAAGAAAGCAAGCAAAACTTCCACGATGAATGTGCCAAAGAGCTTGTCGGCAGCATTGTCATCACCCGCTATAACAACCGGACTTACCGCATAGACGATATTGAATGGGACAAGTCCCCCAACGACACCTTCCCTTTGATGGACGGCACCAAAACCACCTTTGTGGATTATTACCAGTAATGCCACGTCCATGAACTTTTCATGGCAAATGCACTTTCAGATTTAGTCCATGCCATTCTTCAGTAAAAAAAAAAAGTTCATCTATTTTTTTTATTTTTTTTGTCATAAATAGCAAGAACTATGGGATCACAATTAAAGAGATGAACCAGCCACTGCTCGTTCATCGACCCAAGGAGCGTTCCAAGCCTGGAGGCAAGGTAAACCTTTGCCCCACCATAATCAGTTTTTTTGCAGTAATAATTAAATCTAATGATCCACAGTCAGCACTGGTTCCCCTAATAAACCCCAGTTTTTATGTAGAACTGAAACTTCATTCTTTTGTGTCTGACTGCCATCTTGTGGCCACATAATGCTTTGCAAATGGGCCACACAAATGGAAAATGTGCAAACACGAAAAGCTGTTGCACATTATTCAATGTAAAGTACCCTTTACCACTCATACATGCATTAGGAATCACTGCATCATAAACATAAAAAGATAAAATGACAGCATATGAAGCTTGACTAAACTCAACAACAACATTTCTTTCAGCAAATCATCACTGGAGAGATCCTCATCGTGCCAGAGCTTTCCTTCCTGACGGGGATCCCTGAAAAAATGAAGAGCAACATGAAGTTAATGAAGGTACCGTTGATTTGTTATTACAGAGGCTCATCAGCGGCATCAGTGGGTCATAATGAGGTGGTAACAAAGTTCAATGCACTCAGACTCTGACTTGGACATCGTATCCACCTTATTGAAGCAGCGGCTCTGCGCTGCAGTTACATTCTTTGTGGTGCAGTTTGAAGTCTTTAGTTCAAAGGAATATGATCACTTTAAAAGGTGACTGCAGTGCTGCGCCCCAGCTGACCCGTTCCTCAGTGCATTTGTTTCATTGTTTTCTGCATTTTGTTTTCAGGATCTGACGATGCACATTAATGCCAGCAGTGAGCAGCACACCCAGTCAATTGGGAAACTTTTGAAGAATATCAGCACCAAACCAGAATGTGTGAAGGAGTTTGGTCGTTGGGGATTGAAGATCAGCTCGGAGATCTTACTGGTCAGGCGCTCTTCCTCCCGTTTCCTGCCACTAAACAACATAAACTGAAGGGAGCCCAACACCTCCCATCCACTTTCCTAGTGCAGTCTCAATAATCTTTCCTCCCTTTGCAGATGAAAGGTAGAACTCTGCCCATGGAAAACATCTGCATGAAGTCGTCATCCTTTTCTTCCGGTACTGATGGCCGCTGGTCCAATAAGGTTGTCCGGGACGCCTCCATCAGTTCTGTGAGTGCTGCACTTTTATACTAGAAAACCTTATGACATGTTTACATTGACTATGGCTGTCGTTTAAAAAATATACATGGCAATTGCTCTCCATTGACAAAGACTGAGCTTAATGAGTTGTTTAGCAACGAGGTACTAAGCTCCAGCTGTCTCATGCAGGAATGTTTGGTTTCTTAAAATCTGTATTTTTTGGATAAAGATTCAAATGTTTTATTATTATTATTATTATTATTATTATTTTCAGTGTAATTTATTATTCCACACAGGCTTTGGATTGCAGCTGGTCATAATGACTCAATAATACAATTTATACTTAGAGAAAACTACCTCAGGTGTTTACTTTAATAAGATTAATATTTGTTGGAGTGATTTTTAAAAGAATGACAGCTCTACATGAAAATGTATGATTGAATGTGAGCAGTTTCCAGCAACATTTTTGTGGGAGGTGGGTAATACTGTTGTATTTATACATTCCATGTCCTTCCAAGGTCCCTCTGAACAACTGGGCCATCTTCTATGCTCAACGCTGTGCAGCAGAGGCTGAAGAGTTGTCCAATGTCTTCATCAAACTGTCAGGGCCCATGGGTGTGAAGGTGGGGCGGCCCCGACTTGTGCCGATGAAGAACGATTACACCGACACCTACGTCAAGAGCATCCATGCTCAGGTCACCAGTGAGGTATGTCAAACTAAAACTACAGCAGTGATTTTTACAGGATGAAATTGTTTGAAAACCTGGCCACTTACTGGATACGTACTTTTTGTTTATTCAGTCAGAGTTTTGAGGGAAATTCAAAATGTATGTTGAATCCCTCATCCAATCGTGTTGCATCAAGCTTGCCTCCACGAGTTTCTAGATCAGTGTCAAACGTGTACACTGTATCCAGAATGAAGTCATGTTAAATGATTTGCTGTTTTGCAAAGTAAAAGAAAATTGACGCTGAAGCACATCCTGCAAACGCATGTTTTTTCATCTTCCCGAGTGCAGCCTGATTTGCAGCTGGTGGTGTGCATTGTTACTGGCAACAGAGACGATCTCTATGGTGCCATCAAAAAGCTCTGCTGCGTGCAGAATCCCATCCCGTCCCAGGTGTGTAGCGCTCATCATGTGTTGTCCACTCTCTAGTTTCTCCCACTTATTTTTTTAATTTCTATGAATTTCTGGCCTTGCTGTGTCTTGTCAGGTGGTCAACGTGCGGACAATTTCCCAACCACAAAAGTTGAAAAGTGTCGCGCAAATGATACTCCTGCAGATAAACGGCAAGCTGGGAGGAGAGCTGTGGACCGTCAACGTGCCTCTGGTGTGTAGGACAGGAAATAGCTCTAACCTTTCAACCAGTCAGTTCCAGAACTCTTGTTTAATTCCAACGTCTGCATTATTAAGGATGTTGCATCTTTGATCTTGTTATATAGAATGCTAGAATCAGAGCAAGAAAGGAAAGTATGTTGTGGGTGTCGTGATGATGATGAAACATCATCTGCAGTTAATTGGAAATGAATCTGTCCCACTAGAAACTCTTGATGGTCGTTGGAGTTGATGTGCATCATGACGCAACCAAGAGGAACCGCTCGGTCATGGGCTTTGTTGCCAGTATGAACAGGTAAAGGTGTTGAATAGCCTGGTACACCAACACAACATGGATGATTGAAGTGATTGAAATGCTCTAAACGGCTCTCGTGGCAATAAATCAGATTGCTTGCCCCCACTGATAATAAAAGTATGACAAAAAAGACCTCACTTCTGATGAAACTGTTGCTGCGTCGTCTTGCATGCTGATCTCTATAGAGTTGCTTTATTTGTTGTTTACAGTTCACACTTTGCTGAGGCCTTTACAGCCAATCAGTGTTGAGGGCTTGGTGAGTCAACTTCAGTATAAGTGTTTTCACAATTGTTTTTGTCCCCCCTAGTGCATTGACCCGCTGGTACTCCAGAGTGACCTTCCAGGGACCTGGTCAGGAGGTCATTGATGGTTTCAGGGAGTGCTTTGTGGAAGCACTGCGGCAGTACTACGAGGCAACTATGAATGTCTTTTGAATTGTGTCCCCATGTCCAGTTGGTAATAAACCCTCAGCTGAGGGCCTTGGAAATTGTCTTTGCCCTTTGTAAATCTTTAAACGCTCTCTCTGAAAAACCCAGTGAAGTTTATCATCAGAGCAAATATTTCACTCCACTGAGCCTACGGAGGCGTAAAAACCTCATGACCAGGCTGCTGTTTTATCCCCTCCACTATCTGTTTTGTCCTTGGTGCAGGTGAACCACAGTTTCCCTGAGAAGATTGTGGTCTATCGAGACGGTGTGTCTGAGGGTCAGGTGGCCATGGTGGAGCAGTTCGAGATACCACAGCTGATCAAGTGTTTTCAGAACATTGGCAACTACGAGCCAAAGATGGTCTTCATTTTGGTCCAGAAGCGCATCAACACCACACTGTACACCCGGGTGTCCAACACCTTCAGCACGCCACCACCTGGAACCATACTGGATCACACCCTCACGAAAAGAGACTGGTCAGTCTAAGCCCCGCCCACCTGTTGATATCAAGTCATGGCAACAGTAAATTTAGATGGCCAGACTGAACATGCTTGTAATGCTCTATTGTTTTGTTTTTCCTCCAGGGTAGATTTTTATCTGCTGGCACACAGCATTCGTCATGGCTGCGGAGTTCCCACGCACTACATTTGTTTGTACAACACTGTAAACCTTCCAGTTGACCACTTGCAAAGGTAAATGATGAAAATGTTCTTACACTTGAACACATTTGTAACAACAAAAAAAAGTCTTTGTCTTCCGTCCAGAAATGGCACCAAGGATGATAAACAGCAGATACACAAGAAATCAGTCGTTTGTCGCAATGTACTTTGACTTTTTCTCCACGGGCAAATTATTTTCCACATACCAGGGAGGTATTTCAGGTCTAGAGTCTAATCCCCACATCTGAGTCTACTGACCATGAGCAGGGTAAACTTTGATTCGAGAACAGCTGATTTGAACTAGTCTACTAATCAACTGAGTTTGTTCACCATAAGTCAAGTGCATGCACCACAACAGCGCAATGCCCACATTGATGAAATACCAATAATTCCAGGGACGAGTTTAAAGTTTTATTTAATTAGACATATACTTAAATGAAAACAATTGGAATCGTACTGAAGACAAAACAGTTTTTATTTTTGGCACAGCGCCACACATGAAAATAGCTTTAGGAAACTGCTTACAATGAAACATGAGAACATAATCCAAACTTGCAATACCTACTCTGCAGAAAAGACTCAGGATTGATCAAGATCAAGAGTTAGATATATTATCAAATGGACTGCACTTAAATAGCGCGGTCCAGCACCTTCACGGTACCCCTAAGCACTTTACAATGGCCTGTCATTCACCCACTCACACTCACACTTGTACAACTAGTGGTGCTGTACAGTACAATGGATTGGATGATACTTTGTACATTAACTGAGGGTCGTGTGGAGCAACATAAAGCACTTTTTATGGATAACTTGTGAATTATTCTCCTAACCCTGTATTGCTCAGTCCTGGCAAGACATTGTCAAATCACTGCTGTTTTTGTCCCTTCGTAGGCTGACATTCAAGATGTGCCACTTGTACTGGAACTTCCCAGGCACAGTCCGAGTTCCGGCGCCCTGCAAGTATGCCCACAAACTGGCCTACCTGGCCGGCCAGTATCTGCGTGCTCAGCCTGCCCTCCAGCTAGCAGACAAGCTGTTTTTCCTTTAATGAAGCAACTGTAAACTGTAAAAAGACTGTTTGTTGTTCTTTGTTCATTTTTGTTATGTTGTGAGTGGATTTTTTCTTTTGTTCAATGTGTGGCTTACTTTATTTTGAAGTAAGTATGTAATAAAAGGTTCAAAGTTCAGGAGTGAATCAGCAGTTTCATTCATTTACTACAAACTTCAGGCTGCCAGCACAATACCAAGAGCTTCACTTACTGCAGGCATTCCAGAATCATAGATTTGAATGGATTTATTTAATAATTGTGTGCGCATTTCATGTCTTTTGCAGCTTTACTGCTGCAAATGTATCCAAGCAGTAAGTTTAGAAGACGACGAAAGGACCACATTAGTGGCCCGCAGGCCTGTTTGAAAAATTGCACAACTTATTGAACTGTGTCAAAAATTCTATTTCATCCAGCCTTGTTAAGTTATTGTTGATAATTAATGAGAACCCATTAACTTGATAAAGTGTGAAGACACTTATCAAGACTTACTCATTAATAATAATATAACTCATGAGTTTTTCAGGAGAGTCTAGCAAACTGGTAGCCCTTCATATGATCTCTGGACCCATGAAGTAGCACTTAGTGCCAAGAGAGTTGGTGACCCCTGGACAAAGTGTTTTTACCTAATCAAAACGTAGGCTGCTTTTGATACATGACCTCAACTGAAAAAACTGGCAGTTTTGGAGTTTCCCTCAAACGAGGAAAATTTCTTATACATGTACAACTGTAGTTATGGTTAGAGGTAGCATTGAGCTACAGTACATTACAACGCATAATAAAAATGAACATTTTTCGTCCTTTTCATCCCAACTGTTCATAAGCAGGTGAGGCCCTCGAGAGTGTGGATCTGCTCAAGGTTTCTTCTCACAGGGGAGTTTTCCTGGCCACTGTTGTACCTTGCTTATCTGGGGGCCCAATAGGATTTCCTCTGATTGTGCAAAGGTGGTTCTGGTTTAATTTTGATTTAGCGCTTTACAAATAAAAGTTGATTGATTAATTGAAAATGGAGTCAGTTCTGTTTTCCACCAAATTCTTTGAACTAACTGAACTTGGCAAATGGGCAGTGGACAATATCAACATCCCCAATAGGACTCAAACAAAGGGCTACGGTATCTTCAGTGAGGATATCGAATAAATAAAAAAAATAAAAACACTTTACCCTAAACTACTTGGCGAGGTGGCGCGTGAGTCCCCACGCCTCCATGTCCTTCACAGCAAAGGTTTCTCGGACCAGCCGATGCTTCCTCTTGGACACTTTCCTAACTGCGTTGGAACTCAAAGTCTTGTGGAAGCATCCGAACCATGCCTTCATTGAGCAGACAGACAGTACATGGCACTGTGTGCTCTGCCTTTGCTGCGGCGCATCAGAACGAGCATCAGTTGGAAGACTTCGGTTCAGAAGGTCTGGTCAACGTCTGACGATGTCAATCATGGCGAATCTCGTCTGAAAAACAACTTCAAATGAAATGTTTGAGGGGAGAGAAAAGAAAAAAAAAGTTGTTGTTTTTTTGTTTTGTTTTTTTCACTGAAGGTCCCACTTCGCGTCAGGCATAAATGGATGTGAGCGCAAAATGAGTTAATCACCGCCTCACCGTCTCCACGTGTGTTGGGCCGCCATAAGGTGGAAGGGGAAGGAAGCAGGTGAGCCGAATCTCTTGTGTCCTTTTCCACCCCTTGTAACTGCCGAACCTGCAGCGGCAGTGGACTTACGATGGCCTAAATAGAGGGAGGAGGAGCAGAAAGGCGAACCGTGTTGTGCCGTGATCGAAGGGTAAGAGACCCGTCGAGTCTGTCAGACCTCATTTTTAAACCGACAGTTTGGCGTCTTTTTTTTTTTTTTTTTACATGCACAGAGGTCGTGACGTAGTGTGATTCTTGAAAAGCTGCCCCCTTATGATCTGTTGCGGTTTCAAGATTTTTTTGTGTGTGTTTTTTTTTTTTTTTTTTCTTTTAAAGGAGGGGGATGAGGGTTTATGCGTTAAAGCGTTTACTCAAATGGCTTTTTAACACGACGTTCAGGGCTATTTGTGTGGCTGCCCAGAGGACGAGGAGGCGGTTTGCTCATTTCGCAATTTTGATTGCATACTTACTCATCCACTAGTGAACTTATAACGTTGAGGTTATACATATTCGGCTGTGTGGAAGACACGGTTGGACTTGAAGGGTTGGACCTGCTCCAAGGTTGTTTGTTTGTTTGTTTGTTTTTTACCACTTTTTGTTGCTTTTTAATTTAATTCTAAAGGTAAATCGGTATCATATTCAAACTGTAGTTTGAACTATCAGAATCACACTTTGATTTAAAAAAAAAAAAAAAAAAAAAGGAAGAAGAAAAGGGAAGATGTGTCTTTTTTTCTTTTTTTTTTCCCTTTGGTCTGATGGTGCAGAGCTACAGTGTTTCAGGTGGCCAGTGTGCTTTGCATGTTGCCACCACCGCCCTCCTCCTCCTTCCCAGTCACACAGACTAACAATGCAAATATCTGTGCTGTTTGAAACCCATTGTGTGGTTCACTGTCGCTCCAGAACAAGCAGAGAAAAGCAGTTGTGGACAATGTGCAGAAGGTACCTCTTCTTCTTCTTCTTCACAGTGTAATATTTGATCGATTGAAAGTCTATTTCTGTCCTTGCCTCGTGCGTGATCAGAAGATGCTGCTGCTGCTGCTTCTTATGATGATCTCTTTACAAAAAAAAACACTGACACTGTTCCTCCATTCCTCAGTGCTGTTCATCTCTGAAGTTCAACGTGCCAACTGCCACCATGGATCCACATGGAAGCGAACACCACAACACTTTGCCGCAGCCGGATTCAACCTCTCCCACCTCCTTACCGAGTCCGCCTCGGTATTTGGCCCCGGAAACTAACAACAACCCGCACCTCTCACACTCATCTCCACCTGTCATCCGGACGGCTCAGACGTACCTGACGGTTTTGAGCTTCACCCCCTGCCAAGCTTCGGCCGCTGGCGGAGTTCAGAGCCCGCGTCCACCCTCGGACCGCTCCCGCCAGCCCCTCCCAGCCTCGGGTCAGAGCCTCGGCTGGAGAAGGTCCGCGCTCTTCCCTTCACCCCCCCTCGCACAAAGTGGCTCGTCGCCGTCCACCTCGAACCCTTACCCTGCCCTGGCCACGCCCCCCTCCTTCCAAGTCTCTGTCATCATTCCGTCGCCCGACCTCCACCTGTCGCCGCCGCCGCCGCCGCCCCGCTGGCCCGAGGACGTCTGCCCGGACCTGGAGTGCTCCATCTGCTTCAGCCAGTTCAACAACGTCTTCCGCTGCCCCAAGATGCTCCAGTGTCGTCACACCTTCTGCCTGGAGTGCCTGGCGCGCATCAACGTCAAGTCGGCCGAGCCTGACGCCATCCAGTGCCCGCTGTGCCGCGGCCTCACGCCCTTGCCCACCCTCGGCCTGCCCAAGCTGGCCACGAACCCGGCCGTGCTGGCCTACCTGCCCGCCACCATGCAGAAGGTCTACAGCGTCCGCTTCCAGCGCAACAAGGGGAAGCTGCAGGTCAAGAGGTCAGGAGAACAAACATGGGTGCCCTCGTGTTCACATTTAAATCAACTAATTTCCACATGGTGTTCTTTTCAGGAATCACTGATCATGTTTATGTGCATTTTATTGTTGTGGTTTTTCCTCTTTACCCAAAAATTATACAAAACTTTGTTTGAGGGGTGTGTGTGCGCGCCTTACTTTAAAATGTAAACTTCTGAAATGCCCATGGCTTCTCCTTAGGCCAGCTCATGGTCATCGGCGATGGGGTCAGAGGTCATCTCTCAGGTCAGTGGACCGCTCCCTGGACGTGGGGCTTCCCAGCCCGCCTCTGCAGAGCGGTCGCAGGGAGGCGGGCGGCGTGACGGGCGCTCTGTTCAGAATGACGGGCCGGCCGGCGTGCCGGGCCATCCTCCTGACGTGTCTGGTCCTGATGATGGTGCTGCTGACGGGCATCATCGTCTTCCTCTTCAGCTTCATGCCCGACCGTCGTGAGTGACGCGTCGTAGCGCTGATGATGTTGTTGTTTTTTTTATTGTTTGTTTTATTTTTCCATCCAGCATTTATTTGTGTGGCGGAAAAATCCAAACTCCTGCGAGCGGACTGAGATTCCACAGTTGAGCGAGCGTTATGCAAGCACATCTGTTTGGCTGCGTCCTTCACGAGGTGGAACTGGATCCAGATGTGCGTCGATGTTCAGAGACGCTGACGTAGAGAGGTGATGTAGCGCCAGAGTGAAAAAAATTTCCACCAAAGCTGAGCAAAACTTTCCCTCTGCTGTCGGCACGGCCAGGGCCAGGCACATCATCGGTTTCTACATTAGTCATTTAAAAAAGCTGAAACTGTGACACCCTGCACTGTCGTTTGCATCATGGCACTCGCATGGCAAAAGTTTGCACTGATGAGCATTTCATTTCTTGCGCTGTTGTCCTCAGCGTGAAGGCAGCAGTTCAGCCCAGGAACGATGAACATTTTCATCCTTGCATGTGAGATTCTTTTTACTTAAAAAAAAACAAAAACAAATATGGTCTAATAGTCAGCAGGTGGCGCCCTATACCAGCAGCAATAGCACGCAATTTTTATAGAAAGGTGCCTTGAACATAATTAGGAGTTTATGTGTTTGTGAAAGCAACGCGATGACTCTGTCCATTGTGCACAAGTGAGCCCCAAATTGCTGCTGGAGGGACAAATACTGGTTATTTCTTAAAACCTGGAGGAAACCTTTTAATATTCCTGTCAATATTATGTCCTTTTGCTGCCTATTTATGTGCTCTGTATTGTTTTACTGTGACATCTAAATATTTTACTAAATATGCATATTTATAAAACTGTTTTAACACGTTAACATTGTTTTCTTGTATTAACCCTTAATAAATTCTTGTTTAAAATCTTGCTTTTCCTGTATTTTTTTTTCTTTTTGGTTTGAAGTCATTTTTTTCTGAGTTTGTCTTATTTTTGAAAGGACGAAAAAACCTAGTTCAGTTCGCTCAAAGTTATTTACTTACGTCCACCCAAATGCCATTTCGGCCGATACAACGTACTTGAATTCATTTGAAAAATACTGATTGATACACGTTAGCTGATTAATCATATTTCTGGTGAACAAAGCTGGATTTCCCGTCAGATGCTTCCTCTTGCTCACTGGCAGGTTATTTAGGGTGTAAGCTTTTTTAACAATTGCTCAGTGGAAGACTTATCTGTAATTAAGCAGTAATAAAGGTTTCCATGCTCAAACATGCCTCTGCAGCAAAGAGGTTGAGTTTTGGTATGTTGAACCAGCACATTGGTATTCTGCCAGCATGCCAGTGCAAACATGAGGCCGCGGCTACTGCAGCATCCCACCGCATCGCAAACATTTAAGACCATCGGCAACGTGAGCAGGTTTTCCAGTGAAGATGACCAGCAGTGAACTGGGAAACACTTGAAAGCATTTTTTTTGACTATGTATACAAAAAAAACAAAACAAAGTGTGCCTTTGTCTCTGATTCCAGCCTTTAGCATCTCAGGAATCTATCTGAAACTAGTTGCAGTAAAAACTTTCTCTGTCAGTTGCAACAGAGTCATCAGTCACATCCTTTCTGACACAATGGATGAGTTTTATACATCAAAGTCTAAGGATTGCAAGCAAATTCTTTCCTAATCCCTTCCTGGCATCCTGGCGTGTGTCAGCTCACATACTGCGGTGAAGCAACATCAGTACAGTTCGCTGCAATATCTCTCTAATCTCATGCGCATGAGAAAACTGGGATTTTCCCTAGCTGATGTTACAAGGAAATATGTTATCTTATTTTTTTTTCCCAAGCTACTTTGTTGGGCCCTGCACCAATCTGAGATTGACATTATAAAAGGTCTAAAAGTACAGATGATGAAGATCTTGTAAATGGAAGCTGCTACGTACTGGAGGCTTCCATTTAGTCAGGCCTGGACATCATTTTTCATAGCATTGGCATGCCTACCCCAAGACAAGAAATACAGCGAAGACTTTGTGTGAAAGGTCTCTCACAGTAAAGGCAATGACACCTGGCATTATATCATTCTCGTTTTAAAATATTTAAAATAAATAATAATAATAAGAATAAACTTTATTATATAGCACTGTTCATACAAAAGAGATACACCCCACAGTGCTTAACGACAACAACAACAACAAAAAGACACATGAACCTCAATCTGACCCTTGTACTTGTTTCCTTTAAGCATGTTCTAATTTTATCCCTGCCGCCTGCTTCTCGAGGTAAGAATGCGTCTAGTCAAGACGTGGGAACACACCGATGTCAAACACATTACTGTCTTTTGTTTCTTCAGGTATCCCGCCCGAACAAGAGAGCAACCTGGCTGACGCAAGGCAGAGCTTTGACCTGTGTCCAGGAGGATCATATGAACAATGTGAGTTTCCAAGAAGTAATCTGAAGCTTCTAAAAATAACTTGCACGAACGGAGGGACCTTTTAAAGTGACGCCTGATACCTGTCTAATACTTGGGCCAACTCTTGAAGAATATACTCTCTCAGGAGCACACGTTATCATTTAAAAACACAGGTGATTTAGTGGGAGTGAACTAATGTTCCCAGTGCCCTATGTTTCCAAGTTCTACAGTCCAATGTTCCCTGTACTATATGGTTCTAGGATCCCATGGTCCCAGGAGGCTATTACCCCAAGTTCTAGGGCCTATGTTCCTAGTGCCCTAATGCCCTGAGTTTAAGGGTTTTCTTTTCTCAGTACCCTTTTATCCCAAGTCCTATGTTCCCAAGCCCATGTGTGCCCGAGTTCTAGAGTCCTATGCACCCACTACCCTTTCATCCCAAGTTCTAGGGTCCTATGCCCCCAGAACCCTTGCCCAAGGTTCTTGGGTCCTATGTTCCCACCCCCTTGCCCTCAAGTTCCATGGTCCTATGCTCCTTGTACCCAGAAAATAACGGCCCCATGGATGTCAAATTAGAAAGAAAAAATTGTTCCCAAGCTGGCCCCAAAGTGAATGGATCAGCCTGTAACTTCACAGTCCGAGCATGTGTTCTCGTTGGTTGAGGCCCAAACTGTCTTGGATCAACTCTGGTGGTTCAAACCCAATGAACCCACCACGGCTTGAAACAAAGACGGTTCAACGGGTTGAGAAGTAGCGTTAATTAAATGAGGCAGAGAGTCATCCCACGTTTCCAACAAGTTGCTGCACTTAGTTGGGCATGTACAGTGTGGATTCAGTCCAGCATTTTGCTGTGTCTCATGACGCAGCACTATTTGCCGCCCGCTCGTCTTGTTTTGCATCTCGTTCTCGTTGTGCTCTTCTCGCCTGGCACGTGGCCGTGTTGTCGCCCTGCAGTAGCTGTAAAATGCCCGCTGAAAGGAAGAGGGAGAAAAGAATGCATCAATCGGGATTTTGTGCAACTTTGATTATTATTCCTGAAGAGTTTGCCACGAGGATGAAGGCACAGATTACTGTGAGAAAACATTGTGGGACCAAACTTGACAGAGAGCACCGGCAGCTTGGAGCAAACAAAGAGCAGTGGAGTCAAGTGAAGTTTACTGAGGCACATTGTGCAGAATGTGTGTTATGAGGCAACGTTGGCTCCATCACACAGCAACTTTAATTGTGTTTATGGCGACTGTTACCAGCGTTGCGTGTGAACGTCTGTATTTCTTAACTACTGAGTGCCCAATGATGACTTAATTACAGCGGCCGGCAGTAATTGTGTTCCCTTGGGCACGTGTACCATGTTGAATTAATCTTTCACTCTATCTAACTTAACCCATCCAAAGTCCTGAAATCATTACCCCGGCATAATTATTGGCGTGTTAATCCTGAAGGACAGCATCCAGGGAAAAAGTACATTGAGCGTTTTATTGCAACTGTGCAGGCGTGTGTTGCGTGCCAAGGAGAGGCCATCACCGCTATCCCCCAACATTCCGTTTAAATGAGAATTTTTGTGGTTGAGGAGGACGTGGGGCGGGGGGGGGGGGGGGACAAAAAAAACAAGAAGGCTGCACGCAAGAAACATGAGAAAAGAGGAAAGACGAGCAGGCGGGCGAGAGGTGAAATATGGGAGGAACAAAAGTTCAGCTGCCGTCATTAAGTTGCATTTGCACCCATTATACTGTAAGAGAAGTGAGTTGCCGAAGGCCTGGAATTTTTCTTACCCTTCTCCGCTTCATCCTGTCAAAGAAGAGCAGCCACGAGTTGCCTTCATTAGCAAAACATGGTGCAAGAGCAGGCGGAGCAGGTCAAGAAAAGTTGTTCCAGGTTGGCGTGCGCCTAAATATATTTTTAAACCCATAATGACAACAATTTTTGGGGTGTGTGTGTAAAGCCGCCTACGGGCGAAGAGGCCAACACCCACTCTGCGAGTATATAAGAAGATCCCGCAGCTGCAATTAGAAGTCAGTTTACTAATGAGGACACGATAGAGGTAAACAAAAGAGAGGGAAGTCAACAGGTTAGTCAGCATCCTGCCACCGAGCCAACATTTCAATAAGGAGAAAAACAGTTTGAAGTTCTTTCCTTAACAACAGCAACAAAGACCATGCTGGCCTCCTGCTCCTGCAGACCGGCCCCTGTGGCCCCGGTGGCTCCTGTTGTCCCTGTTGTCCCTGTGGCCCCTGTGGCCCCTGTGGACGTGAGGCCCCGGCGGCTCCGTCGTGTCCTCTACCCGGCTTCTCAAAGCAGGCGGCTCCCGACGAGGGAGCCTCCAGACCAGGCGCTGCGCTGGCTGCTGCTCCTCTCTGCACTCGTCCTCCTGCAGATCTACAACGAGGAGACCAACACCTGCACAGGTTGGGCTGCACTCACACACTTCAGCCACTCACAGGCTCATATCTGATCTAAATGCTATTCAAAATATGTGTGGGTGCGTTACGCACATCATTTATTTTGGTTGGGAACAGATTCTGTTAGTATTTTATCATAAATTATAGCATTTCAATTTGAATTTTTCTGAAATAAGCGCCTCATATGTTGAGTACAAAACACGTAAAGTTTCTTCACACTTGGAAGAAACCTTGAATGTAATGTTTGTGCAGCTTAAACAGCCAAAGTGGAATGTATGGACCCTTGATTGTCTGAATAATTGGCTACATTATGATGTAGCAGGAAAAGTCTGCTTCATATCTAGTTACCAACTGCAGAACTCATTCTGCCACTTCTTGGAAATTCAAACTGTTTTAGTGCACGACACAATATGTGTGCTACACTGGCATGTCCTTGACTGAAGTCTACTTATTTCAATATGCCATTTGGGATGCAGCTAATGTTTTATTTATATATTTTTTCTGGTGTTTCAGACTTGCAGAACGAGCACCCAGACGAGGTGGAAACACAGGCTCGGGACAGTGAGTCGAGTCCGGACACAGCACAGGGATGGAGAGGGAACGAGTCGTGGAGGGTGGTGGTCGTGGCTGGTCCGGTGGACACACAGCTGGAGTGTGTGGTGTCCTGATGGACGGAAGCAACAAAGTGCTACAAAGGAAGTGAAGAGGAATTCCGTCTAGGAAAAGGAGCATTTCAAAACAGAACAAAAAAAAAAAACAACCATTGAGTTTTATAACGATGAGATGTTTGATGAGCCACACCGGTCTGTTGGACAGGTTGCCTGGATAATTTTGGGGTCAGACGTGACCTCTGACCCCAGCTGTTCTCGACAGACACCCTCTCTGTGGCTGACACCTTTAAGACTGAAGTTTTCGAGAGAGACACACCCTCAGTTTCTGCCTTTGACCATCTGATGGCCATAAAAACCCAGAGGTTTTGGACTGGTCATCCTTGTGCTGCTATTTAAACAGTTTCAAGACGCTTTTCCCACCACAGTTGTTGCCTTTCAAAAACATAGTATACACTCTCACTGTATCTGACCTATTTTCACTTGGTTGTTGTTTTATTACTTTATCTAAAGAATAAAAAAATGTGTCTGATTACAGATTGCAGACAACTCCAACAGATACGTAGACGTGTTTTCCTGACTGTACAGAGTGAGTAAGGAAAAATAAATAACTAAAAAAATCTAAATTAAAAAATTGTCAGAATTTTCTTTTGTCAATGCTGGAGTCACCTCCACCCCCTTGTGTGCTGCAGCTATTTGCGGCGATGGATGTAAGAGCCGACTGTCTCCGCCCCCTCACGCTGCACGGACGCATATTTGAGCGATAAGTGCATGTTTATTTTTCGGTGTGAGTGTGTGAGCGCGTGGGCGTCTGTGTATATGCTGGTGGGAGGGCGGTCACTGGGTTACCTCAAGTGACGGGGACGAGGGGGAGGGGCCTCTGCAGGGTGAGTCAGAGGCTGAGGAGGTGATTCCTCACAGAGCCGACAGACGGATGCAGCACTTTGTGACTGTCTCACACACACACACACACACACACACACACGGCTTTGCGCTGTGTGTTGGCTCAGCAATGTGTCGACAAACGTCTGCATTTTCTTGTTGTTTTGCAGCCAACACTACGAAGGTATATTCTGCAAAATGCTTTGATCAGCTTCAACGCATACTGTTGTTTTTTTTTTAATAGAACGAAACGTCCAAATAAAACATACCTAAATATTTGCATAGATACTATTTCCACCTCTGGAAAAAAATCTGAAAAAACAAAATTGAAGGAAAAAAAACCTAAAGGAGAAACAGACAAACGGAGGAAAGCAACACTTTGAATGCGAGGACAACGTCGTGCTGCCTCAGCATGGCTTTGGAGGGGTTCGTCTGCACACCCTGCAGGCCAAATGACGTCAGCGCTGATATGCGCTAATCTGTGCTCTTTGCCTGCTCATCCTCACGTAGCTGCGCCGCGTTGTCAGTCAACACGAAGCCAAACATCACCTGATAGCGTGAGCAGCCCCGCCGCCTGACCTCATCGGCACCCACTGCTGTGACTCCCAGAATGAACCTGCTGCAAAACCTGTGATTAACGCGACATGAACCGACATGCATGGGGGGGCCGTAATTGAATGTGTTGTTTGTTTATTTTTTAAATGCCGCCTGTTGTTTTTACTTTACATGGACTGGGAGACAACTGCCATCCAATCAAAATCAAGATCCATGCACACAGATTCTGGGGCAAATATCATCCGACGTGATGGATGAGTTTCATGCGAGGAAGAAATACTCTGTGGAATGGAACTTTATGGAGTAGTTGTGTTGTGTTGTGTAGTTTGTTGTGTTTTTGTTTGTGTATTTGCACTCCGGACTTGAGGATTTCAGTGGTCGAACGCTCTTGAAAGCAGCGGCTATGCAGTAGCACTGCGTGTGTGTGTGTGTTTTTGTGTGTGTGTGTGTGTGTGTGTGAATTTCTCTTATGTCACGTTGTGTTTTGGAAACACTGACGACAGCCAGTCATCGGTGGTGTATGTATGAATGGTGTCGTTCATACACTAGAGCTGATTGGTCAAGTCACATGTCAGGCACACACAATCCTCACACACTGGTGTGGATCAGGGAACTGGAAGCAGAGTCTATAGCTGCGTTTCCATGACTGTTTTTTGCAACAAGATTTCAAAAATTTCGACAAAGTACAATTGCGGTTTGCAGGTGTTTCCATTGAATGGTCGTCGTCAAATCTCGTCCTGCGAGGCCCCACTTTGAGGAGGATGGAGGTACAACAGACGTGACCCTGTACGTCACGTCTGCTCACGTGTAAATGCGAAAAAAGTGCTTCCATGACACTTTTGCCATATGAAAAACCACCTCATGGGAGCGTCAAAACCTTTCAACCTTATTTGAGAGGTTTTCCAAGATTAGGTGTTTGCATTACCCATTTTTTATTGCGATATTTCAGTTTTGCGCAATTCCACAGGTAATGGAAAGGCAGCTTCTGATGGTGTCAGGAAGGCCAGCTGACCAATTAGAATCTACAGTCCATCCACCATCAATCCAACCATTTATCCCGCACTGAGGGTCACAGGGGTCGCTGGAGTCTCTCCCAGCTGTCTCAAGGTGCAACTCATGGCAGGGCCTCATGGCAGGGCCTCATGCAGTGACACGTTCACTGACACATTAAGTTGTTTGATATTGGGATTCACTTCTGCTTCCTCAGCTGTGAGCTCTGCTTTACCCGCCATCCTGTTGTCAAAGGTTGGTCGTAATTGTAGCGGATGAGGTCATTGAGAGGGTCCCCAGTGCTGTACAATATGGCCATATATAGAAGGTGTGTGTGTGTGTCTGTGTGTGTATGTGTGTGTGTGTGTGTGTGTGTGTGTGTGTGACAGATCGTATCACTGTGAAAGTGAGTCCTTAAGTGACTAAAGCTGAAACAGTCTGAAAAAGAAGACATCACGTCATTGGCAGAACAGTTGAGAATGACAGTCAGCGCGTGTGTGTGTGTGTGTGTGTGTGTGTGTGTGTGTGTGCGTGCGTGCGCGAGCGCGCTTCTGTAGAACCTGTTTGCTTCGTTGAGCGTTGTAGGGGAAAATAATTGGCAGTTCACTCAGAACACATACTAGCAGCAGGTGTGGGCAGGTGTGCTAATCCACCAAGCTGCAGACTCTGTGCTCCTGTTTACAGCTTGTACTGAGGCACACGCGCACACACACACACATGAGAATTTGTGCCTTTTTTCAGATTGGGGTCAATGTTTCAGTAAATTCAATTTTTAAAGTTATAGAAAATTATTGTTGTGGTCAAGACTGTATTGACAAAGTATAAATTCATACAATGCATATCCATCCTAATATATAGTACACAAGCAGCTTTCATGCTTCCTTGTGAAAGTGTTTTTACAGAACAAATAAAACATTTTTGGGATTGAGCAACTTTCAATGAAAGATTTTCAGTGAAAACTTAAAGGCCCACTGTGTAAACGTTTCTACCATCTAATGTTTGAACAGCTCAAACACAACAATCAACGTTAATCCCTCTTTTCTGACGTCCAGCTTGATGAAAACGTCACTCTTTCACCAGCTGTGCTGTTGAGTGGAAGTGCAAGTCAAGGTCCGGACAGCTCATGACTCAGCCATATGTCCTCCAAAGGTGAGGCAGTCTCATTAAAGCTTTAACCGGGACGCAGCATCTAAAATCACACTAGAAAGACACATATAGGTATTTTCTTTACCATTTCAATGCCAAACGATCCCTCATGGATGTTGCTCACTGGCCCATTAACAATGCAGGAATATAGGTACAAGACGTCAGTGAGGTCGGAAGTGAAGAGAGCCGCACAGTAAACCCACGACAGAAGCCTTTAATCCTGACGACAATGTGGACTATTTGGAAAAAAGAAAAAATCATCATGTATTGGTTAGGTCAAACCAGAGTGGTTAGGTGGAGGGAGGGCTAACCCAGAAACGGCATAGCTGAGCTCTCAATATGAGAAAGCTTGACTCGTGTGGACTTCATCTTGGTTTGTCATATAGGCGCAGAGAAGCAAAGCAGCACTCGTCAACTTGTTCCGCCGAATTTGACACCAAGAAAGACAGAAAAAAATGAAAAATCACCTGCCATGAATTCAGCTGTCAGTCAGCAGTTGAGTGCTAGTAGTACTAAACCAGAAGCATTCTTGATGATGTAAACACAATTTTTCACAATGACCTCGTGATTCTTCAACCTTTCCAATTTTCTCTGTCGCTCCTGTTCTTCTGCACAAGTACAACCATCTGTCTGCATTTCTAAAGAAAGATCAGATTGGTCATGGAATACTTTCAGTTATGTAGAAACCAGGAGGCAGCTAGCAAACTGCTGTGGCGTTTTTCACCTCTGAGCAGACATACAAACGTTAAAAGAAATAGAAACTTGTTTTCAAAGGCTGCATCACGTCTTTTTGTCATTCCACATGATCAGTCGGTTGGACTTGCTCAGCTCTGTGCACTCTGGGATTTTCCAGCTGACAGTTGTGAGGCTGCTCCAGGAAGAGATCATTTACTAAGCAAAACTGTGACACGGCTGGATGACTTATAATCTCCCATCAAGTTTTCCTCGCAGAGCGTCTGCCCTCCTGCTGACGTCCCTCACCGCTGACTCAGAGCCGGGAGGTCTCCTGTTTAGTTTTGCTGTGAGAAGTACCACGTTTGTGGATGGCCGGTGGCCTCTCAGTGAGGCCCAGTGAGCCCAGAGGCGGCTGGGATTGGTTAGAGGGGAGACCGACCCCCTCCCTCCTCAGGTCACTCCCCCGCACTGGGGCCGCTGCACCAATCACACACAGCGGGAAAATGACGAAAATGCGGAGAAAACTTCAGTGATGTGGAGCCAAAGAGGAGGCAGGAGGCCAGAAACCATCTGCTGTCCACATTTAACTCCTGACAGCAAAGAAAAGGAGAGAAAAATAATCTCATCTAATCCATTGAAAAGCTCCATCAGATATTGATCTCATTCATCTTTTTTTTATTAAACTACATTGTATGTTATTTTCAAAAATATTTGACACTTAAAATATTTATTGCAATAAATATTCCAAATGAATCTTGTAGCCATTATATTGGAAGTATGCAATTTTCCCATTGGACCTCCAAAACAGTGAAATGTTGATGAAATAATATTTTTTAGATAAGAAAATTCCAGAATGCTTTGAAGGCAATATACGACATTCAGTATCAGATAAACATTTTCCATTTTCCATTGCGTGACTACAAATAATCCCAAAATATCTATTCACCTGCAGAAAAAAAAAAACAGTAGTCATAGTTAGCCCTCTGTTTATAGCCGTCAGTTAACGCTTCACTGGACCTTTCACAGGTAATGGGAGGTGGTCTTGGAGGGCAGAGCCACTACTTCGCTGGATGGATGTGGGGTCATGAACATAGAAGCGTCTGTGAGGTATCAGTGCCCTTTATGACATCACAAATGTATTATTTTGCAGAACTGAGTGTTTTTGTGTGGGAAGTGGAGCAAGCAGAAAATGTAAATGATGGAATTTTCTCATTTCTGGAGAAATTGGTGGCAGGATCGAGATGTACACTATGATTTCAAAAACACTCCAACACAGCGCCTTTAAGATCCAAAGGTATCTGAGAGTGCGTTAATTATGCCCTGGACTCAACTCTTCAACCCAGCCAAAAATTAAATGGGTTGGCCGTTTCGCCCACGTCTCAACCTTCCGCCAAGTTTCAGGGAAATCCGTGTTTTTTTTAAAGCAGCTTTGTGTAATTCTGCTGACAGATAAATGAGTCCTTTGGCGTTGGCAGCCAAACACCAACCGAGACGCCCCCCCCTTTTGCCACAAAAGTGGGGAAAATTGCACATTGCCGGCAGACTGTGCTGCCGTCTCTCCTCCCAACGGTCATGTGACCCAGCTGGGATCTCCAGCTCATGACATCGGGGAGTTCGGGGCGACGCCGCACTCTTCTGCACGTAGGCCCTTTCACATGGCCATCAGCCAGCGACGGGCCAATCAAAACTGGCCTTTGATGGGAGTTACAGCACAATGGTGACCCACATCACGCCCCCGTGGCCATGGTGACCCTCACATTCATTGCGTCCAGGGACGGCAGTGCGTGTGCAGCCCGTTGACTGAAATAATCCATGATTTGTTGGTGGTCCGGCAGGCGCATTTACAGTAAAACGACAACAACAACAAAAAATGGAAAGTATGTGTGCGAGTGAGGAAGAGGAGGGGTTGGCAACGGCGGCGGAGCGTTAAAACGCTGACTCAGCGTCTGGAGGCTTGTTCGCCTCCCGTAGTAAAAGTGAGTGAGGAGAGCCGCCGAGGGTTGCATGAAAATGTAAAGGGAGTGGAAGGTTGGAAATACCAGACGGCAGACACAGCAGTGAGGTCAAGTCTTCCTGTCAGCCGTGCCGAGAAGGTCAATTAGTACCTTCACCACACACACACACACACACACCTTCCCCTGTGAAGGCGTCACGTCTTTTCCTGTCTGACTGGAAACGTTCGCTCTGAGCTGCAGCCTCCATTTGCTCTCAAGTCTCTGACAGCTTGATTATATTTCCTCCTGTCTTGAATTTCAACCCTCTTCCTGTAGTTTTAAAGTGCATGTGTGTGTGTGTGTGTGTTTAGAACAGTATCCGTCATTAAATTCCTGACATTTAAAGCGTAAACCTCGGGGGTATCTTCGCTCTAGTCGCACTTTATTGACACAGAAAGCTTCCGTCCACTCAAGAACAGCGTTTTAAGGTCACCAGTGCTCTTATACAACTGGCAACAAGTTGAAGATTGCACACATCACCTTTGTTGGCAGCAGCAAATAGCTCGACTTTTTATTGCCACCTGAGCTTTCATCGCTTCTCTTGTTGGTCTTTGTGGCCTTCCTTATGTTACGACGCACATAGTGCCACCTTCTGCTTTGCGCACAAGTAATGTTGCCTGATGGCTATTTAAATGTAGGTGGGAGCATTTTAGAATCAGCGCCGATGTGTATGTAGATTTTTTTCTTTGTCTGCACAGAGGCTAAAATAACGTCAATAGTGTCATACCTGTTTGTGGCACCAGTCGGGTGGAGAACTGAATAACAAGGAATGAAAAGATTGTAGGTTGATGGCTGCAAAGGTCAATATTGTGATGTCAGACCAATTCAGCAATGACAGATTCTAGAGAACACTTCCGTCTCTTCCAGGAGGGAATTCTCTGATCGCTATCTGCCCCATTTGGTAACTTCCCACCTTGAAGGCAACAACAGTTACCTTGTTAGACTTGCAAAGTCATGAAGGAAGTCACACAACAGTACAAACAGGACAGCTGAGGAAACACAGAGAAAACAAAGAGGTAAATCAACCACAGGAAAAAGAACTGTGCGTCAGGATTTAGCTTAAAGCTGTTCTTGTTGATGTTGTTGCTGCTATTGTGAACAGCCCATCAGAATGAACAAATACTTTTGCCATTTTCTTTTTAAATAATGCAATGAATTACAATCTAGCCGTAGCCTAATTTTACACAATTTAAGTTCCCACAGCCGTTTTCAAATCTTCATTTTCTTCTTGGACTCAAGTTGAGCAGCCTGGAAATTGGAGTAACTCTCTTAAAAAAAGAAAAGAAATAAAAATAAAAAAAAAACATATTGAGCCTTATGTTTACGGCCTCCTGCTAAAACTGACCCTTTGTCAGAGCTTGTGAAAGGGGACAAAACCAAGATGGTTTCAGAGGGCTGAGCCAATACCTGATAGGGGGCAATATCTCAAAGCTGGGAGAGACATCATAGAAGCCAATCGCCAGGGTTGTGGTGTCTCATTCCAAAAAGCCACGTGAGCCAGAGGCGTACAAGGTGGCTGCCTCTGGGATTCTCCTCCACGTTCCTCACTCTCACTCAGACTTTCCATTGCCACGCTTATCACAGAACACTGAGTATGTGGGACAGTGGGTTGGACCCGATCACACGCCACTGGCTGGGTTAGGTATCTGCTCACACGGAGCTGGGAACACTGGAGGGGTGTGTGTGTCAGTGTGTGATTATTTGCTCATTGTGTGAAGACTGTGATACTATGAAGAGGAATCCAGCATTGTCCTGAGAGAAATGTTGATGAGAGTCTAAGTTCACGCTGCAGAGCATGATGTCACGTTAATTGTTTTGCCACTGCAGGGCTGGATGCTTCTGATTCTTTTTGCAGAAGATCACGGTGAAACAAAGCAGAGGCAGCAGAGGTATGTCCCTGGCATGTTAAGCATGCATGAGAAACACACCAGGCCGCTAATGAAAATGAAATGGTGCAGGAGAGTTTCGGCTCCATCAACCACGTGACTTTTGTTCACGGATGATTGAAAGATTGCAACTGATATCCCCGCATCATCACGCTGGCTTCAGGCATGCTCGAACATATCCAGCCTGATTTCTACAAAGACTCAGAGGTTCCCTGGAAGTTTATACAACCTGCAACTAAACATTCAAGTTTTAACACACAATCATCAAAGTCATAATGGAGCAGAAACCAACCGGGACTATGGAATAGTCACGTACTCCAAGAAGAGCAGCTCTCTTGTAGCTGTGAAAAATGTTTAGTTTTAAAGTAAAGAGACAAATATTATATCTGTATTTTCTAATTTGATTTTAAACCAATAAAACCAGAGGGTGTCAAAGAAACACATTATATAGTCAGAGTTTAACATTGAAATGTATTTATTGGTGTAAAGTTTATTAAAAAACAA
The DNA here is from genome assembly GCF_046127955.1 of Nelusetta ayraudi. Taxonomy (NCBI): domain Eukaryota; kingdom Metazoa; phylum Chordata; class Actinopteri; order Tetraodontiformes; family Monacanthidae; genus Nelusetta; species Nelusetta ayraudi. The sequence continues at coordinate 305,150 of NW_027466142.1, forward strand.
TATATGTATATATATATATATATATATATATATATATATATATATATATATATATATATATATATATATATATATATATATATATACATATATAAAATCATCTTTCATTTGCCAAAAATAAGTCATGCCACACACGTCACAGATGGACGCAGCACTTTGTGACTGTCTCACATACACACACACACACACACACACACACACACACACACACACACACACACACACACACGCGCGCGCACACACACACACACACACACACACTTCAACGTGGAAAAAGTTGAGTTTCTTCCTCTTCTGGGGTTTTCACCACTGTCACATCCTGTGATCTAACCATTTGTAACACTACACGACCCTCTGGAGAAAGAAAACAAAATTACACATGTTGAAATGCAGTAAAACTCCCCCAGATTGTGTTCATCTGAGAAATTAGCTATTTTTGGAAACAGTTGATTTTTGAAAATAATTTCACAGCGAGTTCAAATATTTAGTCCTTACACGCCCAGACGGTAATTTCCTACATTTTATACGAATTCAATTCTCAACAAAACAATGCAAAAATGCCTCTTCTCTCAAAGATCTCAGTAAATGAAATGCAATGATTCAAAATAAATTCCAGCTCGAGCAATCTCCATCAGGGTTCTTTCTCTGCCGTCGTTCTACCCTGACATGTGACGCACTGCACACTGTGTACACTGTGGTGAGTTTACAGTCAATTCAAACTGTAAAGGTCCCTGAAGGGTCAGAGGTTAAGGTAAACTGAAATATCACGAGGCAATCCTGTGACGCTGCACATTATGACAATAATCTGTCTGCCACTGTGATCAAACTCGACGACGGGAACCCTTGTCCTAAGAGTAGTGTTTTCATCTTTGCCCTTATTTCAATTTCTTTAAAAAAAAATATCGCTTGTCTGTTCGCAGAGTTTCCTCTTCTTTTTTCTGTCACCACAGGCAATACATGACATGACATTAGGTGAACAGGGAGAGATGATTCATCCCTCCGTCTGATCTCCAGCGGATTACGTCCAAGGAGGAGCAGAGGCGACTTCTGAAGAATGCGAAAACCCGCGTTTTTTTCCTTATTGAGCAATAAGGTGCGTCGGCTCGCCTCCCAGGGAGTGGCTTCCTTCTGAGGGCGTTTCTAAAAGAGCACAACCTGAAGCAAAACGTATAAATACTGAACGGCCGCTGACTTTCTACCGAGGAAGTACAGAAGCGAGAGACAAACCAGGAGAAAACTTCGAGAGAGAGAAAAAAACAAAGCAAATAATGTACTCACGAACAAACAGCATGACGGTGACGGTCCAGGAGGAACGCTTCGCCTTCGCCGGGATGGCGTCTCGCAGCACCGAACCCGAGGTGTTCACCTTCGAGCGGCTGCCAACCCAGGCCACCGCCTTCCGCTCCTACGTGCCGGTGCGGCCGAAGAAGCGCTGCACCCGGGTCATGTACCCGGCGAGGGTCCGCATGCACCTCCCGCCGCCGGAGAAGAACGAGGCCAAGCGCTGGCTGGTCATCCTCTGCCTGGTGGTGCTGTGGCAGATCTACACCGAGGAGCCCTGCGCCGAGGCGGCTCTGTCCACCGCGGACGGCCCGGCCTCGGTCGACTGCCGCGGCTTCGCCTTCCAGTCCGTCGAGGAGCAGCTCAACGGCGGCTCCGAGCTCCTGTCCGGTTCGCCGAGCAACTGCGAAGACGGCGCCTCCTCCGGCCGCCTGCTGCCCGACACCACCTGCCCCGAGAGCCGCGAAGAGTCGACCGCCAGCCGCTCCTTCGACCAGAGTGCCAGCAAGAGCTACATGGTGGTTCTGCTGATGTACCACAGGCTGAGCGGCGACAACTAAAGACCGACCGCCAGAAGTGGTGTGAACAACCCTAGGATGGCTGCGATGGGGGGGAGAAAAAAAATCTGCCGAGCCGGAGGTAACCGGAGGGCGGAGAGCTCAGAGCGGCCGGGCGCCCAGTGAATGGCGGCCGGCAAGAGGCTCCATGCGTCGGCCTCACCATGCCAGCAGTACCCCCTCTACTGGAGGAGGACCCAGCCTGGCAGTGGACACTTGAAAAAGACCAGAAAAACTGTGAACACTCTGAAGAACTGATACTTGAACTTGATAAAACTTGAAACTGAGACCCCTGTACAAACACGATGCACTAATAATAATAATAATAATAATAGGCCTGTGGGCCAACTGGATGTTTTAGTTGAGTTTGGTCGTTGAGAAACTGTCACAAGTGTAGATCAAACAGCTGAAGCCGATGGTTTATGTTGTCTAAATGTCTTATTTAGTATTTATATTATTTGCTATTTATTTATAAGTATTTTTTGATTAAAAATATTGAAAAGAAGTTTTTGTGTTCTGTCTCTTGATTCAGGTGAAAAGGTGGTTTGTTTTTTTCAGTGGTGTATGAATTATTTCTTGCCCTAAAGGGTTTCTTATCCAAGCAAAAGGGAGAGTGCGAAGGGAACTTGTAGGTTAGTACTGAAGCGTTCAATTGCAGAATGAACTCTGTATTGATTTGGGGTATGTTGCGGGATGAAATGAGTATCTCTTCACGGACAACATTGATGCTGACCTTCAGCATCATTTGCAACTTCAGATCGTGCAAAGGCCCTTACAGTTAAACAAAACCCCAGGTTTAAACCTTAATATATTAAGAGTAAATCTTCTGTTCAAAGTGATTTCCACAGATCCACAGGGAGGGGAAAATAATTTGTAGACTTACTTTCCCTCTATTGTGTTTTTATCAGCTCTTTCAGCCAGACCTATGATACATAATGTGCCTTTAGTCACCGCACCTCCAGTGGTGTAGCTGCTGCTGCTTCACACACTGATGAGTAACATCCAGCGTGTGATTAGTATCAAGTATTTGATTTTTATTGTGTGCACAGCTTGAGATCATTTCACTTTTTTTTTATGGGTGAAGGCTCACGCTGAAGTCACAGCCCTTCAGATGACAAAGGCTGACCCGATCACCTGCCTGAGGCCTCTGGGTACGTCCATCTGAGGACTGCTGCTGTTTCCATGTGAACCAAACACTATCTTGTGTCACTAGGACAGGTAACAAACCAGGTATGGGAAGGCGTGCGCCTCAACAAATAAAAATTAGGCATCGAAGTCACCTGGTGGAATGGTTGAACGTCACTTACACCCATAGCCCTATAGGCGGATGTACGATTATGTATGGTGATAGTCCAATCAAAAGCCTTTACACCGATGACAGGAGAAGGAAGAAGTTGTTCTGCCACAGAGAATATCTGGATCTAGATTAATGTCAAGATTATGAAATGCCAGTCAAAATGCGTAAATCTTACTGTGTGTGTATATATACCCATTAGACTCCTGCAGCTTTTCAATTCAATTCAATTCAATTCAATTCAATTCAATTCAATTCAATTCAATTCATATGGAAACATCTTTGTATGTCTTTTCCCATCCGGTGAGTATCAAACTGTTCCTCAATCCTTCGTGGCCATGTTCTGAATGTAGCATGACAAAAAAAAAAGCCTTGAAGGTTCCAGTCTGAACATGTCTTATTCTCACAGCCGCAGTGGAAATCTACCCAGAACCCTTTAATGTCATGACATTTGTGTATCAGTCAGCTTGACAACCAAAGCCATCGGAACAATGTTTGCAATGTCTGTTTAAATGAGCATTGGTGCAACAAAGTGTGCAAAAAAACTCTTTTCAGCGTTTAAATTGAAAATAACACCAAACTAATGAGGTGCCGCCAGTGCGTGACAGTGCTAAATCTGCCTGATTTTGTGGCCGAATGCCTCTGATGGTAATTGTTATAATTGCCTAAACCTTTAATCCTCAAGGAAAATGAAACACTTTTCTTCTTTTCCCTTGTAATTAATGAAGTCTGATTTTAATTGCACCCTGGAGGACGTTATGTCTCATTTAAAAGTTTCATTGATTCAAATTTGCTGCAGGGAGATTTTCCACAGTGTGCCGACGTCTCAAAGTCAAGTTTGACAAAACTGCTTGTTTTGTTTATTTTAGTTCATTGCCTTGTACTTATCAAAGCAGGATTAGCTCCAGAAAACTCCAAAATTTAATTCAATCCAAACTAAAAGGGCAAGAGCTTGTGTGTCACGCGATATATGATCATCTGGAAGGATTGCGTGTCCTATTTATTCATTGATTTATCTTCTCTGTCACGGCTGTCGTTTGAACACTGCGACTCGTTTTGTTTTGTGTTTCTGTTTTATTTTTTTTAGGTTTTTGTGTGTATTCCATTGACTAGGGGGTATCTGACTAATCTGACTGTGTCTGCTGTGGTCCGACCACTTTATGATAACACACACACACACACACAAAGTAACTCCTGCAGGAAGCCACACAGCAGCAGCAGCAGCAGCAGCAGCAGCAGCAGCAGCTGCAGACTCCCTTTTTTTTGTTTATGCATTGAAAAAAATGTTTGCGTGTGACTGCAGAGATGACCTCAGCAGCCAGCTAACAATTTAGGAAACCCTCAGGTCACACCTATACCACTCCCCCGCACACACACACATTACGAACACACACACACACATACAGACCCTCAGTGGAAACTCTCCCTTCATCTTCCTCTTTCAGTAAATGGACCTTCATCAAACACACAGCAATATTTTCTATGCAAAACAAACAAAGAACGAGTTCAATTAAAGGAGGATATTTTAAAGTTTGTATATTTAAGTGTTTAGGTGTTTCATTAACAACCTTTAAACAGAGGACTGGCTGGGCTAGCAGCAATAAAACTTGTCTGTCGCCTGTTAAAAGTTCATCCTTTACTTGTTGTGTTTGCTCCACTGTTAAGACATTGTGCTCTGAAAAACCTCTGGAAACTGTCTCTTTTTGTGATGTCTCTAAGGGCAACGAGGGTTCGTGACCACTCGTCCGGCCAAGTGTCGGAAGACAAGACACCACATCATTTTTGTCTCCTTCAAAACACGTGAATATATATATATATATATATATATATATATATATATATATATATATATATATATATATATATATATATATATATATGTATATACATATATATGTATACTTCTGATGTGATGAGGTTTCAGCTCTGCTCCTCATCTTTGTTTTAAACCTGAATCTGCTGCTCCTCCGTCCACGCGGCAGGATTCACTCTTCATTCTCTGCCTCAGCCAAGTTCAGGCTGACCAAAGGAAGAAATAAACCAATAGAAACCTTTCCTGAGAGCTGATTCGCTGTCAGTACCCCCCCAAGCCACACTGGTGTGTGAAAATGTGTGCGGGCACTTTTGCTGACTTTGACTGAGGAAATCGGTATTTGCTAATCGCTTAGTGCATGATTAGTTAGTAATACATTAAATAATATATTATTATGCCTTTGAATTGTCCAATATTGAAATGTTGTAGTGGAGGGGAAATGAGCTGTGATCTGCAAAAAAATAATAATTGAAAGAGTAGTAAAGCACGTCATTTTTATGTTTGTTTATTTTTTTGGGGCCGGAAGCGAGGAAGAATCAGCAAACAGAAAAAAATGGTTTCACTCACACTGTGCCTTCTCCTCCTCCTCCTCCTCCCCACATTGCGGCGTAGTGAGTCATCTCTAGCAGGCAGCGTCAGGTCCAAACTGGAGGGGAGTGGAAGGGAGGGGAATCCGAGGTTTGATCTGAGAGAGGAGGAGGAGGTGAGTGAGAGGGAAGGGGAAGACAGGAAGTTGGGAATCAGAGGTGATTCCCTGCTTGTTTGACATGTGCAAAAATAAAAAAAACAAAACAGTAAAGAAAAGAAAGAAAATCCAGGTGCGTTGAATGTTCATCTGGATCTTTTACTGTCAGTCTTCACGCAGTCTGTCGCTGCGTAGTTTTGTGCCTCTGAATCACACGATTACACCTAATATATTGGTACTTAATACATCACTCTATTGAATCAAATGCATTAAATTAAATATAAAATATATACATTTTAATCCATCTATTTCTGATCTTATTTAACAATAGATGAAGTTTACATTAATCCTCCTGAATAAAATATGAATCTGCATCATCAAAGAAATTCATTTTGCTGTGTCCCTGAGTTTTGTGTTGATGCACCTTTGCTCCACGTTGATCACTCACAAAATCCGTTTTTGGTTTGTTTGTTCTAGTTCTGCAAAGTCACTTTTTGCCCCAGAGCGACAGCATTTTTTCGTTGTCATTTTTTTCAGGGATTAGAGAACTATTTCAGGTATTCAAGTGTCCACAGGCTCGGCCGGGTGGAGCCGCCAAGTCATACATCCGCCACTGATTCCTCACAATCGCAGGCCTTTTCCCACGCCCCATACAATAGAAGAGCTCTTTGTTCATTTGCTGGCCTTTCAGAAGGCGGAGATTCATTCATGCAGAGACGCCACCACCATACCTGAGACATTAGCATTATGTCACTGCGCACATAGCGGAGATGGCAGAGATGCCATAACAGTGTTAAGGTTAAGGTCTAAGGTCACAAAAAAAAAATTATGAAAGTACAAAAAAGTGATGTCACGTTGTGCAACACACCTGCGGCTTGTCAATCAGAAGTTGAAGATTTTATAATAAGGGTTTCGTGACACCCCGAACGCTGTCTGTAGTGGAAACAGGCCTGTGGTAGGCACCAGACCATCCAGCCATGTTTCGGAAAAATTCATTCATTTTTCAAATTACTCAAAACTTGTCAGAAAGACAGAAAGTATGAAACTGATATACATATTATATGATATATAATTTTATATTTTATAAGAGTGTTGGCTCGCTCTGGGTGTGTGTGTGGGTTTTGCAATTTGTCGTATGATAGAAACAGAAACGGTAACTGACCCATCACTGAGCTAAAATAGCCACCGTCAAGACACTGGGGAATAGAGAGATCAATTTGAATTGCCTTTTTGTGTTGCTTTTTAATTGTCTTAATGAATTGCCGTTTTTATTTTTAATTTACAATATTTTATATGAAGCTTACACAATAGTATATCAGCCTGGATTTAGATGAAATACAGACAGTGACCTTATCAGCCCTGCAGTTACTCAACCTCTCCTATCTGTGAACGGGACACACCCTGGAAACACGGCAGAGCAGCGCTGAAGTGAACCGTCGACCTAGGAACTCGGACTCGATGATGAAAGACTTTTGTAACCGTGATGAGAAACTTCCTTCTATTTCCTTCAGCCCTGAGCCCTGAGGCCTCCAGCCTGCTAGCGGACGCAGCTCTCATGTAAAAATCCCTGAAAACCTTCTTCCTGGAATGGTGCAAGTCAAAATGAAACAACTTGAAACTATTATTGGAACAACTAGACAATAAAGGGAGGGATGAAAAAGAGTTTCCTTTTGAAAGACAAAAATTCAAGTGAGAATCCTTGCTGTCTGTTTACATGTTGGAGCAGTCGGTGTTTGTTTGAAGTTTGGTTTTCCAGTTAAGCCTGTCCCTTTCTTCCTTCAGCCGTCTCGTGAAGTTCTTCCTCCTCTGGCGAAGACACGTCCTTGCTTTGAAGAATGTCGGGAATGCAGACTGAGAGCGGCTGGCATGATGAGGCACGTTGACAGAGAGAGAAAGAAAAAGAGAAGTGACCTCACATGTTCAATTCTGAGGTTTGGGGATACACGTGCAATGATTTCACGCACCACAGCGCGACAATGTGGAAAACTACAGGAAGGCAACAGGAAGTGTAAACGTCTACCAGTTTACAAGTAATACAGACAAAAGTAAAATGTATTTCCACTTTTGCTTTAACTTCAGCTTTGCTTTCAGTAATCACGTTGTTAACGAATGGATTACGGCCGTTAAAATTCACTTTGGACTGAGCCGTCAGACAGGTAAAGCGGTTTTCTATTATCATCGTCAGACTTGCGCACTGAGTGCTGAAACAGAAACTCGGATTGGGATGAGCACACCAACTGACGGGGGACTCGACTCGAACTTCCTGTTCCCTGAGAACCAGTCAGTAGTTCCATCCACTCGCTGCCAAACAGCTTTTGAGTTGTAACCTGGCAGGCGGCTCAAAACTAGGCTAATGGCTGCTCACGGCTGCTTTGTGCTACGTTTTGTCGTGGAAACAAATTCACCTCGACGTAGGCCACATGAATTCATCCAGGTTTAGTTTGGTCGAGTTACTGAAGTTACCTAGTCAGTAAAAACAGAGTAGAATAGCGTGGTAGCAGGGAGTAGCGACACCTGCTGACCAGGAGGTATAACTGTTGTCCAATAAACCAGCAATGTTTGTTGTTTTTATTTTAGATTGGCATCTATCTATCTATCTATCTATCTCTATCTATCTATCTATCTATCTATCTATCTATCTATCTATCTATCTATCTCTATCTATCTATCTATCTATCTATCTCTATCTATCTCTATCTATCTATCTATCTATCTATCTATCTATCTATCTATCTATCATTTTCACTCTACACTGTACCTCAAGAAACACCACCCAGCGTATTTCTCCACCTAATATAATACAATACAATACAACAGCATCACACCACACAGGAACTTTTTATGAACTCCTGATTTTGTTCTCTGAACTCGTCATGTTTTTTTTTCTCTTGTTGATTCAGTGACCGGCTCAATCTGTGTGACATCATCCCACTGCCGTGCGCACAGGGTCCCGCTGACCCTCAGCGCTCCTCCTCGTTGCCTTTGTCTTTTGGCCAGTGAATCACAGAGGGGCCCTGCGCTAAACACCGGGCTAATGGCAATAACAGCTCGCGGGCGGCAGCGAAGAACCACAAACCGTGACGACTGGAGTTTGGAGTTTCCTCACCGCTGATAGAGTCAGACACAAACACCGCCCTCCTCCTCCTCCTCCTTCCTCACGCTGATTAGGACGTGGACATGACGAATACTGGGATATTTTTAAACACAACACAGTGTGATGCAGTGTAATTGCATATACCATAGGGTATAATTCACAGCATAGCTGCAGGCTGAATTTTTTTTTTGCAGTCTTGAGAGGATTGCAGAGAATATTATTAACAACAACAATGATTTCCTTGCTGATCCACTAATGAGGATGTTGACTGGGTGAAGCTGCATCCAGCCGGATTGGATTCTGTACAGGCAGAAGAAGCCAGCAATAAAGTTCTGGCCTCTGGTCTGGATGTTTCAGTTACATACGAGAAGAATTTTTCAAGTTTCCAGTTTTAATGGGACAAAATGGATGGATGGATGGGTGGATGGGTGGATGGGTGCATGGGTGGATGGATGGATGGATGGATGGGTTGAAGCAAGAAGAAAGAGAACAAAAAAAGATGCGTCACATTTCAGGCTCAGTGTTGTTTTTCGCGGTGGGTTTCTTGTTCTCTATTTTTTTTCTCTCTGTTTGGCCAAAGCGAAACACGAGCCCGAGATTTTATCTCCAGCTGTGAATCTCAAGAGTGGCTCATACGAACTGAGCTGGAGGAGTTTGAAGAGGCCCAACCTGAGAAGCAAACAGATGATGAGATGAAAAAAAAAAAAAAATCAAAGGCTGATGGTGTCCAGTGTTTACAGTGGGAGCAGGACAGAGCTGCTCCAACGCTCCTCATTTGGGCAGGTTTGCACCACTGTTTGGATGGTGAGGCCCTGCTGCTGAGGCTTCGGCCTTGGCCAGCGGGTGACCTCTGACCTCCTTCCCTCTTCTCTCTTCTCTCCTCCTGGCCTTCATTTTAAACATTAACTTTCTTTTTCAATTGTGTGCATTCCCTTTACCCCCCCCCCCCCCCCGAGCACACGTTGAACAACTTGTTCTGCGAGCGACATTTAAACCACGAGGCCGACGATGATAAACCCTTGTATTTATGCCGCCGCAGGCAGATGTTTTCCACTCGTTCATCACTCGTGTCTCCTGTGGCAGCGGGACGCCCTTCTTCACTTTAGTTCCGCAATTAAAACTGGACTTACATGGTCATGACTTCGACGTCTCACATGTGCACTGATGGAAATGACGGTAGAGAAAGGAAAAAAAGGAAATACTCTTCTTTGTGTGAAATAACCCATTTTAGAGCCAAAGTCAAAGTGATGATCACTTCTACATCCAGATTATTGCCATTGTCTCTACTTTGGCTGCTGCTTGAAAATTTGTTTAGATTTTTGGAAGTTTTGATTGTGATGTTTTTGCAGTTCCCCCAAAAATAAATGTAATACTAAAGAATTGTCCCTGAGAAACTAAAAGACTAAAAAACTAAATTACTAATACAAACGAGTACACACACAAAACTACTTGGCATGTATACTGAGGACACAAGATTGTGTTGTCTCAGTTTATTTACAAATGACATTCTGGCTGAAAAAAAAAGAGATTCAGACTGTGAACCATGACGGTGCTTTTTTTTTTTTCTTCAAAGGGACAAATGCATCTTGAAATATTTTGACATCATTCTGGATAAATCCCTGCATTGTAACTTCTGCGTTTTGTAACTCAGCGTCTAAAAATAGATGGCCGCTGTTTTGTTAGTTCCCCCTGTAAAATACTGAAAATCTCTAAAACATAAACAAAGTACAAAAGTAATAAAATCTAGTTTAAACACAGATAAAACAGTCGTGAAAAAAATAACAAATCAACATTTTGCAATTCCCCCACCACTACCACCACCACCACCACCTAGTGGTGACCTGACTTGTTGCGCTTTCAGCATTTGGAAAAAGAATCAGCAGGTTGTGACATCCAATCACGCGGACGGGTCATCGTGGACTTATGATCTGAGGTCAGCGGGTCACAGGACGCAAGGCTGAACCCCAGCGATGTGGTGTGCAATGTTGGGGTTTTATTATGAAACCTGCTTGGCTGGTGACATCACACACATCCTGGCTTGTGAACACCAAACTACACCGACTGTCCAAAAAATGTCATTTTTGTAAATGAACCATACATATGTTGATAATTAATATTGTTTAAAGTGTATTGTGTATTGTGTTTAAAGTGTGAAATGTGAAATTGTTGAATTTAAAATTCAATTTTGGAAAGATCTGTGGTGTCAAGCTGAGCCGACTCTGTCTAAATTTCACAATTATTGCACCTTTTGCAACCTGATTGTGTTCCCATTCAGTGCAGGTGTTGGTGAGTCACGCTGACTTCTGTCCTTCTCCCAAGTGGCCCCGTATGGATTAACAAGCCATTGTCAAGCAGTTGAGGCCATTGCATGTCGTAAAGGGCCTGACAGTATATTCATCACCTTCAGCCAGTGTTTCACTTTTCTAACCTGGTGACCTGTGGCTATTTTTATCTGAACTTCAAAGACATGCAAATCCTCAACCCATCAAAAACGTGTTCAGCCAAATGTAATCATCATATGTAATCCAGCACACTCAGTGTGTGTTTGCAGATACTTTACAGCAACACTGTCACTGATTTTCTACCGGAAAGTTGCAGCAGCCTTGCAGGAAGCCCTGTTGGTGACACAGCAAGGCCTAGTTGGTGGTGCCATTCTCTCAAGCACAAGCCAACCAGTCTAAAGAAAAAAAAAACATTAAAAAAAATAAATTTAAAAATACAATTTTACAGGTAAAACAAAACTTCACCCTAATGCAGCATGTCCAAGTGAAGTTATTGTGGATGAATCACCGTGATTTTGCACCAACTTTACACTTTAAGACACTGACGTCTACCGTGTGTGTGTGTGTGTGTGTGTGTGTGTGTGTGTGTGTGTGTGTGTGTGTGTGTGTGTGCTGTATCTGATGACGCGTGTTCGTCACGCTGGTCCCGTCTCTCCGACACTCTGCTGCCTCCTGCTGCCCCAAACGCGCAATCACACACCCGCCGCCAAACGGCCGCGTGTCAGTAGTGACCGTGCGCCGGACAGATGTGGTCACGTGACTCGACTATCACTCCCGTGTACGTTTCAAACAAAGGAGGTGATTTGCGATCGAGCGTTCAACAGGTGAGACGATGGAGAGGAAAAGAAAAAAAACATAAAACAAAACTTTTTTGTTCTTGTACTTGCTGATGAAAACACTCCCACACAGCCAGATGTTGGCTCCGCCCACCTTTCTTGTCACTTTTCAAACATGTGCAACACGGCAAACACAACTTTTAAAAAATGTTTCAGAGGAAGATTACAATACAGCATTTTAGCTGGAGGCTGTAAACAAAGAGTTAAATATGTTACTTTCTTGAGATGTTGTATATATGTTTGTATATATTGTCTACATACAGAAAGCATATATTTGATGTGAGAGTTTATTTATTTATTTTATTTATTTTATTTTTTAAGTCAAACTGGTTCAGTTCATTGTGACGCGCACCAGATGTGGCGCAAAGTGGGGAGTGAGAAAAAAGTACCCCCCCACCGAAGGTTGAAGCTTCTCCGTCCCCTCACTCACTTCCTTGAAGTTCTCGGATGTCCTACACACACACACACACACACACACACACACACACACACACACACACACACACACACATCCTCCTCCTCCTTCTCCTCCTCCTCCTCCTCCTCCTCTTCGGAAACGGGATGTGATGTAAATACACAGCAACTTTTTTTTTCTCCCCCCTCCTCTCTCTCTCTCTCTCTCTCCCTCTCTCTCTCTCTCTCTCTCTCACTCTCTCCCTCTCTCTCTCTCTCTCTCTCTCTCTCCCTGGAGTGTGCAGATCTTCCTCCTCTGACACACCGCGGCAGGAAAAGCAGCGCTCAAAGAAGCAACAACAAACAAAGGCTAGAACTCAGACTAATAAGGCGGAGGAGAAGAGGCAGGAAAAAAGGAGGTCAAATGTAAAAGAGTGCGTTCGTTTTCTTCACCATGATCCTCTGAGCTCCTCCGGTTGAACTCCGACAACAAGCCGCCGACCTGCCGGACGAAAAGAAGAAGAAGAAAAGAAAAAAAAACCCTAAAAGAACCGGGTCGGACCCGGACAGAAGCTCGCTGCCGTCGGTGGATCCGGGGAAGGAAAGAAAACAGGCGGACAGGTAAGCAGCTGACAGTGGGACCAAGGCTCGGTGTTATGTAAGCGAGTCGGAGTTCGGACTGACCGAAGGTTCGGTGCGTTGCGTGCGTGTTTGGAAAGTTTGAGTGCATGACAACAGCGCGGCGATGAGCCGCTGCTGCATACTGAGGCCTACCGACTGCACGGTGATGGCAGATCTTTGTTATCTTTGTCTGCAAGAGTCGGTTCTGCGGCGCGGAATAATCCGGCATTGGGCTCGGAGAGACTCGGGGGAGAAGTTTGCGTGTCGGTTGGCTGTTTACGGAGGAAGTTAGGAGATGCAGTGTGTGTGTGTGTGTGTGTGTGTGTGTGTGTGTGTGTGTGTGTGTGTGTGTGTGTGTGTGTGTGTGTGTGTGTTGCTGTTAAACTGACAAAGCAGAGACCAGGATGAACCATCTGCTGGGAGAGAAAATCCAGATGTGACGGAGTCTCCGCGGAGATCAATAGATGCTCTGGGAGCTCCTGTAAGATTACTGACAGCGTCCAGAATATTAAAGGTCTTGGGGTCTTTCTTTTCCATCCCAGAGTCGAGGGGAGCAGCCTCGCATAATTAACCCCACTCCCAACAACTCTGGAAAACAGCATATTTAGCCCGCTGTTTACAGCCCCCTGCTAAAGCTCGAGCTTTGTCAGATGTTCAATTTGCTTGGAAAGGGACAGAAACAAGGTGGCCTCAGAGTCCAGAGCCAACACCTGGAGGGGGGTGTAGTCTCTCTGACATTACAGGCAGGTTTCCAGAGGTGTCGTGTTTTTAGCAGGCACTTCCTGCAAAGGAAGGAAAGGGCCGATGTCTCATTCTCGTCGTCCGGCTGGAGACACAGATTGATGTTGGAATACATTGGCAGCGTTTGATCTGCGGGGCGTGGGATTTTTGACGGGTGACGAGATAGAATAGAGATTTATTGCCATTTTACAAGTTACAAACAGGTTAAAACAGGTACATTGGAATTCTTGTGTGTTTCCTTGAGTCAGTGTAAAAAATACTGATAGTCTTAGAAACAAAGGTGCAAACAATGCATAAGGCTTCACTCCTAAATACACTATGTATATTTACATTAAAAAAAAAGTTACAATAATAATAGAGAAAAGGGCATTGATTCAGAGCTAGAAAAGGGTTTGACTTGCCATTGGTCAATAAATATTGCACATGAGGTCGTGATCAGTAGTGTAAAAGGGGGGAGGATTCTTTGGTTGTTCAGAGTCTGCAATGTGCATCTTTAATGTCCTGAGCCACAAGCCAGACAGTGGCTGTAGAGAAAGTGTTGCCCTGTGAGTGCTGAGATGGCACAGCACGGAATTCACAGCGGTCGTCTTGGTGATAATCGACTGCTCGTTAGAATCGTCTGTTTTTCGAAGACACTCACCTGCCGCTTGGAGGTGTGGGAGGGAGCCCATGATGGCCTGTCAGAAGTCATTTGACAGTTTGACGGCGGCCACGCACCTGCAGGAGACGCTGATAAACAACTCAACAACAGAGTGTTGGATTTTATACTGAATATGCTTTACACTTTTCTCTCTACTTTTTTACTTTATCGTCGTCATCTGGATATTTTGTGAAGCCCCCGGTCTGTGTCCAGTCCTCCTACACCGACCCTGTGTCGCCCTGTCCTCTGCAGTTTGAGTTAAAAAAAAAAAAAAAAAAAAAGATGCAGGTTTTTTTTAACACCCTATACCTGACGGAGTGCGTGCTTGCCTGGCCTGTGTGTACTCGCATGTGCGTGTGTGTGTGTGTGTGTGTGTGTGAGGTGTCGTGGGCCTCATGTTTGGGTTATTTTCGGCTCTGTCAGCTCAATTTACATGGACAAATTTAACAGCCAATTGCAAAGTTTACAAAGCTGTAAACACAAAAAACCCTCGCCGTCATGTCAGAAATAACACGCTGGCAGTGTCGTTTGCGTGCCAGCAGAAAACTTGCACGTCGGACGCCACTTCTCGTGCAAGACGGTGAGTTTAGCAGAAGGATTTGGGACAACGTTTAACACTCTGGTTTAAAAATAGGACGGTGCGTAAACGCAAAGACAATTTCTCAGCAGGCTGCCAAGTGCAGGAGATGTGGAGTTTCAACCCCGGGCCAAAAGTCTCTTTGATCTTCTGATGAGCCGTTGGCGTACGAGCGACACGGAGGGCACAAAGACCATCGATGACAACCAAAGATCGTCTTCATGCACTCCTCTGTTTACTCAAGAGGCCGTAGAAACTCGGAGGGTCGTCGGGTGTAAACTTTAAATGTCTACGACTTTCAAACGAACCGGTCGGACTTGTGGTTGCCAGCTCCTGGTTTCCCACTGAGTGCCAAGGGGTTGCAAAAATTGAAGGAAATAGAAGAAAAAGAAGAAAAAAAATCCTCTCATCTTCATTAAAGTTTGTTCTCGGGTCCGTATGGTGAGCGCGCCATCTCTGAGTATCAGTTGAGAGACAGTTGGCAGGTCAATTGGCAGCTCATAGTATTTGCTGCCAGTGCCAGACGTGGCTGAGGGTCAGTTGCTCTTTTTCTTTTCCCAGCATGCACCGGGCTAGACTTTTAACACGACGTTAAAGACATCAGGATGTTCTGCAGAATCTCTGTCCAGTAAAAGATCCTGTGATCCTGATACCTCTGCTGATTAGATCCAGATCTTGATCTCTCCGAGGCGAATCTGCAGACAATAAAACGATCCGTCTGCCATTTGATTGATTTATTTTAGATCATCTGACGGCGGCGTGTTCGAAAGTGTGGGAAAGCGCTCGCGACCTTCTTCTCAAAGCGTAACGTCACCGCGTCGATCCCCGCTGTTAGACTGAGGCAGACGTCCTGGCGGAGACAATCCTTGAGCAGCTTCGCAACACACATACACACACGGGCGCGCACAAACAATAACAGGAAACACAATCAAAATGGCTCCTGCTTGAGGGCCCGGGCAGCGCTGTGGTGGTGGAGGTTGGTGTGGAAGCAGTTGGGTCGCAGATGACTGTAAGTGAGTGCGTTTCCTCTTTCCATCCGCTGTGCCGTTGCCAGCAGCTCGTTAAATCGCTTCAGAAACACACACAGGAAGCACATGACACGTAAAAGTGACAATGAACGTGACAGCGGTCGGAAAATGAGTTGATATTATTGGTCGGAGCACATCAGGGTTTAGGACCCTTCATAGACGAGGGGGGAAAAAGCTCTGTGGTGACAGCGGTTTACATATCCGTCGCACAGAATTCCCAGAAGATGCAGATTTTCTTTTGGAATTCATCTTTGCGATGCCATTCAAAAGCAGCTGGAATGTCCCTCCAGCCGTGGCGGCTTGTCAATCCAAGTCAATGAAAAATCAAGGTGAGAGTTGAAGGAGACAAAGGGAGAAAAGTGTTCAAAAGAGGCCTTGTAATTGTTTTTAAATGCGACTAATCTGTCCATCAGTCCTTCAGTCAGGCGATGCAATTTGTGTTACGCTCCATCAAACAATGTTGCTGAGCTGATCGCACGTTTCCCACGAGCAAGAGGTCAGAGCTGCGACTGAAGACGTTCACTTGCTTCAAGATGTTTCACTCCCAACAGTTCTCATCTCATACAAAAAAATGAATAAGGAGCTTTTTGCTCAGCATGTTAGAAAATGTCTCATTATTCTTTAGATGCCCCGTCATTACAAATCAGCCTGATAATAACTGCAAAGTGCAGAGTGCAGCCCTGGTTCTGTGTAGGGAGTGGATGTTTTTAATCTTGTCATTTGTAATTTACTGTGTTGAAAATCTTCAATTTGTCAGTGATTTACAACTGAGTCCCATAGAGAACTCCTCCGCTGCTTCTACCCTCTGATGACAGAACTATTATATCTGTGTGTGTGTGTGTGTGTGTGTGTGTGTGTGTGTGTGTGTGTGTGTGTGTGTTAGTAAGATATTCATACCTGCAGGGCAAACACTTTGACTCATCATGTAGTAACAGTGTCTTCCCTCTGGAGGCACAAACTTATAAAATTGTTTTATAGTGCAATTTCTTTTTTTTTTTTTCTTTCACTCAGCTGACTTGAACCTCAAGTAAAACAAAAGGAGTGAATGAGTTGGACAGTGGATTTCACCTCAGACTCCTCAGCAAACGTTCTTCTCCTTCCTGTGTGACTCATGTCAAACGGCCTTTCAAGTGTGCATGATGCCGGCTGAGGTGTCGCCTGCCGGCTCTACATGTTAAATCAAGCGCTCCTTGCATTCCTCAGATACCTGCAGCTCTTCTCCAACCATCTGCTGCCCTCGCCGGCTGCTCAGATCCAGCCACTCGTCCTCCAAGGTTACCCTTCCACTTTTTTTCCTTTACTTTTTTTCCGCTGATGCACAATCACTGGTTGGTGTGGCTTTGTGTGGCACTGTGTGACACCGCGTCACAGTGTCGTGTCTTATCGTGCTGCGTAGCATCATTATCAGTCTGTGTTTTAAGACCTCAGGAGTTCTCCGATTTTTGCAGTCGTTCCAGCTCAGTATGTCGCCACCGGCCTCCAATGCAGTTTCCACAATAAAGTGTGTCTATTACATTGGGTAATATCACATGAGATCGAATCATGTTGTATCATTTAGTGTTGCATCAAATAGGATACAATGGACTTTGTTGTGTGGTGTCGTGTCGTACCAAATTGTATCATATCAAACCATATCTAGTATGGCGTTGTATCGCGTCATAACTTGTACTATTGTAGCAACATACTGCTGGCTATGTGATAGCCAATAGCACTTTTTCATCCAAGTTTTCCTATTTTTTTGACCTTTGACTGCTGGGTCAAAGGTCAACAGTGGTGGTCTGCAGTAAGTAGAGAACAACCTAAAAATCTAACCCTGTGACTTTTCCAGTCAGTGTGAGTGATGATTGAGATTTATCGGAAACTCTTCTCGGACGGAGCTGTTTTCAATCACGTTCTTAGCGCCTCCTTGTATGTGGGAACTTCCAGAGTGGCGAAAAACTGTTGGTGAGCACAAACCGTGAACGTCCTGCAGCGCCCGGTCCAAGTCTTGCCTTTGATGGCAGCTGCGGAATAATGGCTTTTACGGCCCGATGCCGACTGCTTTCGATATTAGATTCAACGAGACTCATCCAAAGACTCGCTGAGAGGGTTTATTTTTCTTTCAAGCTGCTGGTTGTCAACGAAGTGACCTTACATTTTACAGACTGAGTGCTTCTCCGGAGTTGGCCCTAATAATAATAATGTGCAAAAGTTTCCTGTTGACGTCTCAGCAATGTGTCATTACAGGCATCTGGATTGCAGTGTGTGTCTGTGTGTATATGTACGTGTGTGTGTGTGTGTGTGTGTGTGTGTGTGTGTGTGTGTGTTCAGGCTCTGCTCAGTTCTCTCTGGTGTGTGTGTGTCTTTTCTTTTAGTGTATTGTGTTACATAATCAAACAGGCAGCTCATCGCTAAGAGAAACACTTTGTTCAGTTTGTGAACAAAAAGCCTTGAAAGGCCAAAAGACGTGCGCGGCGCCGCTCGCTGCCGGTTGCAAGTGAGAAAAGGACGATGCATGAACGGAGGGAGTTTCAAAGTCACCCGTGCGTCTTTCTTGAAGGAAAGATCCGTATTTTAGCCGGAGCTGAAAGTGACGTGGCGGTGATTTTCTCTTTTTTCTTTCTTTTCTTTTTTAAATTAGGTTTTGTAAGTGGTCACTTCCTCTGATGACTTACTGGCATAAGTGCAACTAGACTCAACACAGCTGTGAGGTTCTGCCTGACGCAGATCCACCACCGGCCACAAGTGGCGCCGTGGCTGGGCACGTGACGTGATGGGGTTGGGGTTTTTTTTTTCCTTCAGTTTTTGGGAATTAGCGTTGTGGGATGAGAGGTGCTGGTTCGTAGTCCGCTTGTCAGCCATGCAGCCTCGCAAAGAAACTAAGAGACCTGGAGTAGACCTGGAGTTCAGTCAGACATCATCCACCAAGATGTGAAAAGTGGAGACTTCACTCCACCTCCACGGTTCAGTGGCATCACACAGCTCATCAAACGTATCCCGGGTCATTCTGAAATTCTGAATCCACAATTCACAGAATTCCTCGGTGACGATCCTCTCCCAGAAATCCCTTCTTCGTGTCCGCTCCCATGCATATGGACTTTGCCTTTGAACTACCATCCGCTGCCTTTGTCTCCTGATGATAACAGGGGCAACAGCAGTAGTGACAACTGAAATCTCGCGGGACGAGATTTGACGAGAATTACAGCACAGTCCAATGGAAACACCCGCAAATGTCGAAATTTTAGAAATATCGCTTTTATTTTGTGAAAAACCGCCTTGGAAACGCAACTCGTGGTGCTCGAGTGGCAGATGTCATCTTGAAATTTGCAGGACAAACTGTATTTTTTTTTCTTTTTTCGAATGCCTCGTTGGTTGTGTGATCAGGTCTCCAAGCTGTCGGAAGAAATGATTCGAAGGTTCAGTGTAGCAACACCAGCAGAGGCATTTGTCGATAGTGGAGTAGAAAAACACACATTTCCGCTCGATAAAAGGAAGAATTGTTGTGGGTTTTTTGGCTTGTTTTTTTTTTTTAGGTCATCCACATATAAGAAGGCGGCCATATTGTGGCCGAGTGTGTTTTTCACAGCTGCGCAGAACATGGATTCGCTCGGGCTGGTATAAGAAAGATGATGAGAGTGAAGTGAATGCAGTCGGCAACGGAGATTAAATCTCACACACTGGACCTTTCAAAGTGAACTGATTATTATATATATATTTTTAGATTTTCACTTTGGCTGACCTGAAACACGTTTCGACATTTTGTCTGGGACGACGACGACAACGACGCCGTCGACGCCGACCTATAATTTACCAATAAAGTCGGCCAAAAGCTGAACTTTGAAAGAAAAAAACAAATCACAGCGTCGGCCTTTCCTGCTGCTGCCATTGTTCTGTTTTGCTCCCGGTGAACTCTGCCTCAGTCACCCTGCAAGCAGAGAGTGAGAGCGAGGGGAGAGGAGGGGCGAGAGACAGAGACGCAGATTCCTGTGAGTAAGAGTAAGAGAGAGTGAGCGAGAGAGACTTGGGGAGGGAGAGAGAGAGAGAGAGGGGAAGGCATGCAGATTCCTGTGTGTTTGTGTGTGAGCGAGCGACATAGGTGGAGAGAAAGGAGAGAGAGGGAGAGAGAGCTCTGGGTTGCGTTGAATGTTTGGAATGTTGAGGCTTTCGGCTCCAGTTTGCCCTGACAGGGCAGAGGAGGAGGGAGGAGGAGGGAGGCGGGGGAGGGGGAGGAGGAGGAGGAAGAGGGAGGAGATGAGGAAGGAGGAGAGGAAAGGCAGAGGAGATAATCAAGGAAATGATAAAGCTAAAATCTAGAGAAATGAAAGTGGTATAAAGTCACACCCACGCTGCGTTTCCATGACCCCTAGAATTGCGCAGAACCTAAATATGGCAATAAAGAAGTGGTGATGGAAACAATTGAACTTGAACTTGAACTTTAGTATGGCTAAAAGGTTTTGCCGCTGTCATGAGGTGGTGTTTCAGACGTATCCATAAAGAGGTATATCGCAAAAGTGTGATGGAAACACTTTTTCCGCATTGACACGTCAGCGGACGGAGTCACGTGACCAGTTCATTTCAAGGGACAATGGCGCCTTACGTTTGGACGGAGGAGGAGATGGATTTTTTTTTATTTTTTACAAGTAATCAAAGAGAAAGATTTGACAACCATTCGACTCGTAAAATTTTGTCTCGCAAGATTTTAGCAGAAATCCGACTTATGCGCTTCGCGCCCTTCAATGGAAACGCCTGCAAATCGCAATTGTACTTTTGTCATGGAAATGCAGCTGTTGTTGTAAACTTTACACTTTACATCAAGTTGTAAAGTGTCTCCACCTGACATCATTCGGCCAGATGCAGATTAACTTGGAGCCGATTAAATCTGAAGTTGTTTATTTAGCCGAGAAGCACCGCTGTTACGTAAGGAGCCTGCTGTCGTGTGAGTGTGTGTGTGTGTTGTGCGCGTGTTGTGCGCCTGCCTGGGTGCTTGTGTGTTGATCTAGTCCTTCTCAAGTGTCCCGGCGCTCTGTGTGCCTCGTAAGCAGCGTTGTTTCGGGAAAACTCACTTTGTAGGTCAAAAATCAAGTACTTTTTTGCTGCCATTGGTATGAGAAGAGCAAGCTGTTGGTCTCCAGCGTTGGGACGGTGCTTTCAAGGTTCATTTTATTGTGAGCTTCTCAAAATGTACGGGACACAAAGAAAAAGTTGAAGTTTGTTGCAAAAGTTTCGGTCCCAGTTGCGATTTCAAAAAAAAAAGCCGACGTGGGCTACGTTGTCTAGTTCCAGTTATTAGGACCCATGTTGCACCAATTTTTCAATCATTATTATTATTTTTTTTTATCTCAGACTCAGAATCCTCTGACGACCCAAGAAGGTCTACAAGGTCTCCAGGAACATTTTTAGCCTTCTGTTTACATCCTCCTATTAAAAAAAATGCTGGATTTTAGCCTCAGCCAGCTAACAAAGACATTGTTTCAGATGCCAGGTGGGCGGAGAGAAGGCGGAGTGCATTTGAGCCCTATGTGACATCACAACGGGCATATTTTTCAGAACCTCCCCCAAAGAAGACGGACGGACAGATCTCAAGCTGTTTCAAGAGGAGATCTCTGCTCCGTCTGGTCTGCCTCCTCTCTCTCTCTCTCTCTCTCTCTCTCCCGCTCTCTCTCTCTCTCTGGGGTCATGTGACTTTGCTGTAAAGATGAGCAACTGTGCAAGAATCTGAGCTGCGGCCAGCGGCAGCGTTACATAAAGCCCCCAACTCTCGCTCCGGCCGTGGCGGCGAGAGAGAGAGAGAGAGAGAGAGAGAGAGAGAGAGAGAGAGAGAGAGAGAGAGAGAGAGAGAGAGAGAGACTGCTGCTCCGTGAATAATTCCACTTCCTGGAGACGTCTGAGCATGTCGCCGAATCTAGACCGGCTGGTCGTTCCGTTCCGAGCGACCACGCAAACGGAACGTTCTGCATGTGAGCAGAGACACCGTGGAGACACCGTGGAGACAGTGTGGAGACACTGTGGAGACAGTGTGGAGACACCGTGGAGACACCGTGGAGACACCGTGGAGACAGTGTGGAGACAGTGTGGGACAGTGTTGACTGGTGCTGCCAACTGAGCCACTTTGTCGCTGTGTTTAGCGAGTATCCACAATCATCCAGTGACTTTTTTCTTTTTCTTTTTTCTTTTTTTTCTGAAGAGCAATGAGTCACAAATGTAGCGGCTTTTTCCGCTGCTCTTGGAGACTTTTGGCGACTGGGATGTGAAACCTTGTCGTTCTCCGTACCTGCTCACAAAACGTGCTGTCGCAGCAGCCCCCCCCCCGTCTTTATAAGCTAGTCAGAGCAGATGCTTATACCCTCGTGTCCACTCTGGAAATGAATTGTGCATGTGCGAAGATGGGGGGGAAAAAAAGAAAAAAAGAAAATGTAACTGTGGACTGATTTTATATTGTAATGGTTTTTAATCAGAAAAATAAGCAAGAAGTAAAAAAAAATGTGTCTTTTTGCACAGAAGTGAATTTGTTCCAAACATATTAAACATAACCCACGACGTGGTTCCTCTCTCGTACAGCGACACGGAGACGTTGCAGTCGCTTGTGTGCGTCCAATGATGCAAATGAGGGTTAGGGTTAGGTGAGGTGACGACGCCGCTCTAAAAACTTGACGTTCCGGTTATGTGAACTCGTGCTAAACTTTGCACAGTTGACTTGACGGTTCAAAAATGTGTTTCCAGATTTCCGACCGAGAGATTGGGTTCCACTCGGGAGCCGTCAGAGGTCAGAACTTTGCAAGGTTCAGTGTGTTCCTCTTCATGGTTCTCCCTGCTCATATTACCTCCTCCTTCTCCTCCTCTTTCTCCTCCTAATTATCCTTTTGTCTTCCGTCTGACTCCTCTGTGTCTCTGCGCGCTCTTTTTTTCCTCCTTTGACTCCCTGTTGTTTGCCTCTCACAAAATGAACGTCCCCGATTTAGGTACGGCGTCTGGATGGCCGTCCAGATGAAAACCCTCACGCCTCCGTTACAACACGCCCTCCCTTTTCTTTTCTTTCTTTTTTTTTTAATGTCACTCGGCGTTGCGTAAGCTGCTTGTTGCCGCTGTTTATGCTGCAGCGCCGCCAAACATTTTGAAATCCCTCACACTCAGAGAGACTCAGGCGTCTTGTAAAGGAGTCGCTCAGAGTGAATCCCCTGGACGGCTCCCGGGACACTCGGCCTCTCGCCGTGGAAACTCGTCCTGACGTTGGAATTTTTTGTGAGTTCGAGACGGAGGCTTGTGCAATTTTATTTTGTCTTTGTGCAGTACTAACAAGCCGGTTGTTTGTCAGTTTGTCCAAGCACCTGAGGTTTCTACCTCCAGTTCAGGGCTGACACGTGTGGCGTTCCCATGACCATCAGAGTCCATCACAGTGAGTTGGATGGACGGGGTCAGGATGCTGGTAGAGTAAAGTACAATGCAACTTCTGAGAAGACGAGCTGGCAGCTTCAGCAAGCTGAATCTCCTTGCTGGTGCTCAAAAGATGAAGTTCCCAATACAGACGAGCTCAAAGGAATCCAAAGGTCTTGTTAGAAAAACTGCAGTTTCCCCCCACGAGAGTCGACTCGCCGTCTCACTTCTGTTCCTCCATCCGTCTTCTCACTTCCAGGGCATTTTTTTTTTAATTTTACTTTCCCTGCAAATAATTAGTTCACAAGACCGGCGCTCCGGTTTTCCTGTTGGATGGCATTCTCCTCTCGCTGACTGCCGACATTCCGTCCTGGGCAAAATGAAAAGACATTGGCTGTGTTCAGAGGTGGCCAAACAAGTCGGAGGCCATAAACTAAGCCCATGGCTGCATTTCATTTGCTGGGCCGCACTCAGATGTCTCTCCCTCTCTCCCTCCCTCCCTCCCTTCCTCTCCTCCTCCCTCTGTCTCCCTCAACCCCTCCTCCCCTCCACCAGAGATGTAGCGGGTGTGTTGGTGTGACTGGCGGACCATCATGCACCTCTTCCTGCTGCTGATCCTCCAAGCCACAGCAGCCGTTGGACAGATTGACCCAGGTGCACGCTCACACACACATGCACACACACATATGCACACACTTGTGTGAACACACACGCGTCTACACATTCACGTAAACATTTGTTTTTCCTCAGCATTCTATTCTTCTCTCCTCGTGGTAATAGTATATAATTAGTTCCCTCAAAGTTGGGAGGACAAGCAGCGAAACGGCCTGTAAAACTGTTGCTGTGTGTGTGTGTGTGTGTGTGTGTGTGTGTGTGTGTGTGTGTGTGTGTGTTTTTCCTACAGCACACTGCCGCTATGCCCTGGGCATGGAGGATGGACGCATCAAAGACGAGGCCATCACAGCTTCCAGCCAGTTTTACGCGTCCACAGGACCAAAGTACGCCAGGTCAGTGCAGCTCTGGTGCGACTCTACACAAGGATTTGTTGTTTTTTTATTTGTTATTTATTTAAAAACCCAAAAAAACAACTAATTTGAGTGATGCTTTGTTGCTCCAGCTGTGATTTCCAGAACATGTAAGTGTGACCTCTAAGAATTGTCCTTGAAGGCAACGCTTGAATTTCGCTGAACACGCACGCCAGTAGTTGAGTTTCCATCACGACCTCCAAACACTTTTTGTGGAATATTGCATTGGAAGATTTATGGTAACAGCACGTTTTTTTTCAAGGAGGCGGGGGGTTTGTTCGCTGTCTCTGTGGCGTTTTTTTTGTCTTTTGTTGAAACTGAGCTGTCAGTATGAGCACCATCTAGTGGTAAGAAATGTTTTTTTTCTTCCACTTTTTTAACCTCCCAAGTTTCTTCTGGCAGCTGGGATGTCAAGAAAAAAAATATACAAAAACAAAATTGTACAATGCAATGCCAGTCATTATTATATCTGCTTTTCAGTTGCCCTGTCTAACTGAAAAACAAAATAAATGTATTCTGTGTTTCATTTCACGACAAACGATACCATTCACCTCCAACCTCCAAAAAAAAAAAAAGTCCTCGTTTCCAAACTCAAGAAAATCAAGATAAAAACAAGAACTCAAACAGCGCTTGGCCGCTTTTTGTTTCGATGAGCGTCATCGACCTGTATCCTCGGCGCCTGAACTCACTGCGTTTGTGTTGTGCAGGTTGAATCACGAGGAAGGCGAAGGCGCCTGGTGTCCTGAGGAGCAGCCGGAGCCTTCAGACAGTCAATACCTGCAGGTTCGTATCTGCTGAGCTTCCAGGATGAAAACGTGTTCGGTTGCCAGATTTGACCACTGAATGTGTTTTTGTAGTTTGTGCCTTTTTACTTCTTCTATACTTCATTCCGACAAGTTACAATAGTTTACGATACATTGCCTACATTGCCATCTACTGGCAAAACTAGTGTTGTTTCGCCAAACAGTGGGTGTTTTTGTAAGTGAGTTTCTTGTGAATTTTAAAAAGCTTTCATTAAACCGAGGTTTTTTCCTGTAACCATGTCTGTTTAATCTGCAAAAAGGTTTTTCTAGTCGACAAAAGTTTTTTCCTTGCAAAATACATGGAAAAACTTGGTAAAATAAACTGCTAAAATGCAAAAAACCTCCCACTGAACGGACTTTGTCCAATCGCTCTCAATCATCCAGGTGGATCTGGGCAGGCTGACCTTCCTGACCGTGGTCGGCACTCAGGGACGATACGCCAGGAACTCCGGCAACGAGTTCACCCGCGCCTACCGCCTCAACTACAGCCGGGACGGCCAGCTGTGGAAGTCCTGGAGGAACCGGCTGGGGAACACGGTGAGGGGCCGGGGGCGGCGGGGGATTTGGAGGAAAACTCTCCTGCGGAAACATGTGACAGCGTGATAGACCTGAGCGATGGAGCGAAGAATGGGAGGCAGGCAAAGGAAAGAATTTTTTCTTTCTGTTTTTTTTTCCCTTTTGTCGCCGCTGGTCAGTCGCAGTGGAAAGACAGGAAATGACATTTACACAGCGGCTTCCTGCTGCCCTTCAGGATCGCTCACAGCTCCACATTAAGACACAGTTTGGACTCCGGCTCCGGCGTTTTTTGTCTGGGTCTTCCAGACCCAACACTTCCTTCCGCTTGCATTCAAACCTCTCGCGACGCCCCAGATTTTTTTCCTCCCAAACTCTTCAGATATTATTCCAGAAAACAAATAGTGCGGAGGGATTGATTGGCGCAGCTGGAAGCTTCGCAAAAACAAGCAGACAATGAAGAGGAGAGAGAGAGGAGAGAGGGGAGGGCTGCTCACTACATGAGGTCAATGGGTTGAGTTTCATTTGAGGCATACATACAAACATACATACATACATACATACATACATACATACATACATACACATACATATATATATATATATATATATATATATATATATATATATATATATATACATATATATATATATATATATATGTATACATATACATATATATATATATATACATACATACACTATATGTATATTTATACCTGATTTTCTTCTTCTTTTTCTACTTACAATCAACTGTCTCCCCGTTTTTCTTTTTTTGTTTTTTTCCAGGTGATGGACGGCAACAAAAACGCCTACACCTCCGTCATCAACGACCTCCACCCTCCGGTCATCACCCGCCACGTGCGGCTCATCCCGCTCATCACCCAGTCGACGGTCTGCATGAGGGTGGAGCTGTACGGCTGTCCGTGGGAGGGTAGGCTATCTAAAAGTCGTCCTTGTTGATTTCAACTTTTATTTCTTCTCGGTAATGTTTACTCAGCCCCCGGGAGAGGAAGTGAATCACCTCAGTCTTCTTCTCAAGAGACACTTGTTGTTGTTATTGTTATTGTTGGCAGTTGCACATTGCATGAAAACTCACAATTTGGTGTTGAACAAATGTTCAAAATGCGAGAAAACATGTCGTGAAACCCACTTAAATATTGATGTTCTGCTTTGTTAGTGTGAGATGAGTTGAGTTGAATTTGAATCTTTTGCAAAAGCTTTCACCTGGTTTTTGACTCGGGTAAAGGTTGCATTTACGCAAAGTTACTACTTTTAAAAAAAATACTTTAGCCACTAGTGCTGACACAGACTGCAACAATGAAACTGATGATTAAATCAAAATGGTGTTCGCAAAGGAACTCAAGTGGTTGTAATGATGAGAGACTGTGAATTGTTCGGGGCAGTGATGATGTTCAGGGTGGCTTGTGTCAACAAAATCCTCCCTCCTCTGTGATCAGTGTTGAGACCCCCGCAAAAAATATATTTTTCAATTTGTGAGATTTGACTGCCTGCCGTCTCTGCCTGTCGTCCCTCCTGCAGACGGTCTGATCTCCTACAGCACACCGGAGGGTCAGCTCATGATGCCGCCCGGCTATCCCATCGCCAGCCTCAACGACTCCACCTACGACGGAGTGCACGAGAGGAGGCGAGTGGCTTGAACGCTTCCTCTTCAGTTCTGTTCGTCCAGCTGCTCCGCCACACATCTCCCCCCACAACCACACAAATCATGTCGCCTTCTTCTCTTACTGCATTTTTCACCCTCCCGAGCCATCCGAGCCGCCATTCCTCACCTTTACCCATGACCCGTTTGGCCCTTGACCTCAACTCGCACAGGGTCCAAGTGGTTGAAATCCACCCCAGTGAAACGGGACAACCCCCCCCCCCTTCCAGAACAATTTATGCCATCAGTTGCCATGGGTTGAGTTTAGCAGCAGCGTTTTACAACAGGCTGCTGTCAGCTGGGCTGCGTTGGCCACAGGCGTCCTTTTGCACATTGGCAGGTACAAAAACATGGCAATAAAGATGTTGCATAAGCGTTAGCTTGTCACCCAGTGAAGATAAATAAAGTGGTTTTGGAACAGAATTGAACTGAATTGAGCTAACGTTAACATCTGTTTAGCTAACATCACGTTAGCTAAACAGCTAGTAGATAGATAGATAGGTAGATGCTTCATTCATCCCAAAGATAAATTCACACAAAAAAAAATGTGCCCCGTGTGAGGCTCGAACTCACGACCTTCAGATTATGAGACTGACGCGCTGCCTACTGCGCCAACGAGGCTTGTTGTTAGCAAACTAGCATGTAGCTTCACTAGTGTAAAGGAGTGCTCAGGGCCATTACCAACACAGGCCAGTGGCTCGCCAGTAGCAGTAAATCATAACTTAAAAGAGGGTTTCAAAAATATCTTTGGTTCACATAGTTTGAACTGCTTTGCTCTGTTTGTTTGCACCAAAAACACATTTACTTTCAAGAGAACTCAGAAATACGGGACAATTTCATAGTAAAATACGGGACAATTTTGTATTTTAAGGGGCGGTTGGCAACTCGAAGCTTCACACACTCTGGCCAGACGTTGTCTTCCAGGCTGACGGCTCTCTTGTCCTGCAGGAGGCTCTTTTGTGGGTTGGGTCAGCTGACGGACGGCGTGACGGGCCAGGACGACTTCCTGCTGACCCGTCAGTACCACGTGTGGCCCGGTTACGACTACCTGGGCTGGAGGAACGACTCGCTGGGCACTCAGGGCTTCGTGGAGATGGAGTTTGTCTTCAACAGGCAGCGGAATTTCACCTCAATGAAGGTTCGGAGGCTGCGTGTGGTCACCTGACCACAAAAACTTTTTTCTGATGATTTTCTGGCCATTTTTTTAATGACTAAAAGACCAAAACTGAAAAATCTACAATAGAAAGATTTGCTATGAATGGCGTTTCAGGTCACAGTCGTCCTGTCAGCTGTTTTAAAGGTCTTTTTTTTTTTTGCTGCAGTACCTCGAGTATCCACTGGGAAAATCTGTGCGCCCGCATATTGCCGGTCCAGTATCCAGTTCTCATAATACATCGATGAGTCTGACCCGACCACCCCACCGCTGTCTTTTCCCGCCCAGGTTCACAGCAACAACATGTTCACCCGCGGCGTGAAGATCTTCTCCTCCGTGTCCTGCTGGTTCAAGCCCCGCCTCATCGCGGGCTGGGAGGTCGAGCCTGTCACGTTCAAGACGGTGCTGGACGACAGGAACCCGAGCGCCCGCTACGTGACGGTGCCGCTGGGCCGCCGCGCCGCCAAGTCCCTCCGCTGCCGCTTCTACTTCGCCGATGTCTGGATGATGTTCAGCGAGATCTCCTTTCAGTCGGGTAGCACAGCGAGCGGCACACAAACCAATGATAAAAGATGACAAATAATAATAATAAAATAATAAAAAAATAATAGTTGTTTTTTTTATTTTGTCAAATATTGCAGAGAATTAGTTTTACTAAAATTTGCAATTTTTTTTAAAAAAAAGCTAGAACTGTCAGGAACTGCAGGAAGCCAAAAAAGTGCTTGATCTGTTGTGGTTATTTTTTATTTAGCTTGCAACTTTGAAATCTGTCTCTGTCAGTAGACACTGTGCTGCCCACCCAGACCACCCTGGACGGGACCCCCGTCACCGTCATCGAGGAGGCCAATGCCACAGCGACAACACTGACAGGTGACAAACACCTTGTTGCATTTACACTGACCTTCTAAAAAGCAACCAGCAACAGGAATCCTCCAGCCAATGAACGCCAGCGAACGGCCTAATCTCACACGTCACGCGTGACGTCACATGTTCCTGCCCCTCCCACCCTCCTCCCCCCTCTTCAGTGACCAACCTGATGACCGCTAAGGCTCCGGAAGACAAGAAGACGGCCATCTTGATCGGCTGTCTGGTGACCATCATCCTGCTGCTGGTCATCATCATCTTCCTCATCCTCTGGTGCCAGTATGTCTGCAAGGTGCTGGAGAAGGTGAGGAACTGGAGCAACTCTCATTGATATGAGGAAAAGTCATATTTTTGTATCAGTATCAGTGTTTTAAATGGCGGTTATTCAAACTGAATCCCAGGACAAGGACCGTCTCAGTCAGTCGGGGCAGTACAGTTTTTTATACAATTATTTGGACCTTTAAAATAGCTTTTAATTTTGCCTACTCGGGTGACTGGAGTCCGCTGTATTGTAAAGTGGCTTATTTTTTATCTCACAACATCAAAACCCCCGAAAATCAGTGCATTCAAGAAAACATTCCATGTCACATGATTTCCTTTCCCTCCGTCGCTCAGGCTCCACGTCGGATCCTGGATGAGGAGGTGACGGTTCGACTCTCCTCCTGCAGCGACACCATCATCCTGCAGACGCCCCCTGTGCCCCCCCGCTCCAGCCACGCCTCCACAGGTAGACAATGCCAAAGTCCTTTCATTAAATTAAAATTTTTGGGCCAGTGAGATTTTTTGCTGCAGTACCTTGAGTGGCCAGAAAGAAAAATCGGCGCACTGGCATATTGCCAGTCCGGGGGGAATTTTAAAATTTTCTGCCATCCTTCTCTCCACACATTATGAGAATATATTTAAATATTATGAATTAATTATTTGTATTTCCTCAGGCCCTGCCAACAGTGACCCCCACTATGAGCGAGTTTTCCTGTTGGACCCGCAGTACCAGAACCCTGCGGCGCTGAGAAACAAGCTGCCGGAGCTCTCGCAGAGTGCTGAGGCCTCGGGTGAGCAGAAGAAAGAAAAAAAAACACCTGCTCCCTGTCACTCAAACCCATGCAGAGTCAGAGGGGAAATATTTTCAAAATTGACTCCAAAAAAAGAAACGGTGGCTGTAAATACTGCCTCTTTCTGCCCCCTGCTGGCACATCTGGGACGCACAGCTTGTCAATCTCCTGTCTGTGTGAATCATTCCCTTCGGAGAAAAAACACTTATCACAGGTGTTTTGCCTGATTGATTTTTCTTCTTACTTCCACCTTTAACCTCAGTTTTTCCTTCTCCCTGCTTTAATAAAACTGTGCATGCTCGTTCATTCTAACTCTCTTCTCAGTTTCCTCCCTTTCTCACCTGCCTGCCCTCTCTGTAACTCCTTCATCCTCCTCCAGCTCTCCTCCTCAGTAACCCCCTCTATGACCTCCTCCTGCTGACTTCCTGTCACATGATGTCGGGCTGGCGGAGCGGTAAGAGCTGAAAGGTGTGACTTCAAGCCTGTTTGACGCACCGAATCCGTCCACCCGTCAGATCTGAAACAATCTGTTTTGCTTGCTGGGTCTGTTTAAGCGAGCGTAGTGCAAAGAATTATGGGTGTAAACACACCAGTCAATGTGGTAATTGGAGTTGCCCAAATCAGGATCAGGAAATCAGTCAGGATCATCAGGAGGCCGTTAGCTGTTGCTGATTGGCTGGCTTTAAAGGTTAAGTGTGGGGATTTTGAAGAAGTAACAGTGACATCAAGTGGTTGTATTTTAGACTGCAGCATCTTTCACGCTTTGCCCCCTCCTGTGCTTGCTAATGAGCTACAGTCGGTGGCATGCGCACCCAAACCTGGATACCTTGACCACCCTCTTCTTTGTTGGTTTATTTGAAGTCACGAGCAGTCACTCTAATTACAAAACGTGCAGTCAGGCAGCTGGATTGTCCACACCAGGCTTCCTTAGAAATATGGTGGTGCAATGAAGCGAACTGGGAGCAAGACCCTTGACCTATGTAGATTCTTATACATATATATGAGAACTGTTCTTAGGGTAGAAAACCAGATTAATTTTATTGTACTGCGATTATACACTTTTATTAATGGATTTTGTGAAGTGATAAACGATAAACAATGATGACTGAATCACTTTACAGGTCCAAATGTTTTCCATTGACTGAACACATTGGGGAAAATATTTTTTATAGTGCGTCAGGCATAACTGGACACTCTAATAAACCCAGTAGGCAACAAATGACCTCCACCGAGCAGGAAGTGACCTCTACCGCTTGTCTACCTCCTGCTAGCGTGCGGCGGCGGCTACGCCGAGCCCGACGTCACCCAGTGCACACCGCACCAGTGCTTCCACAGCAGCGCGCCACACTACGCCGAGACGGACATCGTGCGGCTGCAGGGCGTCACCGGCAGCAACATGTACGCCGTCCCCGCCCTCACCGTGGACTCCCTCACCAGGAAGGACATCTCGGCCGCAGAGTTCCCACGCCAGCGCCTCATCTTCAGGGAGAAGCTTGGCGAGGGCCAGTTCGGGGAGGTGAGAGGGGAAATGTTGCCTAGATGTGGGTGTTTTTTGGGCTCGGAGTGACATGTTTTGCGTGTCCAGGTGCACCTGTGTGAGGCCGAGGGACTCCCAGAATTCCTCGGTGAAGGCTCGCCTCTGCCCGAGAGGGACGGCTGCTCCGTGTTGGTGGCGGTCAAACAGCTGAGGGCCGACGCCACCAGCCAAGCCAGGTAACGCAAAGACATCCTGCACAGCAGTGACCGCGGTCTAAATCAAACGCAGTGTTTTTGCCAATTTTCTTCATCGTACGGTGCAATGCAGTACGGACGGACGGAAACCAGTTCCCACCTGTTTGTGGTCCGAGTCCCTGGTTGAACTCTCCCACCCTGTTTTGTCAGGAACGACTTCCTGAAGGAAATCAAGATCATGGCGCGCCTCAATGACCCCAACATCATCCGGCTGCTGTGCGTGTGCGTGTCCTCGGACCCGCTCTGCATGGTCACCGAGTACATGGAGAACGGAGACCTCAACATGTTCCTCTCGCAGCGGGAGATCGAGAGCACGCTGACGCACGCCAACAACATCCCCTCGGTCAGGTGGGTGAGCGAGCGCCGCGCCAGCAGCTGATGCTGTGGTACTGGAGATTGGTCCTGGTCTCCAATCTTGATACTCTGGTCTTGATAATGTCTTGGTCTGGGTCGGTGTCGTCTTGACCACAACACTACCAGCAGCACTGCGTTCCTCACGCGTTCTTCACCTCCACCTCTCCTCCGCCTGCAGCCTGTCGGACCTCCTGCACATGTCGGTGCAGATCTCGTCGGGGATGAAGTACCTGGCGTCCCTCAACTTTGTGCACCGCGATCTGGCCACCAGGAACTGCCTGCTGGACCGGCGCCTCACCATCAAGATCGCCGACTTCGGGATGAGCCGGAACCTTTACAGCAGCGACTACTACCGCATCCAGGGCCGGGCGGTGCTGCCCATTCGCTGGATGGCCTGGGAGAGCATCCTGCTGGTGAGCAGACAAGGAGGAGCAGTGGGCGGAGCCATCCAACTAGATAGATAGAAAATATATACGAAATGATGAATATACAACAAAATATGAACTACAATGTCAATATTAATGTTGACATTAGTGTCGATGGATACAGAGGAATGAGATTGATACTTTAGACATCTAGATATTCGAAGGGAAAGAGGAAAAATGTGTTTCTTTCAATCAGCCCCTTGTGATGTCACAGAGGGCACTTACCGCACCCTCAGGTTTTGACTTCACCTTCTAGTCCCACCTTTTTTTTCTCCTCTTCCAAACATATAGAAAGTCTGACATCACGTCAATTTTAGCTGGAGGCTGCAAACAGGGGGCTAAATAACGCTGTTTTTCGGGAGATCTTTCGAGTTTTGCTCCTTTGGATATTTAACCATGCCAGTCTGCTCCACCGGATCTGAGAATGGGCCTAATAACGTCCCCCTCCCTCCGTCCCCACCCGCCTCCCTGACCTCTGCAGGGTAAGTTCACCACGGCCAGCGACGTGTGGGCCTTTGGCGTCACGCTGTGGGAGATCTTCACCCTGTGCAAGGAGCAGCCCTACAGCCTGCTGTCTGACGAACAGGTCATCGAGAACACTGGCGAGTTCTTCAGGAACCAGGGCCGACAGGTGGGGGATGAAAAAAAAAAATTCAAATAATACATTTTAACCAGGTATACCCTCTAGGGGGCAGTGCTGCACCCTCTCAGCTAGAGCAGCGTAAATCTTTTTTTTGCATGCCACTTTCTTCTGACTTCCCCTTTTTGTAATCCATGCATATTATCTTTATTTTTTGTTGACTTCTCCAACTAATAAATGTGCAACTGCTCCCCCAGAAGTTTACCACTTCCTGTTTTCACCTTGGCTGTGTTTCCTGCTGCCAGATATTCCTGTACGCCCCCCCGCTGTGCCCACCGTCTCTCTTCGAGCTAATGATGCGCTGCTGGAGTCGCGACATAACCGACCGGCCCGGCTTTGAGGGACTCTACCGAGCCCTGAGGCCTCACGTCAACCAGTGAGCACGGGGGACGGCTCGGGTCGGCTCAGCTGCGCCCCCCTCTGGACTCCTGCAGGGTGAGCGCCTGGCACCAGAAGACGGGAAGAATCGCTGTGTTGAGACGTTGCAGGTTCAGAGGTTTGATTGAGGGCGGCGACGACGACAGCACTCCAACCCGAGAGACTGTGTGTGTGTGTGTGTGTGTGTGTGTGTGTGTGTGATTCAAGTCATGACTTGTTTTTTTTAATAAAAGAAAAATAACAACAGCAAAGGGTTTTTAAGCTTTTAGGAGATTTTGATCAATCATTTTAGATTTGTTCTGTTCCTGTCTGTTTTCATGTGACAGGTCTTCTTCACTCGTTATGATGCCATGAGGTGCTGTCCACGTCATTCTCTCCTGCTCTCTTGCTCTTAGATCTTTGCCGCAGATGGTGCAGTTGCTCTTCTCTCCGTGGTCCCTTTTTTAATTTGTTTTTTTTTTTTTAAATCTGTTATTTTGTTGTTTTTTTGTAAAGCACTGTCCGTGTCTCTCAGTTACTCATGTTTGTGTATATTATTCCACACTGGAGCTAGGGCTATGGATCAAATTGTCTGGTAGTAGTTTGCAGGTTTTTTTTGTTTGTTTGTTTTTTAATCTAGGATTTTGTTATGATATGGTCAATCTTTTACTTTTTCAGTGTGTGTTTGATATGAATGTTGTCGCCGAGCTGTCGGGATGGTGTTGGCACCAGGAGGCTGCCTTGGAACTTGTGTGGCGCACGGACTGAAAGCGAGGTGGTACTTTACTGTGGACTGGCTCTTCAAAGGAGGCACATTGTGCTGTTTTTGATTAAAAAGGCATCCGTTTTGCAAAGCACCAATTCATCACAAAGGAACCTTGCATTCGAAAGCAATGAATCTGAAAATGTTGGAGCAGTACTACTAATGTAGGTGGCGCAGGTTTTGTGATTAGACTAGAATATTTAGCATTTCAAATTATGCCCAGCAAATATGTACTGGCCAGTCTTTCAAAAGTGTTGCTCAGATTTAGGATCATTTCAAGCAGGTGAAATTGTCTTCATTGTCTTATTTGCAGGGTTCACACACAGACTTGTTTGCACAACTCATTTAATCCAAATGTTCAAACACTACAAGTCAAACGTTTGGACACACCCCCTGAATTTAATGTATTTTCTTTCATTCTCATGACTATTGACATTGCAGTTTCTCACTGAAGGCATCACAATTGTTGTATGAACACACATGGAATTAGGTAGGAAACGGATAACTCAAACACGTTTAATATTTAAATTCTTCAAAATAGCCACCCTTCATAAAAAGCATATTTAGAGTTATTGAACCCTTTTTTTTTTTCTTTGCTGCATAATTATATATGTCTTGCTCATATATTTGTTGTCTTCAGTGTCTATCAGCAGTGGAGAAAGTTGGTAAGATTAAAAAAAAAAATTGCACGAGAAGATGTGTCCAAACGTTTGACTAGTAGTGTATGTTTGTCATGATCAATTTTTGTAAGTTCATTCTTCAAACCAAACAAATGATCCAAATGATAAAATAGCACAAATCCAAATGAACATTGCCTTCACAGTGGGAAGGAAGGTGGCCTATGCTTTTTTGCATCTTCTTATGTTTTTGTTCCTTATTTTATTTGTACTGTACCTTAACTTTTTATGAGAGTATGAATGAGAGCTATGTCTGTGTGTGTGTTTTTTGTTTGTTTGATTGTTTGTTTTTAATGTCAACATTCCTTGGAGCACTGGGAACTGATTGGGATTAAAGTGGAGTTTATTCTTTCTAAGGCACGAATTAAAAAAACAAACAAAAAAAAAAAGCAGACAGGACTGAAAAGGAAACCACTAAACTCAATCTCCCAGAGGCCTTTGCTACAATGAGCCTGTGTTTTATTTTATTCCATTAGAGAGATAGTTTGACAGTGTACAGTTTAGGAGATTTCATAGAATAGCTCAGTGTTTGAATGCAGACTTGTTGTGATTAAATGTTATTGATAAATGAATTTTCAGAATTTATAAGTAGCAGTTTTCTCTGATTATTTCTGTTTCGGGGTTTGGTCTGTGTGTTGTCATTGGGGATCCAGCCGCTTTGAGCGTGTGCAGCATGTCAGACAGACCTGCATTGTACATAGGCTAGTAGCTGTGTATATTAATATATATTGAGATTTGAGAACTGCTCCTGTACCGAATCGTTTGCTTTTCTCGACACGTTAATGTCTCGATATGTGTGCGTGCGTGTGTGTGTGTGTGTGTGTGTGTGTGTGTGTGTGTGTGTTTTCTTCATAATAAACTGTCAAAATTTCAAACAATCAAAAAAATGCATTTTTAAAGGATTCTCAAAAATATTCCCCCATGAATGTCTAAAAGTTTCTTTCCTTTCAAAATATGCATATATAACATACATGCATTGATAAGTAAGCATTGATATAGAAAGGCAATCGTTTTTATCTTCTTTTTGAGAACTGTTAGTTATTCTTTTTATATTTATCATGACAAGGTTCTAGGTTGCTTGAAACAGCAGACGAGAGAAGAACCTCTGTTGAGCTCATCCCAGTGTGTTAAGTCAGTTGTCGTCATAGTTTACATAGTAAACAAAACAGCAGGGGGAGCCAGAGAGGCTTAGGCTTAAGAGCTTCAAAAAGAAATTCAGCAAGCCCCATCTTTCTCTCAGTTGCTCCACGTAGCTCCATGTGAAATCATGGTGAATTGTGCCAGAAATCTTGCTTTTCTTCACCTTTTTAGAGCTACATTTACTGTAATCGTAATTGGCAGTGATTTGGAGGCTAATTTGACAACAACAAATGCAGTTGGGGTCCTGCAGCTTTCATAAGGCTGGTTCAGCCGTAGTTCAAGACCAAAAAAAGCCAGAAAATATGCGTAATCGCTGCAATTTTGCTGTTTAATGATGCAAAAACGTCCTCATATTTGACAAAAAAAAATATATAAATTTAGCCATGCAGTTATAATGGAGCAGAGAAGATTTTTTTTTTTTTTTGCTGGAAGAAACTATAAAAACAAAAGACTTGCACAACAGCCTCCAGAATTCGTAAGTGTGTTTTAGTCGGTGGAGTGGCGCTCGTGTGGCGCCAACCAAACCCAAAGTGGCTTCTGCTGTTGTTGTTGCTGCTGTTGTTGCTGCCGTCACTCCGACTCGACTCCCCTGTGCAGTGTGTGCAGCGATGGTCAAGATCCAAACTATTTTTGTCTTTTTTGGGTGTGATCTCTGACACGTCCACAAAACAGAGCGAGTGGAACCGAGTGAAGCAACAATTCAGATTTTTTTCCAGTCACATTTCGTTTATGCAGTGTGATTGTCAATCTGGGCCGACTTTACAGCAAACAACACAAACGGTCGCTGAGTTTCACCTCCATTTGATGTGGCACAAAGGAGGCCCGACATCAATCCCACTGGTTGAAAGAAAAAAGAAAGAAGAAGGAGCGCTCCTTGGGTTCTTTAAATTCAATTACTCAAAAACAGGTGCTCTTTGGTTAGGGTTGCATTTATAGAAGCTGACAGATTCAGTTAAGACCTTGCACAAACATGGGGAGTGTACGAGTGAAGTGCAGGATGAGGAACTGAAAAATCCTGTGTTGTATATAGAAAATTAAAAGGCCTTTATTATGGCCTGGCTGGACAGATTAATGAAGGTACAAAGCTGAAATACGTAGGTCCAGTCATTTTTAATCATTTTTAAACCCCCTCCCACACTCACACACACACACACACACACACACACACACACACACACACACTTCCACTCAGTACAGACTACAGTGCTGTAAAGGGGCAGAGAAACACGAGCGCTTTCCCTCTGATGTTTAATGGAAAGTGCCTTCGTTTTTTGGCTGTCAGAGGTCAAAGGTCAGCTGGCTCCCATTCAATCAGGTTCTGCTGTACTTTATGGCCCTGTTGTTTTTTAAATGAAGGCTGGAGCATGCATCACAAGGCAAGCACACCATACTGCCAACTACCGCCTGAATCATTCCGTAAGGAGACGAGTGCGGTCCATCCATCCATCCATCCATCCATCCATCCATCCATCCATCCATCCATCCATCCATTCATCCATCCTTTCGTCATGAAACTTCATATTCTGCCATTTCATCCATAAGCGAAGCTGATTGGCAGAAAACTGAAGAACCGGCCGAAATCACCACCTGATGGAGTTTGTCAAGGTGGACGAGTCAGATCTCAGCAGTGAATTCTCATTGATCCCGCCGCTTGTGCGCCACGTGTGAGTAAAGACACTGTTGTTACACTCGTGGTCGGAGTTGCATCGAGACATGTGGCTCACGTGTCCAATTTGCTGAACGCAGGCAGGTGTGACGTTTGCCGCCGTCGCCTCATCAAGTCTTGAACACCTTTTTATGGGCCAGGCCGTGTTTTCCGATGGTATCCACCAAACATACTGTATACACACAGGCGTGGTGTTTGCCTCAAAAGTGTGAAGGTAACCTGTGATATTTATTCATGTATACATTTTGAGACAGTTTTTCCCATTCATTGCCACGACTCTCCCTCGTATCGCCGAGCTGTGACGCTGGTGGCGATGAAGGATATTGTGTTTGGCGTTTCCATGGTTCTTTATACGACCTGCACGCAGGAGGCCCCTCCAGGGGACCAGCCCTCATTATGAAGCCACTTAAACTGCCGACATCAGCCACACCTGCTTCTCATTGCAACCAGCCACTGCCACTGCCTCGTATACCTGAAAGGGAAGTGCAGGCCGCCGCGATAAAGTCGGCCCCCCTTTGATCTTTACGCAGATGTCATAAAAGAAGGAGCTCTTGTTCAGCGTGATCGCTTTTTTCCGAACGTAAAGGAATCCGCTCGGCTTATACGCCCACATGCGGCTGCTGTGAGCTTGCGGCATGTGCGAAACAACGCGTCAGCGTCATCCTGAAGGAACAATTGCGCGACCAGGTGTGACCCTTCACCGATTTCTAATCTTCTGTTCAATGGCCCGCGCACCTTGCTAGCTACCTTTTTAAACATTAGCCTCGCAACTTCACATCGCGTATGTTAAGCATCGCGCAAGAACTAAGTATTAGAAGAAAAAAAAATCATGGACCGAAATTTTAAATTCAAAAAGTTAAAAATGTTCTGCAAGAACTTCAGCGTTCAAGATGCAGCTCCTTTTACGACCACTAGAGGTCAAGGCGTTTTCTCGTAGCGTCATTGTATTCCGAAAGGTGTCTAACGTCTTTGTCTACGTTCAGGACAAAATGTGACCAAGGGGCAGCTACAGTCGTTCGCCAGAGTGGAAACACTTGATGGTTTGCAGATGCTGGACCTGGTTCAGCAGGTTCAGTGGATTAAACAAATGACAAGGTGACGCTTAGCTATAAGCACAACTCGCGTAATGGTGCTGGCAGTCACCAAATAGGCCACAAGGTGTCGCGGAAAATTTCCACGAGTGTAAGTTAACTTTTGTATTTGGTTGTCTTGTTTTGTAAGAACTCAAATTGTGCTTTTGTGATAGTCTGTGATAGTTCATATTTTTTACCTGAATTATTAATTCATTATATAATTGATTTAAATGCTTTTTATTGCAGCAAACAAAATCCATGATTAATAATAATGATAAATATACACAATGATTATTTGTCAATAATGCACCTAATTGATTGAACTGCTTTAAAGTGACAGCATTTGTGAAGCAGCTTAAAATGGGAAAAGTTAATGTGTTTATGTGCGTGGGTGCACGTGCACCATGTGGGTGGCAGGTTGTGTGTGTGTGTGTGTGTGTGTGTGTGTGAGCAGTGAAGGAAGCTTCTCAGTTGGTAAGTGCCTCAATTTCAGCATTTTTAAAGTATCCTGGGCGCTCAGCGGGGGAGAACTCTGCAGTAAAACCAAACAAAAGCATCTTGCAGGGACTGTAGCATACTGAGACACCCAGAACCTAAACAAACTGGATAAAAAAAAGGACTTTTTCTACAACTTTGAGTCTTCAGATCTGAACACAGAATCAGATAGCAGCTCTGACCAGACACAGTTTGGCTCCAAACAGAAGCCAAAGAGTTGCTCAAATCACACCTTATTCTGAGGAGAGGAAACAATGGGTCGCAACTTCTCTTTTAATTTTTTTCTTCTTTTTTTTTTTCAAAGGGAAAGCAGACTGTAACCCTCTCTCTGTTTCCAGCGTCAGACAATCTTTGAGGTGCCGTGCGGGTCTTTTTATGGCGCTGCCGCACTTTAAAATGTGCCTGTTTGGAACGGACCACTTACCGCAGGTTTCATTTAGCCCAACAGGCCACAATCTTTCTCTGATCAACACGGCAAGATGCAATTCACTCCCCGATGAGTCTGTGGAGAAATGTTGGCAGGAAATGTTGTTGAATTCTTTGTTGAACTGTTACATGGTCAGAATCATGAAGTCTTTCAGTGATATCATGTCAAAGGAAATGATTGTAATGATGGCTAATATTCTAAGTTCAGGGGTTTTCGTCTTTTAATCTCAGTGTACCTTCTTTACACTCATAAGGTGGACTCTAAACTGTATCAGAGCAGCCAATCACAGCTCTTCCCGGGTTCCAGTCGCCACTCTCTGTCTCTCTCTGTCATTTCGGTCCCATGTGGCCGACTTGGTTGGCGTCCCCGAGCTGCCGCCGCTAGGGTTTGGCTCAGATGCTCATTGCAATTGTCTTAAGTCTTAAAAAACTGAAAATTAAGGCCTGGACCAAAAAAAGAAACACGTTAAAGGTCCACAGGTTGTCCTGATAAACTACTGGTACAGCTAAAAACAAAACAGGGTCCAAATAACATTGTTTTAAGGTTGCGATGTTGAAGCACTATCAAGCAGTTTAAAGGGAGAGTTCACGCTAAAAACAATGATATTTCATCCACAGAGAGCTCCACACCAGTGTCAGGCAGACAAAACTGAGCCAAAGTAAAAACAAACGAACAACAAACTAAACAAATAGATGAATAGACAGAAGAAATACCCAACAGTTCTAAATTGTGCGTTTGCGTTGTCATCCAAGTCTCTGGATTTCTTTTTGTTTTTGTCATGAAATGCTGAGATTAACACTGTGTTTGTAGCCAAAATTGTTCTCTGTATCCTCCTGGACAGGAGCTGCATTCATGAGTCAAGTTTGGAGAGTCAGTTCATACACTTCCAAGCACAAATATGAAGGTGGATCCCGGTGATAAAGCCACAGCAGATATTTGGGATTTAAAAAACAGACACACGCACATGCAAAATAGAGACTCGGTGAGTTTCTCTCCTCACATGGGCACCATTGGGCAGAATTCTCTCTGTGCATCCTGAACGATTTGGATAATAAATTGTCACCAGTTGCCTAAGTGGTGAAGTGGTTTAGTTGGGTGGACTTTCCTTTTAAAAACTGACACAGACCTGCGACTGAAGTAGTAGTACAAAAAATAAAAACATGGTACAAGTTTTACAATCAGCTCTAAATTACATATTTTTTCTCTAAAAATCAACCTGCAACTCAAAATTTTACCACCACCACCATCCCTCTTCCCCTCCCCTCTCTCTCTCTCTCTCTCTCTCTCTCTCTCTCTCTGTCTCTCTCTCTCTCTCTCTCTCTCTCTCTCTCTCTCTCTCTCTCTCTCACTCTCTCTCTCTCTCTCTCGGGCAACGGTGGGACGAAACCAGTCCCTTCCTGCAGTTTGTCCACCTAAGCTGATATTTATTCCCTCGGAACATGAAGGATCTCCAGGGTCTCTCCTCTGGCGCGGCGCCGCTGACGCTCGCGCGCTTTCTCATCCTCTGCGGCGTTTTCCTGCAAGGCTCTGGCGCGCAGAGGCCGGCCGAGGGCGAGGGCGCCGCGCTGAGCCGCGGGTTGACATGGCAACACAACGGCCAGGTCTTCAGCATCCTGAGCGGCGGCTCCCAGTACCGGCCGTCGGCCAGGAGAGCCGGCGGCGCGTCCCGCCGCGCTCACCCTGTGGTGGTCCTCAGCAACGCCAACGACACGCAGCTCTCCCCGCGGGTGCCCGCGTCCAGCGGCGCTGCGCAATTGCGCGCGCTGACACGGCAGCGGCAGCAGCAGCAGCAGCAGCAGCAGCAACGGCCACCAGCGGATGCTGCACCGGCCGGACGGGAGGATGGGATGGTCGGGGACGATCCGTACAACCCGTACAAGGCTTCCAACTACTATCCGTACTATAACTACTACAACTCGTACTACAGACCCAGACACAGAGCTCAGCCACGACACGGATATGGGACCAGTTACCATCAGTACGGTAAGGAAACAAACCCCTCACCCTCCGTTTATTGTCCTGTGTTTGTTGGACTGAGCAAAGTTTGAAGCTGTTTTCATTTAAATACAGCGTCTTTTTATGTGTATATATATATATATATACACACATATATATATTTTAACTTTTACTTAATTAGTAATGTATATTTGAAAAAATAAAAAACAAAAAACGTGCCAGTAAGTCAATCAACTGAGTGTCATCCTCTCACACATCTATACATCCCCCAGCTGAAAGCCTATACAGACTTGATCTTTGGCACAGATTGTGTCATCAACTGTGTTTTCCTGCAGCCAATAGGGAATGTCCACAAGAAAAAATACAATAAACAGAACAACCTTTTATTTTAAACAAAATAACACAAGTGACTTTTTGGTCTTCACAGACTAGGTTCCCCTATTATGTCACATGCTCATTTCAGACATGTCACTGATGGAGTATATTTCAGTAACACACAAACTCTCCCTGCAAAACCTTTTTTCAGCAGAAACATTTTTATTTTTATTTTTTTATTTTTTTTAAAGAAAACATACAAAACAGAAAACAACAGGTTTTCTTAATCTGGGGAAAGAGCAGTCAGTGGGGTGTCCAACCTTATAGTCACCACAAGGGGGCTCTAGCATTTGACTCTAAGAACTAAACAGCCCGTGAAACCCGATCACTGGTATTCAAATAAAGAGCCTCTATTGAAAAAAGCCAAAGCAGTGAATTGCTGATGCTACAATTTCAGTCGAGTTCCCTCTTTAGAAAAGGACCTGAAAATTTTTACTTGGCAAATGACACTTGCACATCCAGACCAAAATGGGGCAGCGAGTTCCATAAATCCGAGGTGCCCTAAAAGGCCAGAATGAACAGAAGCAACTCTCCATACCTTCTCCTCACCACCGGCTCCACACGAGGCATTTCTTCTTTCACCAACTGCTCCTCTTCTGGCTTCCAGGTCTCCCTGATTTAGTTCCTGATCCGTACTACATCCAGAGTGCTTCCTATGTGC
Source organism: Nelusetta ayraudi (assembly GCF_046127955.1). Lineage (NCBI taxonomy): Eukaryota > Metazoa > Chordata > Actinopteri > Tetraodontiformes > Monacanthidae > Nelusetta > Nelusetta ayraudi. The sequence continues at coordinate 348,155 of NW_027466142.1, forward strand.
AGAGGATGCCCATGTACAGCCTGCGCTGTGCCGCCGAGGAGAACTGCCTGGCCTCGTAAGACAGCTTCTGGGGTCTTGTCTTCTCTGAAACAAATAAAAATGAAAAAAAAAAAACAAGGTGATTGTGATTTGTGTGTGAATGCATCCTTCTCTACCTTCTGCCCTCCTCCAGATCTGCTGCGTACTCTCGGGATTACGACACCAGGGTTTTGCTGAGATTTACTCAGAGGGTGAAGAACCAAGGAACCGCCGACTTCATACCCAGCAAACCCCGTTACGCGTGGGAGTGGCACAGCTGTCACAGGTATCAGAAACCATCCTGCTTCAGTTCCCTCCTTTTTTGGGGAGGATTTGATCTCTAGAATTGCGATCCTCCCCAATCGAAAACAAGCACCAAAAGTCTTCAGGGTTCAAGCAAAAACTTTTTTTTAATGCAGAAAAGCCATCAGTGTCTTTCTTCTGCAGCTTTGACGCTATGCTCTTTAGCATTCAGTGAGGTTAGCATTCAGTTAAGGCTTGCAGCCACTTCCTGGTTTTGATAGCATTAAGGGAAAGCTGATGGTTCAGTGGATGTCCGACAGGATAAATTTCTATTGGAGTTCTGCAAGATGGTTGGAGAGCAAGATTTCAAAAGTCAGAAGCCTCTTTGCTGCTTTGCATTTAGGAACCCGCCTGGATTCATCATGTGTTTATGTTGCTGCACTGTTGATGTTGTTTTTGTTGTTGTTGTCATTGTTTGTTTTAGTCACTTCCACAGCATGGACGAGTTCAGCCTGTACGAGCTGCTGGACGCCCAGACTCAGGCGCAGGTCGCTGAGGGTCACAAGGCGAGCTTCTGTCTGGAGGACACGTCCTGTGATCAGGGCTACTACCGCCGCTTTGCCTGCACCTCACACACTCAGGTACACTTGGCACTGCACTGCCTGTTACTGAGGGGGGGGGGGATAGCAATTCTTAAACTAATACAGGGTTGTCCATGTAGTTGGAATCAATTACATTTTTTTTTTTTTACCTCCTTTCATGTAACGATTGTGACAACACAAAATTTATCGCAGAAAGAAGAATTTAATGGAGGGAAAACTAGTTTATTTAATAAGCTAGGTCTTAACAAAGACTAGTGCCCTCGGTCATGAAAGACACTGGATTTATGTCTTCACTTCCAATTGGAGTGAAAATAATTCTTGCAGAATTAGACACCACAATGGGATGTTTCACCAGGACAGCACTGATTTTCCTGTGCGCTTGTTTGGAAAAACCCTCAGTTCAATGTGTTAATGGGTGTGTGTGTGTGTGTGTGTGTGTGTGTGTGTGTGTATGCACAGGGTCTGAGTCCAGGCTGTTACGACACGTACAACGCCGACATCGACTGTCAGTGGATCGACATCACTGACGTCCCGCCAGGAAAATACATCCTCAAGGTCTGGAAGCTTCCCAGCCTGCATCTGTCGTTCGTTTGACAATGAGTCATTTATTTGTGTGCGCTTGTGTGTCTGTGTGTGTTCCACTGCCAAGAGCTGACATTTTAGTGAATACAATTTGAACGGATTAGAGCAGCAAAGAGAAAAATATCTATCATTGCTTTGTTGTCGTTGTTGTTGTTGTTGTCGTTGTGGTCGTGGTGGTGCCCTCGGCAGGTGACGGTCAACCCCAAGCAGCAGGTCCAAGAGTCCAACTACGACAACAACATTGTCCGCTGTGACGTGCAGTACACCGGCACCTCGGCGCACGTCTCTGGATGCAGCGTGTCATCGTGAGTGACTCTTCTTCTCTCTGAGGCTCAGAGCAGATTCTAGCCGTGTAACTGTGACCAGATTGAAAGATGCTGATTCTATCAAGGTCACTCTGAAAAGTTGTGTTCAGTTAAAGGCCTTCTCCGGGCCTCAATCTGAGGTCGTCAACGTTACTTTGCCCTTACGTTTTAAAAGGAAAAGTTTGTGAACAAAGTTTTGCATTGATTTACGATTTATACCTTTGGTTGTGTCAGAATCCATTGAAGGTTTCCTACCTTTTGATTGTGCTGGCTTCTTTTCTTGCAGCTACTGAGGGACCACGATATGAGCCTAAACGGAAGAGGAATGAAGCCCAATGAGACACTCGGTTTTCAGGCCCAACTATTTGGACAATTAGTTTATATTTTAATAACATTCCTCAGGTCATTATTCTCTTCCTCTACGAAAACCAATTTTAGAGATTCTGGATTAGGGTACATTAGCTGTTTGGGATCCACAGCTAAGTTTTAATGTTGTGGTTTTTCTTTGAAAGAAAAAAGGAAATAGTAATATAAAAGAAAATGATGATCAAACGGTGTTTGATAAAAATGTTTAGTAAAATTTTTAAAATATGTTTAGCTAGTAATATTTCTCTCTGACACATACTCTCTAATAACTTTTTATTTTACCACTCTTACTCTATATCTGCATCTTCATTTTTCACTTACAGATATCACTGTTTACTTTGTAGTTGCTGATTTATACATTAAATGCAATAAAATAAATCTAAGCTATTTCTGACACTAGGAAGCTATGCAATGTGCAGTTTTAGATAAGAGGGTATCGATTTCTTTTTAATTTGATTTATGTATTATAATATATTAACTTCACTCTGAATGCTATTTATGTCCGAAGGTTTCTTTTTGCCCAATCAGAACCCATTTCATTGCAAACTCGTCTCTCTAGACAGTTGACCGACCCTTCCTGGAAAAAAAAGACTGAGGAATATTAGTTGCATGCATGTTCTCCCTGGGTTCCTGAAGTCTTCTTTTATTTACATGATTTCTATTGTTATTTTAATATATGAAACAATCACTCACTGCAATTACAACGTGAATTTCTGAGCTCGTGAAGAGACAGCTTCTGATCTTAACAGTTATATTTTTGCTTTACTGATTATTTTTTTCCCCCTCCCTATTGTTGATGCTAAAATTGAAATATATCACACTTTGGTGCTATTCTTTTTTGCTTGATTTTTTTTTTCTTATATCTGTCTCTTTAAACTAAATATGCCTTCAAAAACTCACGTCGCTGGATATGAGGTGACTGAGATCACAGAGGACACAGAAAGTTTACTTGACAGCCGACAACCACAAGGCCTTCAGATAAAATCTAGTATTGTATTTTATCAACCTGTAACCTATTACTGCTTCATATTGCTTTAATAAAATTTGCTTGAATGTTTACTGTCCCGTGCCGCACAGTTAATTTTTTTGGTCCCCCCCCTTAATCCCCACTCCCTCGAACAATTACGGTATCGAAATTGGCAGAAAAAAATATGGAGGGAATTTGTCATTATTTAATTCTTTCTTTTATAGCTTCTTTAATTTATTTAGTTTTCTCAAGGACCAACATGCCATTTCAACAAGCCATGAGCAAATCCCCAAGCCCACTAGATGGCATAACTGAGGCCAATATGCCCCAACCACAGCTGAGCGAAGGGAAGGTGCAGGCTGTAATTATGGAAACAGAGAGAGTTTTTTTTTTTTTATAGACTGCGGTGCAACTCTTGTGTGTTTTTGTCCCTGACTCAAAGTTATGTAACTGAATGTCGGTGATGTCAAATGTCATTCCGAACCCCTTTGTGTGCACCACTTACAAGACTCTATTGTGGGGTTTTTCATTAAACATATATAACGAAAAAAATAAAAGAAAGGGATAAATATACGGTGTATATATATGTATATAAACGCACACAGAAACTTGGCTAAAACTCACTTTACCAGGATCTCTTTGAATTTTTAGTACCATTTAATTATTTTGTGATTGTAAGTGTGATGCCTCACGGTCGTGTGTCGTTTTGAGGATTAAATCCACACATCAAGTTTATTCCCGGCATAACGGACCTTTTCTAGCGGCATCCACTTCCTCAGTCTCAGCGGCAACACTCCGCAAAGATCGTCTATTTTATCCAGATGAACCAGCGGGACGAAGAAAAGCGGGCATGTAGAAATGGGACGGTGGGCGTGACGGGGACGCGCAAACTGCAAACACAAGGGAATCGGGTTTCATGAATACTGGAATGTTTGAGAGAAGAAACTCTGACAATACATTCCAACAAGGAGCTTCTTATAATGAATAAGAAATCAGATCTTATTCCCCATCTCGTAGATATGTATAGGGAAGCAAACATTCATACTACAGAAACATAAATTAATTTACTGTATGGATTATCATTAGGCTGATGCTGAGGTTTTGCTTTCTTAATGGATTTTATCAGAGTATTATGGCGAGGAAATAAAAACTGCTAAATGTAAAAGTGTAGTTCTCTCTACTACGCCTTGGAGAGAGAAAAAACCCGAAAAGGGAGTCAGCGTGAGCCATCGTCCTATTTCCGACTCTTTGCTCTGCCCATATGTCAAAGTCTTTGTGCTTTTCAAGACAGCGAGGCGACAGGAGGAAAAAAAACAGCTGGATCCTTGGATCGTTCCTCCAGCTAGCGGCTCGCTCGGCTCGGCTAGCGGTCTCCTCTCCTCCACCAAGCCAGTCAACCCTGCCCGACCGTCCGAGCTCGATAAGGTAGTGTACCGCGGGGGAAAAAAAGTCTTTTAACCGGGTGAATTGTGTACTTTCAGCCGGGTTCGCTTTTATCACCTGCGCTTTGTGTTTTGACCTCATTTTCCCCCCTCCTCCAAGTGGCTGCTTGGCAGCTAGCTTCAACATTAGCATCCCGGGATGCTAATTAGCCAGATAGCTTCGATGCTCGCTAATTAGCCTCCTCCCCAACCTCCCCCTGGTTCGTGCGCAGGTATTTAAATAAGCTGTCAGTCACCATGAGTGGACGGAGTTTATTAACCTCTGTGTATGTGTGTATTACTGATGTGTCTTGTGTTTTTGAACGAGAATCAAAGCCTTATCTAAGTCCCAGTCAAGACAATTTCCCCCACGACTTTATAGGAGCTATTTTTCCTGTTTAATAATTGGGCAGATACCAGGCAGAAACTATAGAACCTCCCCCAGGAAGCCGAGGTGTATGCATTTTCTCGACTTTCACCAGCTTGTGACTGTTTCTCCGTCAGTTCTCCATTGAAAAGTGAAAGTCTGACTCACCTTTGGCAGTAAAACTTTCACTCTTCAGTTGGCCTTTTCTTTATGTGCGAAACAAAGGAAAAGAAAACATAATGTCTTGGGATAAGCCAAAAAATATGATATAATGAAATAAAGCAATATGAGAATGTGCAAGTGTCAATGTAGCATCCAGTTTGAATAGGTTTCAATGTAAATGAAAGTTTGTTTCAATAACACAAAGCAGAAATTGTACATTGAATAAATCAGTGTACTATAATAATATACCAGGAATTCTCTCATGTGTTTGCCTTAAAGTTGATTCTGAAACTCAAAAGAAAAGTGATTCCTTTTCTTATTTATTTTTTTTATGGCATTGTTGCTGATTCTTGATGCCCCCCTTATTTTAACTCTGGATTAAACTCGTGTCAGTCGAGGGTGTGTGGCTGAACGACTGTTGGACCAACGCTAATGAGATTTAGCGTGGCCACCGTCCAGTCTGCCGCTCTTAATGCCTGTAATCAGGTCTCCTTGCCGCCAGACTTGGAGGCGATGGTCGGGATGATGGTCACAGATGCCGAGATGGTGCCAGCCAGGCTGGAAGATGCAGACTGCAGCGTTTATTTCCTTTTTCCTAGCACTTCAGTACTTTGAAAGTTTGTTTACTGACTGATGAGCACTTTTATTAAGATGCAGTCAACAGACGATGTGAACAGTGAGGAGGGGCACATAAGAGGTTCTATTGAACCACAGGCAGTGGCAGGGCAAAACAAATCTTTTGCTTTATGTTTTAAGTTCCCAGATGTTGGCGAATTCACTCCACTGTTGTTTTCTCATCTGTGTCTCTAACCTGTCAGTGAACTCCCTAGAACATTCTGTCCTCCTTCTCCCTCCTTTCTCACTAAACGTCTCTGATTAGTGTGTGCTGAAACACACACCTCTGGAAATCTGCCTTTTGTGACGTCACCATTGGTACCGACTCTCCTTCACTTGCATTGTTTGTGTGATTGTTGAATAGTTTGTGCGGTTGTGCGGATGGATTTATGGACTGATGCATGGACTGACTACCAGATCGAAGCTCTGGTTTCCAAATGAAAAAACACACCCTGATAAGTGACAATGCCCAGTCAATTAAAATAGCATGAAATAAGTAAAAGATAAAACAAAGAAGCTGCTCCTCATGAACTGAAGCTGCCTTCTGCGTCGAGGTGGCCTGAGTGACTCAGTTACTGCTTTGGCTAAATTCCCTAAAGTAGAGATCACACAATGAGCAGCTAGTAGATGTAGCTGCTTAGTAGCCCCGAGCAAAACTTTCAGCTGGAGGAGCTGAAATAAATGTAGGCAGGTGAGGCAGAAAGAAACATCATTGGGGCTGACGGCGAGCAGATGAAAAACTGCTCTCCTCCTCCTCCTCTGTGTTCTCCATCCTGTTGGTTCATCGTCACACTGCAAGACATTGCGGCGGCAACTTGCTTCTCCATGAGATCACCTACTGATGACATAAGCTGACTGTGATCCTGAAAAGTCTGTTTCATAGTGTTTGAGATGACAGGAAGCGTCTGTGATTGAGTCAAATTGATGTAGATTAAAAAAATATACTCCTTTTAATCGTAGCTCTGGATTAGAGGAAGTGTGTGTGTGTGTGTGTGTGTGTGTGTGTGTGTGTGTGTGTGTGTGTGTGTGTGTGTGTGTGTGTGTGTGTGTGTGTGTGTGTGTGTGTGTGTGTGTGTGTGTGGCTCAGCCCGCCCGCCCGCCGCCCAGCTTCAGAGACCTGGGCAGATGTGGCGCCTTAACAGGGTCGCTGAGCAGCAGCTGTTGTTGGTCAACAAATAGCTTCAACATGCAAACCGTAAAAGAAAGACAGAACAAATTTTCCCTTTTCCCATCCACATGTTGTGTTTGTGCACTTGGATGGAGGATCTGTTTCTAAGGGGGGGGTGGGATAAGAAATCCATCACCACGGTTTCAAACTCTTCCCTGCCTTCCTTTGAAAGGTCTCGTCCGTGCGTCCCGAGCTCCGTCTGAACCAACATCTCGTCTCTGCTGCTTGTTTTCGTGCCTCTCGCTGCCTGGGAGGACTCCAGCTCACCATCAGCTCCTCACATAAACACGCAGAGCGGCACAGACTTCCTCCCTTTTTGATTCTGTCTTATTTTCGCTGCCCGAGCCGCTGTTATCAAGGATGTTCGGCGGCCCATGTTTCTCAAAGCTGCAATCAGAGGTTTTACTTCTGGCCAGCGTTGCCGTGCAGTCACTCCCACACGGCCCGGAAAACAACCCGACTCCGACACGAGAAGTTTGCCTTTCCTCTCATTTCCTCACTGGAACTCTGACTGTGAGTTGAGCCAATTCCAAATGTATAGGCTCCTTCACAGGTGCTACACTCTGCCCATGTTTAGAACTCCAGTCGAACAGCCTCACATCGTGAATTGTATTTGAAAAATCCAAAAGAGCTTCAAAAAACAGCCTGTTTAGCCCTCTGTTTACAGTCCTGCGCCCTGGACATTCCACTTGTTTAGGGGATGAAGATGAGAAGGTCTCAGCTTGTTTGGGGGTGAGGCCACAAACCCTGAAATATTGGTGAGGTAGCAGTGCCCTTTGTGACATCACCAGGGATTTTCCCAGAGCTGTGTGTGTTCAAAACCAGCAAACTGAACTGAAACTGGCACTTTCTTTATATTTGGAAGCTGATTCATTTTTTAGACTTTTGGCTATTCTTTTCTTTTCCTCTTGGGAGCTCCAGCTCTTGGTGACGCTGTGTCTTTAAGTCTCGGCACGCCGCGGGTCACGCCGCTCTCTGATCACTCCCGATTATCCTGCTGTTTGTCGCCTTTGATCACAGCAGCTCAGCCGGCTTGAGCGCTCGCTGGTGTCGTTCTCTTTAAAACCCCCTGAACCTGAGATACACCGAGCAGGAAACCCATTCGATTGACTCCAAAGGTTTTTTTTTTTTTTTTTCCCCCCGTAAGCAGCCTTTTGTTCGTTGGAGAATGAGTGAAAATCCCTGGTGCAGCAGAGCTCAGATTTGTTATTTCCATAGCTTCCTTTTTATTCACTGAGCAGCAGTTTGTCATGGCTCTGTCAGAAAGGCAACAAAAACACTTTAACAAGGGTTTTCAACAGGCAGCTTCTGAGTTTCCTGCATTTGATTCCCGCTGATTATATCAATGCAACATTAGTCCCAAAATACTTTTGCTTCTTACTAGTTATGGATATAATTCTGGCAAAAAAAAGACCAAACAGAGAGCTTTGTGGATGAAATTTTTCGATTTTCAATGCATTGCAAATCACATGACCTACTCGACAGTTTGTTCTATTTATTCATTCATATTTGTTGCTGTTCAACATTTGATATAAATGTCTCTAAATTTCCTTCACCAGTGGTTTCTAACAGTAATCTATTTTTATTCTGTCAAAAACTCCCCAGAAATGAGGAAAGTTGGTCCTAAGTTTTCTGTTTGAAGTGTTTTATAAGACAAAGGGCTCTGACATTCAACTGTCTGTGATGTCACAAAGGGTACCAGTTTTGCAGGAGGTGAGAAGGAGTGTTTTTGCCACATGACACGGTGGAAATTTGACCCTCTATGATGTCACCAGGGGCACCGGGCTGTCTTTCGGGATAATTAATCTGTACCAGTGTCCTCTAATGTGACTCTGTGTTGTGTGTTTGTGTGCAGCTGGTGCTGAAGGGCTGATGATGTGGTGTTAGGATGGAGGCTCCTGAGTACCTGGACCTGGACGAGATCGACTTCTCTGATGATGCAGTGGTGAGTTTCAAAGGCAAACCAGTAGATCAGATCATGCAAACTTGTAATTCCGCCTTGAACTTCTTTGTTATTTTTTGAGTTTTGAGCCTGCGGTGTAAACTGTGTGTCCGTGAGGAGTTCCCACAGGCGTTGTCCTGATCTTCTGATCTTCAGATTTCCCAGTCTGCCTGCTCTCCACCGAGTGCTGATGGAATTAACTCATCTCTAAATATAACCACTTTGCACAGCTGCCGAACTGCTGTGTGCAATTAGTACCTTGCTAACGTACCCCTCTTGTTTTTCCCTCTTTTGTTCTCACTGGCTCTGCAGTATTCTGTGACGTCCCTGAAAAGCATCCCAGAGTTGTCCAGGAGGAGCGATGGCCAGGCGGAGGAGAGACAAGGTGACTGAGCACTGTGATAAATGTAAAAGCTTGGCGAGGTGCTCCTCTCTTTACTAATTCACATGCGAGATAAGTGCACTGGTCTGTGGAAAAATGTATTAATGAAGCCACAGAGTCCCAAGAGTTCTGTGATCACAGAATAGTGCATCGTGAATCTACCAAGGAGTCGATGGTAATTTTGACTGAAGACATGTTTCAGAGAGAAGGCGGGGGTGGGAGTGGGGGATGGGGTTGCAGAGTGGGAGGGGTTAACTCTATACCAGACAACACAAGTGTGTTGAAGCTGCTGCCCAAAACGACTGCAAAGTTGGCAAAAACAACAAGTTGTTTAGCCTGATATGCAGACCTGAGCAGTTTCCAAATGACTTCTAGGCTTTAGGTTATATGTTGCTTTGCATCATGGAATAGATAATGTCTATCACAATTTGCAGGATCACATGCAGTGTCATTGTCATTTGGAAAAAACACCATAAAAAGTAAAAGAACTGGAATCCAATCGGTTAAAATTGGACAAACTGACTTTCCAAAGAATAAGTTGCAGTTTCCTTCACTGCGTGTTACTGACGCAAATCTCTCTCCTGTGTCTCTCCTGCAGCTCCGGCCATCAACTGGAGTCGTGGTGTTTCCTCCCACGCCGGCGGCGGCGGCGGTGGAATCAAACCCACGGGACTCGCCGAGGTCCACAGCAAGTTCCGGCCGGTGAAGAGGGTTTCCCCTCTCAAGCACCAGCCCGAGACCACCGAGCCCGACTCGGACAGTAAAGTCCAGGGTCGGGGCGAGCTGGGCGAGGCCAGCAAGGATGAGCCCAGCTCGGACAAGCCCAGCCAGGCCTCCACGTCCGCCGACGGGATGGACGGGAAGCCCAAAGCCCTGGGCGTCGGCATGGTGGGCGGGACCAACGCTCAGGTGCTGTTCGGGGAGCTGGAGCACTACGACCTGGACATGGACGAGATCCTGGACGTGCCTTACATCAAATCCAGCCAGCAGATGTCCACGCTGCCTCGCGTGCCCCACGACAAGCGCTCGGTGACGGGGAGCAACCTGGGCGGAGGCACCCTGGAGAGGAACCGAGGGGGTTTGAAGAACTCGGCTTTGACCCACAATGAGCCCCTGAGCCTGGGCAGCAACAGTGGCAGCAGCTCTCAGACTCCGGTACGAGCGTTAATCAGCCAGTGTGGACGTTTCTGCATCGGGTCAGGTGGAATTTGGATTAGGATTTATTTTTGAAAACAATCAGGGACAGAGGATTTTAATAACACATATGCAGGATTATAGCTGGTGGCTATTTTCCTTTGTCCCCTGGGCAGGTTGTTTTATTAATTAATTACATTTACATTTAAACAGATGAACATCAGCTGTTTGAAAGTGGCCATCATGTATCTCCTCAATCAGAAAAGTGTCTTGTTTATAGTTTCCGTCTATCTTTTTTACAGTATTGTGTTCTGTCGCCGGTGAAGTGGTCAGATCTGAGGAAGTCCAAGTCCATGGATCCAGATCTCCACCATCTCCACCGTCCCTCGGCTGTGGGCGGAGCCTATCAGCCGGAGCTGCTCTCCTCCGGCCTCCTCAGCAGCTCCTCCTCACTCTCCTCCTTCTCCGACGCAGGTAGGACTGCAACGCATGTCCGTATCTCACCTTCGTCTTTTCACCCGCGTGTCACGTGACCCTCTTCAATGTCTTCCAGACAAGCTGCTGTCCGCTCGGGTCTATCCAGACCCCCCGATCCAGCGGCCGGGCCTGGATTCTCAGGGAGGCTCTGGCTTGATGTTCCCCCTGAGTGGGTGCAACATGGGCCGGCAGGAGAGCTCCAAGCCCTGGGCTGCGGGAGTGGGTGGAGGAAGCAGCGCCACCTCCGGCGCCACTGCACCCAGAGGGTTCGGAGGAGCCGTGGGGGAGGTGGACGAGGAGACCAAGAAGAACCAGAACATCATCAATATTGTCAGAGAGGGACAGATCTCACTGCTGGTGAGTGAGAGAGCGGAGCTCCAGCACGACTCTGCTTCTCACCAGCTGCGTTTCCATGATGTTTTTCCAAAATAACAATCTATAATTTCGACTAAGTACTATTGCGATTTTTGCAGGTGTTTCCATTGAATGGTATGTAGCACATAAACCCTAATTCTTGTCAAATCTCACGTGACCCCGTACTGCTGACGAGCAAATGTGAAAAAAGTGTTTCCTTGGCACTTTTGCGATATACCTCCATATGGATACATCTGAAAAACCACCTCAGGAGAGCGTCAAAACCTTTTAGCCATATTTCAGAGGATTTTCCAAGTTTAGGTGTTTCCATGACCAGTTTTCTATTGCCATATTTAGGACTTGCGCAATTCTAGATGTCATGGAAACACAGCCATTGGCTCCTTTGCTGATAAACTCCTCCTCTTCCTCCCTCCTCCCCCAGCCTCACCTGGCAGCCGACAACCTGGAGTTCATCCGGGACGAGGACGGCAACAACCTGCTGCACATCTCTGCCTCGCACGGACACGCCGACTGTCTGCAGCACCTGACGTCGCTGATGGGGGAGGACGGCCTCAACGAGCGCAACAACCAGCAGCTGACCCCCGCTGGCCTGGGGGTGAAGGTCAGCCGCTCTGGCATGTCGCTCACACGCAGGCGTAGAATCGGCTGCTGGCAGCGCGTCGGTGATGTCATCGAGTGCTCAGATGGCGCTCCTTGATTTTAAATGGCAAGCAAAGTCTAAACGGGATCAGCTGCCTTGGCCGCAGCTGGATGTTCAGAGTGAAGCGAGTGTTTCATTGTGATTCAAGACCATGCCGTCTTGCGCTGGAGACACCAGGCCGCTTCAGTGGCCGCCAGACATAAAGTGTTGTTGTTTGACGACACGCCGGACAGCTGCATCCTGATTGGCTCTTAAGTCGTTTATTTAGTCTGTTATTCTTAGCCAGATAAATAGAGTGACATCATCCTTGACAGTGAACAGAGCTTGGTCAGTGTGTTTATAAGTGTGTGTGTGTGTGTGTGTGTGTGTGTGTGTGTGTGTGTGTGTGTGTGTGTGTGTGTGTGTGTGTGTGTGTGTGTGTGTGTGTGTGCGTGCTTTCACAGAACGGTCATTTGGAGTGTGTAAGGTGGATGGTGAGTGAGACTGAGGCCATTGCAGAGCTCAGCTGCACCAGAGAACATCCCAGTCTGATCCACTACGCTGCCCGCCATGGACAGGTAACACACACACACACACACACACTAAACCTCACATTTTCCACTTCATTCTCTTTATGTTCCTCTCTCAAAAAAAAAGATCAACATTGGAAACAAATGTGTTGAATTCACCTGTAAACAGCATTAGAGTTGAGCAGTAAACTCATCCAATACTGATGCTTCTGTTTAGCCACTGAACCGACCAAAGAACTGAGGGCATCAGTTTTGGAAGTGGTTGGATGGAAGTAGTTCATCGCTCCTTTCAATGAATATCAACTGAACCGAAGTAGCTGCCATTCCATGGCAGTTTTTCACAAAATGAAAGCGATATTTCCATTTGCCATATTTAGGTTTTGCGCAACTCTTGGTCCTGGAAACGCAGCTAGTGAACTGGCTTTGCTTCCGTTCTTCTCACTGTGGTTCGTGTCTCTCTCACTGTGTCTCCAGGAGAAGGTCTTGCTGTGGCTCCTTCAGTTCATGCAGGAGCAGGCCATCTCCCTGGACGAGGTCGACCAGAACGGAAACACTGCCGTGCACGTGGCCGCCCAGTACGGTCACCTGACCTGTATACAGGTACGGTCAGAGCAGCGAGCTGCCACCTTCTCACTCACACGGGGATTCAGACGCCAAGCGGCCTTTTCATCCGTGTCCATGTGTTTCTAGTTGACATCATGCAGACAAAGCTTGCAGCACAGCATCAACGTCACCTGACACTCAACACTGACTCACTTACCGTCACTTTAAGCTGTGTATCAGTGTACTAATTTAGGTTACTGTCTGGCTTCTAATCAAGTTGTGTTAGAATCAGACGGCAGACATGTTCTCCAACAGTGGGAGCAGATTGTATTGACTGCTATGAGGTGGCGCACCCTGCTGACGGAGAGGCGGATGTTATTAGTCTGGTCTGCTTCCTGTCGGCTGCCCAGGCTGGCCGTCCAAACACTGATTAAAGTTATGATGTGTATGACCTAGAATAGCTCCGATTGAGTAAAAATGATGCTGATGAAAGAATCGAGTATCACGTCTTTGAAACCCAGACTGAAGTGCAGTCATTGTTTATTGTACATGGATGATTTTGTTATGACTTTTTTTTTCTTAGACTCTGGTGGAGTACGGCTCCAACGTGACGGTCCAGAACCAGCAGGGGGAGCGGCCGTCCCAGAGTGCCGAGCGGCAGGGACACACCACCTGCGCCCGGTACCTGGTGGTGGTAGAAACCTGCATGTCTTTGGCCTCACAGGTGGTTAAACTCACCAAGCAGCTCAACGAGTAAGTTCCCGCAACGGCTCCTGGCTACTAGAACTGCTGAAACCACCGTTGCTCTTGAATGGTCGGCCTCTAAAACTGTTTAGCATCAGAGAAATAATGTCGAAACTGTGTATTTGAGTAGGTATCAGAATGTGGATCCGCTTTGCCTTTCATCATTTTGTCATTATCATGTTGTGTCTGTGTTTGTTGTGCAGACAGGCGACAGAGAGGATGACCCTGCAAAAGCAACTGCAGAGGCTGATGGAACCCAACAAGGCGGAAGGGACTCCGTCCAGGTCTCCGAGGTAACACACACACACACACACACACTCACACACAAACTTTTCACCTTCACCACGTCGAACGTAAAGGATCATCTTCATTTTCCTCCCTGGCCTGCAGCTCCCAGCAGCCCTCGGCGGAGGCGTGGCCAGAGATGATGCTGACGGCGGAGGACACCCTGGGTGACGGTCAGTGGTTGGTGCGTCAGGGAGGGGTGGGCACCGAGTCGGTGCTGCGCCAGCTGCTGGGGAAGGACGTGTCGGAACCGCTGTGCTCCAGGGAGAGGCTGCCGCAGGCGGGCGGCCTGAGCAGGGACGGCCCCTCGGCAGCCCGTCGAGCGCCGGGCCTGGTGGAGAGGAGGGAACTGAAACTGGCCCGACTCAAGCAGATCATGCAGCGCTCCCTGAGCGAGTCCGACTCGGACGGCTACCCTCCAGATGAAGGCAAAAACCAGGCGGCGGCGGCGGCGGCGGCGGCAGCGGCGGCCACCACAAACACGCACAGACCCGATAGGCCGTCCCACCTGCCAATCACCGAGGAGGAGCCCATCTCCAACCACCTCAACCTGATGATGGGGAAGCACCTCCCCTCCTCCGCCTCCAGCTCCACGGCTGAGAGGAAGCTGGCCTTCTCTCTCAGCGGCTCCAAGTCGGTGGACAGCATCGGGTACAACCCCTCCCCCACCTCCAGTGACCCGGACGCCGCGGACGGCCGAGCGGCGGACGCCTCCGCCGACTACCACGACGGCCAGAAAGTCGCCACCAGCCCCAAGAGCGCCCTGAAATCGCCCTCGTCCCGCCGGAAGACGTCCCAGAACCTCAAACTGAGGGTGACGTTCGACGAGCAGGTCAACAAGAGCTCCGCTCAGGAGGCGGTGGCGGAGCAGCCCAAGGAGGCCAAAGGGCATCATGGGAAAGAGAGAACTCCGACAGGAAGCTCCGAGTGCAAGCGGCCCTTCGGAGCTCTGCGCTCCATCATGGGGTCGCTGAGCGGGAACACAAACCACAACAACAACAGCAGCAGTAGCAGCGGTGGTGGTGGAGGTGGAGGTGGTGGTGGTGGTCAGCCGGCTGGTCAACACTCACCAGGCAGGAAGTCTGAAGGTAAAAACAGCCTGGGGGGAGGGGGCGGAGCCAAGGGCAAGAGCAAAAGCAGTAACGTTTAACCAGTCGGTGCCTCACGGAGGCCAGAGAGCACATAAGAAACCAACCAACCACTAGAGGGAGGCAGCCAATAGGAGCAGTGAAGAGGAGATGAGCCTTCATTCAAAACTTTACATTAGAAACATAATGTGACATCAGCAGAACTGACTCTTTAAACTCACTAACTCAACGTCCTGTGCTTCTTTTACTACCAGTGTCATTTGATCATGCAGTTTGTTCCGGGGTCAGACAGTCTTGTGGTGAATAAATACACACAGGAGAAAGTATTTCTGATGCTCGTGCAATCATTTCTCTTTTCAAAATAGTTGTTCCGATTGACACACTACGCAGATTGCGACGCACTCGCCTGCTAAATGGATTGTGCGTTGACAGTGTTTTTTTTGTTGTTGATCAAACTCAAATCAACATTAGATCAGAATGTGAGTCCAGAAAGACTACAGTCGTGAGATTTGTGCTCAAACATGAGATGATTTGATTGTAAAACTCAAAACTGTTGTCTATCAGGAGTAAACAAGAGCTCTTTGTGTTTGTGCTCAAAAATATTTCAGCACTGAAAGACTTTTATGTGAGGAATTCTTCTGTGTGTGATTTAATGATTCCGAGACATTTCTGACCTCATGGTTGAAGGACAATACATTGTCTCTGTCTCTGTCTGGTTTTTGTTTCTTGTTTTCTCGGTGCTGTTGTTCAGAGGCAAGAGGAACGACGAAGAACAACCTGTGTTTAAATCAAACTGTAGCAATGAAGGAATTTTTTTAAATATTTTTTTTTAAATTTGGCCACCAGCAAAGATATGATTGTTCCAGCTCTTTAACTTTTTCTTTTCCATTGGAAGATTTTACATTGTAGGCCCAGTGTGTAACATTTTCAGAGGCATTTAATGGTATGGATTGAAGTGTAAAATACATTTGCATGTTGTTGGTCCAGTCCAACAGATTAAAGTTGGCATTGTTTGCAGTATACTTTCTTACTGCTACATGCTCCCAAATTTGACACACTGGGCCTTTAAACAGTGACAACATTGAACATTGCTACTTTTCTACCCTCAAGTCGAGTATTTATGTTAATGCACACAGTCAGTATTGTTTGAATTTCTAGAAATGTGGTTATATTCAAGCACGTGATGGACGTGTACCAGCACAACAAAGTAGTCTTTGAAAACCACTGTATATAAAGTATTTATCTATTAATATTATTAATATTATTTCTCTTTTAATCATCTTTTTTTTTTTTTTTTTTATTATCTATGCAGTATTCTTGGCATGAAGTAGACTCTTTAGTGGTGTGATGTGTGGATGGCGGTGAGGTTGTGAGGATGCTCCCACTACAGTGACAGAGACCCAGGAGACCCAGGCTGTGTGTCTGCAGCTTCATCCAGAGTGACACTCACTGGCTGATGACACTTGGCCAAACCTTGTCGAGCTCTGACCTCATTTTTAATTGAGCAGGTATTTATATTGTCCCCAATCTGGCGATTATAAATGAGGTAACGGTTAACTGCTTGGCTCGTCCAGGTTATAAATATTAGTAATGACTCCGGCAAAATGTTGGAAAGGACTCTTTCGAACCATGGGAGAGGATGTTACATGTGTCTCTAGCACCGCCAAGAGGCTCGGGGAAATATTACATCCTTTGCCATGTGGATGTTACTGAGAAGCTCTGCTTCTCTGGCTTGGATCTTTTGGGGGCAAACCGGATCCTGTTTGCCACTCGCCTGCTTTTTATGAAGACTCCTGTTCACCATTTCTCAGTTTACACTTTTTTCACACTATCTTGGAGGAAGGAGTTGTGAAGGAGGATTCACTTGCCTGTGTTAGTCTCTGGTTCACATCTGTGGCTGCAAAGGTTCACCTCTGTGGTTCCAGGCTGTCTCAGTGCGCAGACTTCGCAGAGCCTCTGGCTCAAGCAGTATTTTTTTTTTTTTTTTTTTTTTTTTTTTTTTTAGGTTGTTGTTGGGAGTCATTGATGTCATGATTATAAATCATTTGCTTTGATTGATTTGTGTTGTATTGCAGTGAAGTCACAGAATGTCACGTGACATTAGAAGGCGTAGCGGAACAGGGACATGGTCTTGCTGTGAGACAATCCTCAAACACATCATTTTAATTCGGTTGTTTGTTGTTACCTTACATTTAAAACAGATTTTCTCAACAACAAAAAAAATGTTGTTTTTGAGACAAAACTGTTTCTGCCAAAGGACGGGAGTGGTTCTGTGTTTGTGCTCACTGTGAGAAGCGGTTGTGTTGGCTGGTCAGTGCCGTGACATCACAGGATTTCAGTTGTGTGTCAAGATGAAACCAGTGGAGGTGGTGTTGTTCATTTTCTCTTTTCTTTTTTCTGTTCTTCTTTCTCTTGATTTCCTATATTGGACCAGTATTCACATCGTTGTTTTTCATGCCAGTTATCCCAAACACTTTCTCCTACTTAGCCCTGTGTTTACAGCCAAAATACTCGGCTTTAGCTTCCCGCTACAGCTGAAGCTTTGTCCGATCTTCTGCATGTTTGAAAGGTAGAGCCGGCCAAACACCTGGCTGGGGGGTGTCGTCACTCACCTGGGAGAGCCATTGGAGAGGTTGCTGTGTCCTTTGTGACATCAGAAGGGGCTAATTCCCACAGCTGTGTGTGTTTTAGCACACACTTTCAGAAAAGTGGAGCAAGCAGCAAAAGTAAAGGAAAGACGTTTCTCATTTCCAGACAGTTTAAAGCGCGGGTGAAATTTGAAATTTCATTAATTTTTTTTTTTAAGTGTGTGTGTGTGTGTGTGTGTGTAGGGAGGGCGACTTAATGTTCTGCACAGCAGAACACAGCAGTTACAATGGCATGTAAACAACTGTGTGATTTGTTTTTAGTGCCAGCACGAACAGTATTGAGGCTCTGTCATCCCTGCAAGGTTCCACTGACGTGATTTTCTTCCTCAATTACACGCTGATGACTGTCAGTTTACAAATCCACCAGCACAACAGCTTTTTGCCCTGGGATCACTTTTTACATTTGCAGGCTGCATTACCTCAGACTCTCGCTCGCTGTCACACAGTCAATGATCCGTCGGTCTGAAAATTTGGTTTATTTCATTTGGAGCGTCTTCATTTCCTCACGGCCTCGTCAGGCTGAGGGAAGGTAGCGCTTGTCAACAAGTCCAAGCTTCATTTTCCCCCGAGGAGACGAGCTGAAGTTTGCTTGTTACACCTGTTTGTGGTATTTTAATGAACTCCTGGATGCAAAAAAAAAAAAAAATGCAATATGAATGAATGTTGGATGTGTCTCATCAGTCTAGATTTTTTTTTATTTTTTTTTTTATTGACAAGCGTGCACAAAGACGGCTTCCCTTCTGTCTTTCTGTAATTGCAGCTGTTGTAAATAACAAAGGCATTGAAATAAAGCGCACAGACAAACTTCATTGCTCTATTGTTGTTGTTTTTTTAATTCTAAACAAATTCTGAGCTTTGTGTCAACAGGGGGATAAACTAGTCAAGTCACATTCTTCATTAATTACACCTGCTAAAATGTAACTATTCTCAATTTAAAATCTTTAAAAAAAAAAGTCAAACTAACCGGCGTTTTCTTGTGTCTTTACTTGTGTCTGTCAGTGAACTAACAGAAACGAGAGACTCCCATCCTCTGCCTCCTCTGCTGCCTTCCAATGATTCTAGAAATCAGCCCTTTGTGATGTCACAAAGACAACTGATGCCTCAATCAACACCTGGCTGGGGTGTGGGTACTAAACCCACACCCCAGCCAGGTGCTGACTCCTCTCTCTCCTTGTGTCTTTCTTTCACAAACACGTGGAGGGTCCTGTAAACAGAGGGCTAAACATGCTGTTTTCTGCTGAATACACACAGCCAGTCAAATGAATACTGCAATACTGTACTGATTTTTGATTGGAGAGTTCGAACATCAGAAAATAAGTGGTTGCAGTTGTGGTTCAAATTGTTCAGCCCGCAGTTAAAGGCTGAATCGGAGCTGATCGATCAGCTGAAAGCATCGGATCCCAGAACCTCGAGTGACCTCCAGCCCATAAAACCAGGTCTGTCCTCTCACTGGGACCCACTTCCCCACTTCCAGAGGCCTCCTGCGGGCGCCGCCCCCGTCCCCTGGCCCACCCCCGCGCGCATTGCGTGACGGAGATGGATGCGGCGTGAGCATTGCGCTCTGTGGTAATTTAACAGACGATACGTAGCGCTGGCGTGTATTCATTTCCGCGCAGCTCGGCCGCATCAAAAACAGCCACTTAACGGCGGCGGGATTTATGGCGTTCTTCCAGCAAATTGGCCTTTGATGGTTCCCACGCAGGGGCGGCGGCGTCCCCGCGGAGCCTAATGGTGCAGCGCTCTAATAGCGTCCCTCAATCACGGACGGCGAATATGAAGCACGAGGCCCCCGGCCCCGGCCGGCCCACAATTAGCAAAACAACAAGGCGAGATGTGAGATGGAGAGGAGCGGCGAAAAACGTTAGCAGGAAACTCCGGTTCGTCGGGATCTTCCCGCCCAAACGGCGGCAAAAAACCTGAGCTATTTGTTTTCTCCCTCCTCCGTCCCTCCTCCCCTCCGCCCTGCTTTTCTTTCACGGAGGGCTTGTAGAGGGGGTGGGCAGTGGGAGGGAGGTGCGGAGGGGGGGGTGAAGTTAAACTGATAAATTAGACCTCATTTATTGGACAAGAGTTTGAGTCGATACCCAGGGGCCCCCGCTCCGCGGCGTGGAGCGGAGCTGCAGGGCCGCTAATTGGTCAGCTTTGTGCAGATGGAAGGGGGGGTGGGGGGCAGGTGGGGGCGGGGGAGGGGGGTGAGTGAGTGGGGGCGGGGGGGGGTAGGAGGAGGGTGGGGGTGGGGTTCAAGGTGCCGGGCCAGGCTGGCAGGGTGGACGGGACGAGTGGTGCGTTTGGCCGGCACTAATGCGCGCACGCACACACGCACACACACACACACACACACACACACACACACACACACACACACACACACACACACACACACACACACACAGAGTGAGAGAGAAAAGCGTCTGTCTCGCGGCAGACGTCTGCGGCACACGCCACGAAAATGGACGAGACAAGCGCTTGATTTGACAGCCGGGGCGGCCTGCCGGGCTGGACGGGTGGTGGTGGTGGTGTGCACGAGGAGTCATGTATAGATTTTTGTGTCTGTTGTTTTGGCTTATTTGTGTGCTTCTTTTACTCAGTCAATCAAATTTAATTGACACCGCTGGGCTGGCGCCGGGGCCCCCACTGCATGCTGGGATGACAGGCCTTTAATGCCAGCGAGGGCAGGAGAGGAGGTTCTTCTGCCTCTGAAGGATGTTAACGCGGGGTTGGGCGGGGGGTGCGGTTGCGGGTGACAAATCCTCGGCCCGTCAGCGCCATTAATTGATGTAACAACGGCGATGATGGATACTAATAAATACAACCTTTAAGGGGAAAAAAGCAATTAGACGGCGTCCTGCTCGAGCTGCCGAGCGGCCGAGCGAGCGAGCGAGCAGGCGCGGCTGATAAACACCATTCGTCTTCGGCCGAGGCCTTCGGAACGACACCGGCCACGTTTTGCATGCCGATCAAACGCCACATTTGCATCTCACCCTCAATAAGAGGGAAGACAGCCAGCCGTGCGCCCCGGAGCCTTGACGGACGAGCCTGTGGGTTTGCTGCGGCCCCTCGGGGGTCCTCACCGCCCTCTGAATCACAACATCTTCAGATTCTCCCCACACCTCCACCTCTTTTCTAGGATATGAAATTTGTCGACCGTCAGGCGTCGTCGTCAGCCAACACGTGGCCGCCGACGGTCAGCGGGGAATCAACTGTTGAAACTTCCAATTGAACAAATTTAGGTGGCACCGATGTTGTCGTTGTCACAGATTGAACGACATACAAGCCAAGGCATCGGAGTACATCATGTGCCAGTATGTGTTTGGATTGGTTACACAGAAGCGCTGATACTACTGTTGCTTAATGACCTCTCTGCCCTCTGGCATGTATGCAGAAACCTGGGACAGGAAAAGTCCCCGTGCAGCTCCAGAAAACAGCCTATTTAGCCCTTTGTTTACAGCCTCCTGCCAAAACTGACACATTGCTGGACCTAACAAGCGTTTGGAAGGGGATGGAAACAAGGCGGTCTCAGAGACTTTGGCTGGTGGGGTGTGGTCACTCACCTGGGAGCATCATCAGTGCCCTTTGGGGCTGATTTCCAAAGTAAAATAAATGGTAGTTATGATAGACTCTTTTTTTCCAAATGAAATTAATTTATTTAAATCCGTAATATGAATGAAATTTGGCAAAGTTTGAGTGTGTCTGCGTCAGTCAGGTTTGGTGTAGTTTGTCGACAGGGCCAGCAGGGGGCAGCATTGTAATTTTTAGTTAACTGCTGCAAAAACACACCTGCAATAGCAGCAGCCTCGTGTTCCTGTTGCTGTTGCTGCTGCTGCTGCTGCTCTGACGCCGTTTGGCATTTAGCTCCGCTGCCACGCAGTCGATTTGTTGATTCTGAGCATGAAAACAGCAGCGGCTCCTCGTTAAAGAGTTTGTTTGGCTCTCAGGCTGTTTGCTCCCCAGAGGACAAACCCTGAAGAACACACATTAGGAAGAATAACCCGCAGTTAACTGACGCCTCATTAGTCTATAGCCGCGCTTTAATACATTGGCAGTTGCACACGTTCTCTCTGAATGTGTTTGTTACCTGGTGACCGCAGATTGTTACACCCTCCCTGCCTCCGTAAAATGAAATCAAGATGCTGCATCTTTAGCGTTTTTGCTCCTTTTTTAGAAAAACAAAAAAAACAAAACAAAAAAATAGTTTTTGCTTAATTGCTTAACAAAGAATATGGTATAGAACAAGAGTGGGGAAACTTTCTGACAGAGGGGCAGGAGCAGCAGCAGATGGATGGAAGGTTTTGGTTTGTACAAATCATGGTATATGTTGAAAACATGTTGCTTTAATGTCAGTTGAACATGAACACTAGGGTCACAACAAACTCGGTGTCTTTGTAGCCCCACGGTATTCTTTATACCTTTATGCTTTATTCATTCATTCATTTTCCATAGCCGCTTCTTCCTGCGCTCAGGGTCACGGGGGTCTGGAGCCTCTCCCTGGACAAGTCGCCAGTTCATCGCACCCTGGACAAGTCGCCAGTTCATCGCAGGGCCCCTTTATCTTTATTGAAATGACTTCAATTTTACACACCAATAAATTAAGTTTTATACACCAATTTTATTACTTACTTCCCATTAATCATTTCTTCATTTCTTCAAGTTCAGCTGGCCGGATTAAAAAGCTTAATGGGCCACATATGGCCCCCGGGCCGTAGTTTATTGACCAAGATCAATAATGAACGCATCACCAGCAGGTGGATCTTAACTGGTGCCGAGTTGACTTTTCCTTTAAGAATCATCCTGTCACCGAACTCCAGGAGCCGATTCTGTCCGTGTTTTATTGCTGCGTGGCAGCACGGCAGCGGAGGCTCAAAGCCCCGACTGCTCGTTCCCGCTCGCTCGGTAATCTCCACCTGAACGGAGCCACACCAGAGTCAAACCCTCCCTTTTCGCCCCCCGCACCCCCCCGCGGCCCTCCCGGGAGCCTCTTAGGGGCCGCTGAGGGTCCCCAGACCCCACTTTGGGAGCGGTCGGTTCGGGCCCTGCGTTTACAGTCTGCCGTAATGATGCTTGTTTGTTCGGCGGTGTGTAAATCACGCCGACATTACGGCTGTCACAGGAGCCACTGGAGACACAGCAGACCATCACTAACACCCCCGCCCTGGAGACACACACCCCCTCCACAGCCTCCCCAACGCCGCCGGATCTATAAACGCTGGCCGGCGCAGTCAGACTGCAGAGGAGATAAAAGTAGTTTTAAACCGATACGGCCCATCTTTAACTGCAACCTCTGGAGGTAGAAGCAACAAACCGCCGCTTCTCATCAAGTAAGACAAAAAGTACTTTCAAGTAGAGCCTTAAAGTTGGAGGATTTCAAAGGAGGGGGTGCAGCAACACCTGTGACCATGTGTGCAAACAGTCGTATGCAACAAAATGGAATTGGTCCCTTTGCCAATTTTGTTTCACATTTACGGTGACCAAGCCCTGGTCTCTGAGGAGGTGTCCTGGGGGAGTCCTCTTCTCTTATGTTTTCTTTTTAAATGAAGATATGCAACTACGAAATACAATTATATCCATACAAAGGATGCAGTTTAAAGTTGCAGTTTAAATGTATGTATGTGGAATTTTTGAGTAAACTCATTGCAGGTCCGAGTTTTCGGTAGTCAAAACAAGGCCACTCTACACATGTCACATTGAAAAGGGAGCTTGCAGAAAGTGTTGAAGAGTTCAAGGCCAATCAAAGTGATTGGACAGTCGTTCTGTCAGTCACCTGTGATCCAGCTTAAAGAAAAGTCTTTAGCCGTTCCCGACTGTTCCCATAATGAGGGAACGTTTTTGTATTTTACTCAACATTTGTTGTAAAAATATACAGTATATATTTTAAAATCCATTTAAGAAAATTAAAAGGTAAACTAAAGCTGCAACCACTTTTGGGTCGCGACCCACCAGTTGAGAAATGTTGCTGTGGAGTTCTACTGGGTGGGCTACTTGTTTTCGGCTCAAGCCTAAGATGATGTTCCGACTGGTGTTGATGCCAAAAGTTGCTCTTGTCCTGTCATAATATCTGCTGGAACATGTGACGTTTGTGATGATTTCAGGCGACGTGAGTGATGCTTTGAAATTTGATGTGCACGGCCGTGACCAGGACGTGTATTCCCGCTTTGACTCCTCGCCCCTTCAAATCGATCCAGAACTCTCCAAACCAAAGTGTTGTGCTGCTCCGAGGCCTCCGAGGAGCCTCGCCATCTCTCCGCTTCCAGCGCGCCACCTCCGCCACCCCCGGCCCGCCGTTTCGTCTCTATCCTCGGCGGCGCTCTTCTTGCATTACAGCAGCTTTACGGCCAGACGAGCAGCTTCTTATTGGCACCGCTGCCTGTAAAATCGGTTGCGAGCCGGCAGAGAGGACTAACCTTTACGCAGGGAGACGGAGAGCGCGAGGGAGAGTTTGTTAGAGGGAAGACGGACGTCCGGTCCAGTAAACAGGAAGCACAAACAACTCGCCGTCATTATTTCGCCCGCGCGTTGGCAGCGGATAGACACATTTTCAGCACTTTGCACTGTGTGTGTGTGTGTGTTCTGGTATTTATCGGGAAGCGACGGCTCCTTTAACCTTAGCCATCGACCGCCCAGCAGCACCATTAAGGCTGACTGGGGAGTCCGCTGGGAGAGAGAATGTGTGTGTGGCGGGGAGGAACCTTTAAAAGGCAATTTCTTGTAGTATTTATGGCTTCAACTCTCCCGTCTGAGCGCTTGGCAGAGTGAGTTTGTGTATTTTTAGGATCCTGAACGTGCAACAGGGGAGCGCAGAGGTGCTACTCGCTCAGCGCATCACAGCTAAAGTGGCGGGAAATCACCCAGCTGCATGCGATTGCTGTTGATGATGGTAATCAAAGGCCCAGTGGGAACCACTATCAAATGCAATGGAAAGAACAAATTGATGTATTCACTCTTTTTTTTTTTTTTTTTTGCCCCCCCTCCATCGTTAAAGCAGGTGTGAGCTCAGAAAACAGGGAT
Organism: Nelusetta ayraudi; assembly: GCF_046127955.1. Classification (NCBI taxonomy): domain Eukaryota; kingdom Metazoa; phylum Chordata; class Actinopteri; order Tetraodontiformes; family Monacanthidae; genus Nelusetta; species Nelusetta ayraudi. The sequence continues at coordinate 372,740 of NW_027466142.1, forward strand.
GACCGTCAGGACGGCGTCGGCCTCTCGCAGACGGGTTCAGAGGATGGGATGATGGGTCAAATGCGGGGGACCTGTTTTCGTTCGGGATGTGACAATCACACGGACTTTAATTTGACTTCAGGGCGACTGAGACACTCAGCCCAATAGCCAGAGTTTGATAGAATGTTAAATATTATTCAGAAAAAGGCCATAGAACCAACACAGTGCTTGATAAAGATCTGACAAGTGATACAATATTGGACCTTTAATAGAAAATCTTTGCATAATGATGATATGAGGAGTTTGTTCCTCAGCACTGTACAATAAAAAGATACATGGAACATGAAGCTTGTTTTCTATCTTTACTTGTGCAGTGATGACTGTAGCCGGGTTCGTCCCTCACAAGCAGAAGGGACACGTGTTGTTCTTGCTGGTCTCCAGCCACGGTCTGATGCAGTCCCTGTGGATGGTGTGGGAGCAGCCCAGCGGGTGGCGCTGCTCCGGATCCACGTGCTTCTGGCAAATCGGGCACAGCCTGCGGGCTTCGACTGCGGCGGGAGCGGCTCTCTGTGCGGGCTGGGCCACGGTGCCAGACCCCTCGTTCTTTGCCAGCCTGAGCCCCACCTGCACCACCACCTCCTCCATGGACATGCCGGCCAGCGTGCCGCGAGAGTTCTTCACCTGCTGGAGCAGCGACGTCAGCTGGGCCTTGGTGCATTCTGGGAAGCGACTGCCGAGCCTCTCCAGCAACTTGTCGAGTTTGTCTTGCTTCCCGGCGGCTGCGATGGTTCTGGGCGGAGGCGTGGAAGGAGCCAAGGGGTTGCTGAGCTGAGGAGGCGGAGACGGAGAAACGCTGGGAGGGGGCGTGGCCCCGACTGGAGGTCTGGCGAAGGCCGGGGGAGGCGAGGGCTGCGGGGGAAAGTAGGGCTGGTGGTGGTGCGGAGGACGATGCGGGGCCAGGTAGAAGTGCGGCGGCGGCGGCGGGTAGTGGAAGGGATGGAAGGGCTGCTGGTAGAAGTGCGGGTGCCTCGGTGGAGGGAAGGGCCGGTTCTGTACGGGCAGCGGCAGAGGAGGAGGCGGGGCTCTGAACACTGGGGACGCCAGCGACTGCATCACCTGCTTGAATTTCAGATCAGCCTGAGGAGAGAAACATGCATCAAAATAAAGCTTAATCGCCCTTTAGAGCTTTTAGAACTCCGGAAGGTGAATGCAGTGAATCTGCTCTGTGAGGTTCTGTTGATTTTTTTTTTTTTTTAAATTGTACAAAGCGCTTTAAGATGCCTTCGGATGTGATTTACCCCCAATTTGCACCAAAAAACGTCTGCAGTGCGACCGGCTCTGTAGCAGACAGCAGCCATGAAAATCAGTGTGTGTGTTCCCTGCGTCAAGCGCAGCAATTAAATCGTTCAGGCAGGAAGTCAATGGCTGGAAAACACGGTGGCTCCGGGTGATTTTCATCATGGTATACAATGTGCTGGATTTAGTTTTTATATGTGCTGTATTTTACTGTGAAACGTCAACGTGACGTGTCGGCTTCGACACTGTTCAGTTTGGCTGTCAAACAATAAAGCAGATTTCACTTGAACTCTGAAACTATGATGAACAAAATGCAGGTAAACTTTAAATACCTGCATTTTGTATGATGCCAGCAGTTTGGTTTAGTTTACACAGAGCGATACTTGAGACACAGTTGGGAGAGTTTTGTTTCACTATTGTATTCTTTAAAACGCATGGCAAACTGCCTACCCTTTTTTTTTTTTTTTTTTTTTTTTTTTAATGAATCAAATAAACTGAGGTGAGTCGAGGCAGGAGGTACAACATGTCGAGCAGAGCACACAGACACTTACCATTGGTACCTGTGGCAGCACTGGCACGTTGATCCTGGGCAGGGACTCCAACTCGCGGCCCTGGTGCAGCTGCTGCAGGACCTCCTCGAAGCGGCTCTGGAGCTCCGTCTGGTTCCGCCGGACCAAGTCCTCCTTCTTCTCCCACTGCTGCCTCTCGCCGTCGTACTGCTGGGGCAGCTCCACTCTCAGGATGTTCAGGTACTGCCCCACCTGGTGGGTGGGGGTGGGACCACAGGGTGGACGTCCAGTCAGGCTGGTTTTGCTCCAACTGCACTGCAACATCCTCCCGCTCCCTGTACCTCTCTCTGCCAGTCCTGGATGTGAGCCATGGCCACGTCTCTCTGCTGCTCCACGGCGGCGACCTCGTCCTGCAGCGCCAGCCGCTGGGCCTCCTCCGCCTCCTTCTTCACCCGCTCCAGCTCCTGCTTCAGCTCCGTCAACTCGTCTCGCCACTTCTTCTTCTCGTCCAGCTGCTCCTTGGTGAGCTCGCGCAGCTTTCTGCAGCTCTCGTCCAGCTCGTCGTTCAGCCTACAGGGGGCAGCAGGGAGAGAGGACAACACACACAGAGGGCGCTGCTTTCTACCTGAGACATCGTGACTCCTGCAAAGTTCAAATTCCTGAAGCCTAACAGGTTGGATATCACATAGATCCCCTTTCTGCGTCAGAATTTTACCTCATAATGGTCTCATTTTCTTTGTTTTTCTCTAAGATCATTTCCTCTTTCTTGGCTAAGAAGTTCTTGATGGTTGCCTTGGAGTTGTTGAGCTGCAGCTTCACTCGCACAGATTCCAACTTTTGCAGAAGTGCCTGAAAGCACAGGGAGAATGTGATGGTCAGCTACTCCTCTGAGTCCAAGTTGTTCCAGTCCTGAACAACTCTGGAAAAAGTCTTGCCTTATGCTGCTGCTTTGCCGCCTCCTGCTTATTCAGTAGTTCTTGTATGTCTTTGTTGCATTTCTCATTCTCCTCCTGCTGCTTCTTCATCAGCCCCTCGTACCGCTCGTTCAGAATGGAGTTGTGATTGAAGGTGGCTTCCACATGATTCTCCCAGTCGGCATCTGTGTTGACGCCTGAGTCGGTGGTCGTGCCACCCTTCTGCAACGGATCTGGCAAGAGAATGCAATGTGTCAGGAGGCCGACGAAGAAAATATCTGAATGATTTGAAAACCGCAGACGCCCACGGCCGCTGACACTCAAGGACACCTGTGAAAGTGCAGGTGAGGGGGAAAAATAAGCCAAGACAAAACAGGCAGGACCTCAGGGTTTGGGCAATGAGCAAGATGTTCATTCTGCTGATTATTCTCTTCAACTGCTACAGTCTGTCTGTCTTGAGGAGAATGAAAGTCGACTACTGGAGTAAGAACCTTTTTTTATTTTTTATTTATTATTATGTCACTTAATCTAAAATGGCTGTATTCAGAATATTACACTGACAATCGACCTGTCTAGTAAAACTGGTTAATCAGTCTTGTGTGTGTCTCATGACTGGGTTAAATATGAAACTCGTGGCCTTGTATGGAAGGTACAAACGTTTTCCTTAATATTTGCTGAACTTCTGAACAGGCAGCTAATGGGAAAAACACAACAGAAAGCGGCGGCATTGAATAATACTAATATGTTTCTATCTTAGCACAGTTTGGAGACGTAAATTCTTCTCACGTTCAATTTCAAGCTCAAACGCTGCTCGGGCGCGAGTCTGACGCCACGAAACTTGGATGAGTTTCGTTTACGGGTAAACTAACAACACATGTGCACGCGAACGCACCTTCGACGGTCATATTCGCCAACGGCAGCTCCAGTTCCTCCGCGTGTGTTGTCACTTGCTGAACTTTGGGCTCTTCCTCCGAGGCCATGTCGACAGTTGCCTCGCTTGCTTCCATGCAAACGGAACCAAATAGAACGAGGCAGATGTCTCCTTTTCACAGAGTTTCCCGGCTGGTTTGAAGCCGTCTGAAACAGGAAATGGAAACGTTTTCAGCAACAGCAATAATCTGATGCGCCTCTACAACTAAGTACCATATCTAAAATAACAATTTCTCCATCCAGTTTGTATGCGTTTACAACGTGAAAAACCGATTCGTTATCAACCCGGAAGTGATTGTGTCATAGCCATCCGTCTCAAACATCCCAAAGATCGTATATTGAGGTTTCGTTTTAAAACCAACGAGCGTCACCGCATGTCTATTATTATTATTATTATTATTATTATTATTATTATTATTATTATTATTATTATTATTATTATTATTATTATCTGTACTTTCTTAAAACAAAAACCCTTTCATAGATGTAATTAGGAAAAATTAAGTTATTGAATTTAATGCAATGGATCAGGATCGATTTCTTTGAAACTTGTTTTAATTTTTTAGAGTACAAATTATTTTAATCTTTTTAAATGTTTATTATTTTACTCAATGCATCCCGGAGGCGTCCCGTTACATGACTAGTGGCACTGATAAACTAAAAAAAACATTTTTATTTTTTGCGTTAGGCTACTTGGGTCCGCTCCCCTTTGAAATTAATTAATTCACCCATATAAGCGCCACTCTCTTAGTGCGATTGATAACTGTCCTGCCTTCACAGTTCACACAACAAAGCGCTTAAAATTCCACGACACAATTCTTAGCGCTTATGACATAATTCGTGTTCCAATTCGCGTCTGACTTTTATCGCTCGTCACCGGTTTCTTTTTCTTTTTCTTTTTTCCTTTTTACCGGAAAGTAGGCCCCAGGTAAAACCAAACCCCCCAAAAATAACGAAACGAGCGACGGAGTGAGTCCTCTTCGTTTTTGCCACCTCTCCAGCTTCAATCAGGGAGTCCGGTTAGTCACATGACAGCGCTTCCACTCGCCGCTGCTCCTCCTCTCCTTTCTCCCAAGCCGTCAGTCGACCTGTTCCCACCCCGCACCCGCACCCACACCGGTCCGTCGCTTGTTTGTGTCGCCGTCAAGCTAGCAGTTAGCTGTCAGAACCGTGAGCCGCAAGGGACGAACATGGCGGACACAGCCAGGGACCCTCCTGCGGCGCACTCGGGCTTCCAGGAGCTGGAGGACGGGGAGGACCTGTTCCAGGAGGTGAGTAGCAGCAGGAGGAGGATGAGGTGGTGGTGAGGGGAGGCCGATGTAGGGCGTTCTGCTTTCCAGCTGAGAACGAGCAGGAGGTGGGAACGAAGGAGCGGAGAGAGGGGTGCTCTTGAAAATTGTGATATTTTTGAATGGGGTTTGGTGTGTGCCAGGGAAGCGGCCGTTTGCGTCGTCGTCGTTCCCTGACAAACAACAACAGCAGACTGTAGTAACGCTTCACACACACACACACACACACACACACACACACACACACACACACACACACACACACACACACACACACACACGCCGTGCGCAAACGACAGTTACAGGAGCCCGGGAGGGTCACTTGTTTGCGCCGAGAGAAGAGGAATAGGTGTGTTTACTCGCCGTCAGGTGACAGTCATAGGTGGAGGTGGTGCGTTCAGGGCCCCATGGATGGGTGGAGAAAAAATAACCCGGAAAACCCACAAAACTGCAGTTCACTTGCAGTTCTGTGGTGGCCTCATTTGACGTTGATCTCACAACTAAAATTTTTTAAAGGTCATCGAGATGTCTTTTTGTTATTCTGTTGTTTTTGTGTACTTTAGCATTATGTCCCAGTTCTGTTGTTTTGTTCCAGATTCAAATGATTGGCCATATGTATATTAAAAGTGACGGGAGCCTCAGTCTTTCAACCCAATAGTGTCTGAAACAAAACATTGAATGCTGACTCGTCATTTTGAAGCACAGTTCACCATCCGGTTTGTCATCTCCCTCCAAAATTGTCGTCACAGCTGTTCCTCAAACCGCTGGCGTTACCTCTATGTTTTGATTTCGAGGGGAGACAAACCTGTTGCAGTTTCCAGGTGAAATGCAGTTTCCTGCTTGAGCAGCAGCGCCAGCCAGTGATGGAAGCTGGATGAGGTCTTTTGTGCCCTCAGGCTCTTGGACACCTCGTGCAACTCCAGTGGAACACTCGGAATTGGACGGATTTTGCACAGACAAACTGGCCCAACTGTTTGGCTCGGCTCGACCATCGTCTCTCACGCAATACAAGTTGTCCCATTTTCTTCCAGATTGAATTCAAACAGGCAGAGCGATATAATTGAGCGTAAACCTGCAGACAAACGCGTGTGCTCACGTCTCAAAAGGAACCACAGGATGCCGTCTGTGCTTCTGTTCCTCTAAGAAAACACTGGGAATGTGTGATTGATGCTTTCGGGAGCCTGAAAAGCGAATCTAATCTTTCGGCACGTGAATAAGTTAATAATCCTAATAAGAAGATTGTGTTCCCACATACATCGAGTTCCCTCCTTCCTTCCTCTTTGTATGACGACAGATTGATGGTGTCTGCTGAGCCCTCTCCTCCTCCTCCACCTCCACATCCTCTCCATCAGCTTATTACAGTTATGACCTCTGTCTGTAGCGGCGTGACAGCATCTTCCCGATAATGAGACTTGCATTATCCTTCTCGGGAACCAAACCGATTCCCCGTCGTTGCACATTGTCACCACGTGGTTTTGTTGTGTTGAACTGATTCAGCAGAAGTTTGTCTTCTGGACTTTGTCCCTCGTTACACACTCGCACCTGACCAGCGGAGGAGCTCTGCCTAAACTGTCACGTGAGGTCTTTCAGTGGCCAGCCAATCATCTGTCAGCACCTTCGAATCATAACTCTGAGACAACTTCTGCACTTTAATTTTGAGGCGTTATGCCACTGACTTTCGCAAGTAAAACCAATGACAATGACACTAAATCAGGTCTTCACAGTTTCCCCTTTCAGTCTGTTCAGTTTTTATTTTTTGCTCTCTGAATTCTCTGAGTTCTCTCTCCATAGACCAAGTGTAAACACTACCAGTCAAAAGTCTGGACACAGCCTCTGAATTTAATGCCTTTTCTTTAATTCTCATGACTATTGACATTGCAGTTTCCCGCTGAAGGCATACAAAACCACGTATGAACACACATGGAATGATGTAGGAAACAATAAAAGTGTAAAATAACTCTATACACTAAACACTTTTTATATTTAAATTCTTTGAAACTGCCACCTTTCATAAAAAGCATATTTAGAGTTATTGGATGTGTTTTTCATTTGCTTCATAATTACACCTATCTTGCTCATGTATTCGATGTCTTCAGTGTCTCTCTACAGTGTATTTAAACTAAATAGCAGCAACCTTTCAGCACCCAAGACTTTGAAAACTGTACTTTTCTCGTTGATATTACCGTAAATATTGGTACTTGCGCAATGCCAGCGCTCAGTCCCGTCGCTGAACATCTGCTCAGTGGTCCCTCCTCTCATTACAAAACACAACAAACATGCTACTGAGAGGCTGGATTTTTGTCGACGGACCTCGTCGAGCCCGTTATTGGTGCTCGTCCTCCTGGAGGCCGTGAAATCCCTCCAGTGAATGAATTCCTTGTCACGCCGGCCGGGAAAACTCTTCAAATCTCGACGGATCAAATTGAGTTCTAACTGGGAGCTTTTTGTCTGAGCGGCGCACGCAACGTGGCTCCGCCTCCTCCACCGTGACACAGCCACTCGGGTTTTCATTCGCGCCGCCGCGATGTTTCAGTTGTGGGACAGGCTGAAACAACGACAGAGTCAAGTACAAGGACGAGTCGTCTGTCTGTGAAAATATCTTCTGATTGGGGGGAACAACGGTTTCTTACCTCAAGTATGTTGTCACGCACGCACGCGCGCACGGACACACACACACACACACACACACACACACACACACACACACACACACACACACACCATTACCAGTACTGTTGTGAAGAAGTAATGACTTGCAGAGTGCTGACCACAAGAACAGTGTGTGTGTGTGTGTGTGTGTGTGTGTGTGTGTGTGTGTGTGTGTGTGTGTGTGTGTGTGTGTGTGTGTGTGTGCGTAAACATTGTCTGGGTTCACTTAGTACTTTTTCACCAGGGCCAATAATCGGATGAAGGATGTTAAGTTCCACTAAAGCTCGACTTTTTTTTTTTTTGCGCCCTGTTGTGTATCACTGTCAGAAGGCGACTTCTCTTAGTCAGCGTCAGCGTCAGTGTGTGTGTGTGTGTGTGTGTGTGTGTGTGTGTGTGTGTGTGTGTATTCTGCTGGTCATCGCAGTTCAGCTCTCACTTGAGTTTCCTGTAGTGTTTCCTGCCGTGTCCTCGCCTTCCCTCCGCCAGAAGCTCTCGGGTCACCAGGTGATGTTTCATGAATGAAATTCAGCAAATTGGGCAAAAAAAAAAGAAAAAAAAAGAATGTTTTGCCGCGTGCATATAGTTGTATTTCACACAGTTCAGACACGACTGAGCACACTTGTTCTGAACGTACACGTCCCACCATATGTCAATCAGTAGGAAGTGGCTCCCTGGGGCCAGATGTAGGGGGCGCCACAGGATGTTTGGCTGCGTTACATAACTCTTTAAAAGTCAAAGTTTTGGATCCGCAGCTCTTGTGTGAAAACTGCTGACTGGTGCCTCGCCGAAAATCATTGTCATCAACATTTGGGAAATCGCCGCCCGAGTTTTGTAGAGTTGTGCGACAGAAAAGCTGGCTGGTGTCTCTGCAACACTTTGAGATGGTCTGTGATCCATCTGCGCAGCTTTTACCTGCATTACTAATTAATGTTCTGTATTAGCTGACTGGCCACGGTGCAGTTTAGACGTAAATGTTTGAACAGAGGTTTGTATAAGTGTGTGTGTGTGCGTGTGCGCGTGTGTGTGTGTGTGCGTGTTGGCTGGCAGTGTTTCCTCTGGCATCTCACTGTGTTTTTTTTCGCTGAGTAAGGAAGCAGGAAGCTCCTCCGTATCATCACACATTTCCTCTTCTCTCCTTCTGCACACACACTCTGCCCCTCCACCCCCACCACTGACACACACACACACACACACGTACGCACACATAAACGTGCCTAATAGCAGTATTCAGCCTTTTAAACAGACTCTCTTGGTCAATCTCAAATTTGACCTATTTCGCTCACATCACATTTCAGCTTTTTGTCTCCTTCCAAACAGTTTTTTTCTTAGCGGGAGGATGTAAACAGAGGGCTAAATGTGCTTTCAGAGTTATTTGTGTTGCTGTGTAGCTGCTCCACGGGGTTGTGGGATGGAAAATAAACTGGAAGGTCAGTGTCGTTGCGCTAAAGTTGTGTTTGCCTTGGAGGTGTGTCGCCGTGCCTGCACGTTGTTTGGCCTTCGTTGTTTTGGGACTCGTCTCGTTCTGTCTCACCGTCAGTCCATTGAGCTTTTAAGATCAGGTAGGATGAAGTTGCGTGAATAATATTGTGTTGGCCACGCTTGGTGGTGGCGCAGAAAAGCTGATCCGTTGTTTTGCAACAGTCTGTTGCTGGGGGAACTTTGGCCGGAGCAGCAGATCATCACCTCTTTCCTGTCCGCGACCGTTTGCCGTGATGTCATGTGACCGGCGCCCCCTCGCTGCTGATTGCTCAGCTTTACGGTCAGTGTTTCTGGCGGAGCAGCTGGCCCTGCTTCCTGGCAGGCTGCAGGATGTTGAGGAGGACGGATGACACAAGCTGCCTGCCGGGGAGGTTTTTTTCTTTCCTCCCTCCAACTTCTTCTTCTTCTTCTTCTTCTTCTTCTGTGGAATGTGTTGATTCAGCACTGTGGGCACTATAGAGCCGTAGCAATAAAGTTTCAACCAGGTGCCTCATTGAGAAGCTCAGCTTTTTTGAAGAATTGAAGCCCTGGAATAAGGAGAGGATGAAAAACATCCATGATAGAACGATCACTCACCCCAGTATCAGTCAGTGCGTTTACATGGCACTAGAGAAATTCGAATTATTGCCTTAGTCCGATTATGATCGGAGAACTCACGTGCATGTAAACACCTTACTCCGATTATGATCGGAGTTTGAGAACTCCGATTGGAATCGGAGAACTCCGATTGAGACACCCAGATAATGCGATTGGAATTCGAATTTCTCTGCCATGTATACGCCTTACCCCTGTTTTACACCAGAAGTGTCTGCAGAGCGTCTGCAGAGCGTCCGCGTCGACGCAGTGAAACGCGGCCACTAAAGTCAATGAGCAGGTTCACACCAGGCGCAGAGCGTCCGCGTTTCAGAAGCGTTCCAGAAGCAGTAAAACGCGACCCGCTGGAAAAGAACGCCAGAATTTATTCTTTGACGCTTGCCGCGTCCCTCCTGCGTCAATCGTAGCAGGTGGGATCGTTCAGACAGGAAGTCAATGGTGTAAAAACACGGTGGATCCGGTTGATTTTCATCATAACACACAATGTGCTGGATTTTGTATTTATATGTGCTGTACTTTACTGTGAAACATCAACGTGACGCATCGGCTTCAACGCTGTTCAGATCGGCCGTCAAACAAAAACAGATTTCACTTTGAATCTCAAACTATGAAGAACAAAATGCATCTATACTATACTTTAAATACCTGCATTTTGTATGATGCCAGCAGTTCGGTTTATCATTTTTTTTCTTTTTTTACACACAATGATACTTCGAGACACTGTCCCAACAGTGTCTCGAAGTATCAATGTTTTGTTTCATTGTTGTTTTCTTTAAAAACACGCGAAAACTACCTGGGTTGTCGCGCGATCTTGCAATCCTCGCGTGAACCGATCGAGCCGCTGCGCGAGACGCTCTGCTCGTAAAACGCGTCCTGTGTGGGAGGGTGCTGGAGCGTCAGCAGAGCGTCAACGCGGTCGCTCTGCTGACGCTTCTGGTGTAAAACGGGGGTTAATCGGACTATTAACTGGACAACGCGAGTGCGCACGCGCCACGCCTCGCTCTCGCGACTCATGACCGCACAACTACGTCGTCTTACAAAACAGACGGCGCGAAACAACCTGGCAAACGCGAATAAGAATGTTGACATTTGGAGAGAGGATGAGACCGGGGTGATGCTTTCTCTTCTAAAAGAGATGGACATATTAAAATAACGCGCAACAGAGACCTTTTTAAAAAGGTAGCGCAGCAAATGCAGGGCTCCGGCTTTGCGCACCCCTGAACAAACACGTATTCGTTCGTATTTATATTTCTACCTTTTCGTTCACATTTTTTGTGAGTTAGAAGAATTTTAACTTTGTAAATAAAAGCACACCAAAGAGATGTTTTTCTGATTTGTTTTTATTTTGGTAATTTCGCTGTTATTCTGCTGGAAACGGCGTGCAGCGGCACCAGCTTCCTCCACGGTCGGCACTTTAATGAGCGTGTGTATAACTGAAGACACCGTTCCTTTGCAAAACCTGTACACAAACTCTCCCACCAGTCTGCTCCAAACCCGAATCCAACAAGAACGAGAGTTTCGGATCCGTAGCGACGGCACAAAGCGTAGCATCGAAGACAGTTGTGTTGTTGTAGCCCTCCAACAGCAGACGACGTTCTTGTCTGCCTTTTAAAATCACCATGAGCACAAGAAATAGGGCACACCTTATCTGCTAAGCAAGTAACACGTACATTATGAACTATCGTTCCATATCATAATGATTTAATATGTCAACCGAAAGCAGCTGACCGGCTGAAAAGACTCACTCCACCCCCTAGTGTTGGGAAGAGGACATGTTCCTGTCAATAATTTGAATTTCTCAGCTGCATGTATACGGGGACCAAGGTGAGAACTCCGATTGGACGAGAAAACCGAATTATTGCTGAGTCCGATTAAGCTCTGCATGTAAACGCACTGAGTGTGTCAAGGTGCGAGATGTCAGCGCAACTACTGCCGCTGTTGTTCTTTATTCACAACAGTCTGGAGTTTATCTCATTGATGGAAACATAATAAGAACTTATTGTATATTTGAACTTCCTTTTTTATCACCAACACTGGCTTTGCCTTTCCCTTTAGAGGCAAACGAGGATATTGTTTGAGGGGGAAAATAACTCGACAACTTCTCCTAAAGTCTTATTCACTGTTGTTTGACATTTTGTTGCTGTTGTTTCTCTCAGCCCGGACCGGCCAACATTCCTGCTGAAAACACCGGCACCAAGTCCAATGGGCCCAAACAGGCATCGCTGTTTAATGACGACACAGACGACCTATTTGCCGGTACACAAGAACACATACACACACGAACACACACACACACACACACACAAACACACACACACACTCTCCTGCAGGCCGACTGGGCTGTTGACTGTGTTTCCTGGTGTCCTGCCCACAGAAGCGACGGAGGAGGTCTCGCTGGACAGTCCCGACAGAGAAGTGCTGCTGTCGGACGGACCGTCGCCCGCCATCACCCCCATCACCCCTCCCATCTCCGTCATCACCCCCCGCATCACCATCGGCCACGATGACATGTTCACACACTCGTCCTTCGATGAGGTGAGCGGACTCGCAACACAGCTACTGACAGTAATGTAAGATGAATGGGGGAAAAAAAGTAGAGAAAGAAGTCAAGCTGGTAAAAGGTCAGAGGTCATGATTGACACGACTGTTGGTGTGGTTTTTCTTTTATTTCTTCTTCAGATTGAGGAGGAGGAGGGAGACGATTCATTGGACATCAGCATATCAGTGTCTGACCCAGAAAAAATTGGTGAGTGCACACGGATTTACTCACCATTAACGGCTTTTCACCTTATGTTCGTCTTTTGGAGAGTTTTCACTCTTCAGAGGCATCACTGCTGTTTGTTGTGCTCCTGAATGCTTTGGCAGGGTTGGAAACACTCTGACAAGTTCAACCAGTTTGAGCTCCCTGGCTTCCATCCGCTCCTCTGTTTTATTTTATTTATCAACGCTAACGATGTTTACACATGATAAGTTCCTTAAAGGGTCACATGACTGCGCGTGTCTTCCAGGTGACGGCATGAACGCCTACATGGCCTACAAAGTGACCACCAAGGTGAGAGAGCACGGCTGGTGCCTTGTGTTGCCTTGTCGAGTGAAAGGAATCAGTGGAACTGAAACATAACACTCGCCATTTTTACATTTGAACTGTGTGTGAGATAGGTGGATATCTGGATAGATAGACGGATAGATAGATAGATGGATAGACAGATAGATAGACAGATGGATTGACAGACAGATAGACAGATGGATAGACAGATAGACAGATGGATAGACAGATGGATAGACAGATAGATAGATAGATAGATTGGTAGATAGATAGATAGACAGATAGATAGATAGATAGATATACAGATCGATAGATAGATAGATGTCTATGTATGTACATATTTGATATATGTTCACCTCTACTAAGACGCTCATCCACGGCTCTGTGCCTCCAGACCTCCCTCTCCGTCTTCAAGAGCCAAGACTTTGCCGTCAAGCGGCGTTTCAGCGACTTCCTGGGCCTGCACGGCAAACTGGCCTCCAAGTACTTGCACGTGGGCTACATCGTCCCTCCGGCACCGGAGAAAAGCATCATGGGTAAGCTGAGCTGCAGCGAACACGCAGTCGCAGGCTGTTTGTGAATCTGAGTAATCCCTCGGCTGATTCCACCGTCGGCCTCCGCCTCTGCAGGCATGACCAAAGTGAAGGTGGGGAAGGAGGACCAGTCGTCCAACGAGTTTGTGGCGAAGAGGAGGTCGGCGCTGGAGAGGTGAACCTGCACTGCCAGAGACTGACGCACACAGCCAGACTGAAATCTCCTGCTGCTGCCTCCCAAAAAAAAATGCCTGACCTGTGTTTGCAGTTAGAAAACAGATTTAATTGCAGTTAATTTGCTAATAATAATAATAATAATGGATTGGATTTATACGGAGCTGAAAGTCGTCATTGTTCGACACTTGTTAATCAAGGAGAAAAGAAAAGTTTGTCTCGTCGGCGCACCTCTTTGAAATTCTGGTGCTTTGCGGTCATGTGATTAGTGATGCTGCGGGTCATTACGGAGACAAACTGGCTCGCAAGCCCGGTCGACGAAAGGTTATAAACCACAAAAATTAGGGCCGTCGTTATGACGATGGCGGGAAGCGACGGCGTGCGCTGAACGGGAGGCGAGCAGGTGGGCGGGGCTGACATTCCCCTGCCCTTTACTGATGATGCCGCTTGATTGACGGGAAGGTCAGCCAGTGACGGGTGGCGGAGCTGCAGAATTCCACGCTGATGGACACACACACGCAGCAACAAACATCAATGGTGATTTTGCTTTGAGAAATGCCAGTGTTTGATGCTGAATACTTCAGGAGGAAGATTACGTCTTGAAGCTCAATATTAAATAAATGAGGCTCCGGTGAGGCCAGGAGACCCAGGAACCCAAACCTTTCAAGCTGATCTCTGTTGTGTTGTGTTGTGTGTGTGTGCATTTCTCCCTGCAGGTACCTGTTGCGAACGGTGAAACACCCCATCCTGCTGAAGGATCCCGACGTGCTGCAGTTTTTGGAGAGCTCAGAGGTAAACAGCTCGCCAGCAGTTCAGATTATTCCCGAAGCAATTGACCGTCTGATCCTGTGATGAAAATGAGAACCTTTGGAGTGGAAGGACCCACTTAGGTTTTATTCATTTATTAGTTATTGATTTTTTTTTCTTGTGTCGAACGTCCATCGGCAGCCCGGCCGTGTTGAGACGTCTCGCTGGGACACAAAGTCTTCAAAATCCCTCCACCCCAGACCCCCCCACCCCCCACCTGCAAGAAAAGCCCTCAGAAAACCCTTTCCTGACTTTTCTCTCATTTCTTTTTCTCCACTCGGAAGCAAAAAAAAAAGCGAGCAACAAGGTCGGCGCAGCCGGTCTGCGGCCGCGAGTCCAGCGCCGTTTGAAAACTGCCTCAGGGTTTAAGGAGCCGCGGCGTTTCCTGTTTCCTCGTTTTAGTTCTCCTCCCCCGACTAAACCCCCCGTAACACGTCCTGCTGTTGCTCTCTCCTCCTCCTCCTCCTCTTCCTCCTCCTCCTCTCCCTCCACCACCTCCTCCTGCCCTCCATCAGCCACCTCAGCGCTGCCGCCATGGTGTCGGGAAGCGGCCGGCAGTCGTTGGGTCCAGAATAAATGGCCTGGTGTCACCGACTTAACAGATGAATCACTCGGACGCTTGGCCGAGCGTGTCGCTCCGTCCGGCCAGCTTAATGAAACACAGTCCGTGTGTGTGTGTGTGTGTGTGTGTGTGTGTGTGTGTGTGTGTGTGTGTGTGTGTGTGTGTGTGTGTGTGTGTGTGTGTGTGTGTGTGTGGAAATTGAAAGCTTGCCCTCCCTCCCTGCTGCCTTCACACCTTCACCCCGGTCCCCACGTTAGCGCCCCCTCCTCCCCCCGGGGACCCAGCCCCTCCCCCTTAGCCCCCCGCACGTCCACGTTGAGTGAAATTGGTGTTTGCTGTTAGCAGTGATAGGAGGGTTTTACATCTGCAAAACGTCTCGGACCAAAGTAAACTTTTCTCCCAAAATGAAGAAAAATGAGGCTATTTTCAGACGGACGTCCAGCCGCAGCAAAGTTCCCAGCGGGGATTTTGCACCACTTTGGCACATTAAGCACGTGGCCTGTTGACCGAGCGCAGAACGTGGGAGACATTACAATCAGAGGGGCCGAGGAACCGACAGCAACCTTGATTGAGAAAGGAAAGATTGAGAGAAATCTTTTGATCTGTAATTTCTTTCTTGTTTTCTGTGATGACTTTATTCTAACCTGAGAATTGTTTTATTCTTGCAAAATGTTTTTAATTCATTTGGATTACTTTCGTAGCACTTTTACATTTCCTTGTTAAAATATAAAGTGCGTTATAAATAAATGTATTATTATTATTATTATTATTATTATTATTATTATTATTATTATTATCATTATTATTCTTAGAAAAAAGAAAAAAAAACAGGAGAATGCACCCTGGAATAAAGAACGGGCAAAAAGAAAAATTGCCAGGAGGTTTAAAAATAATGCAACCTAACGGGCAGCACAATCATCAAAATGTAGACAACAAAAGATGTTGACTCAAAAGAGGCAAAGTTGTTTGAAAAAAGACAATGAAATAAAAGGAAAAGTTTAGATAAAGATGCTCAAAAAGCAAATGAAGAGAAACAAAAATAAAAAATAAAAACAGGAAGAAAAAAAAAGCAAAAGCAAAAAAAAGGAAGGAAAAACATGTGGAGAACAAATGAAACCATGAGTAGCACAGCAGAGATGAGTGAAGCTGCTGCCACACGTGATATTGGAAACACGTGGACAAAACTGAAGCTGCTTTGTAGTTGATCCACGAGGCTTCGTCCCCTCCCCCTCCTGCCAAGAGCAATGATTCAATTATGATAAAAAGCTTAAAGCAAACAAAAGTGTTTCTGGGTCTTAAAAAAACTGTCTCTGCAGCTGCTGATCTATGTGTGTGTGTGTGTGGTGTTTGCACACCATCCAGTTGCCGCGGGCGGTCAACACTCAGGCTCTGAGCAGCGCCGGACTCCTGCGGATGGTCAACAAGGCCGCAGACGCCGTCAACAAGATGACCATCAAGATGAACGAGTCGGACGCTGTGAGTGCTGTGACCTTTGACCCTTGGCACACTGCAAGAAATAAAAAAACACGACGAGATGGGCAGTAACGGGCGTTTGGCCGACTATCCAGTCCTAATAAACCCTCCTTGTGTGTGTGTTGGCGTTTGTGTGTGTGTGTCAGTGGTTTGAAGAGAAGCAGCAGCATTTTGAGAATCTGGATGTTCAGCTGAAGAAGCTTCACGCCAGCGTGGAGTCTCTGGTATGCCACAGGAAAGGTACGAGTCCCTCACACTGAGCTTGTTCAAGTGTGTGTGTGTGTGTGTGTGTGTGTGTGTGTGTGTGTGTGTGTGTGTGTGTGTGTGTGTGTGTGTGTGTGTGTGTGTGTGTGTAAAATGCAAAATCACATAGATTTTTTCATAAATGTGTGTTATTTTTTTTTTTTTGTCTAATCAAAACACCCAAATTACCCCTCGCTTCAGTCAGTTCAGACTTTTTCCATTTGAAGCTGGCTGATTCCTAAGATGAACAGCAGGGGGCTGTAGTGCTCCACTCACATGCCTCATGGTCACAGAAGAAGAAGATCCTGCAACTGGACATTAAAATCTTTTCTAAAGTCTTTTCTGTCACTAGTTGGAAAGATTTTTTTTCTTGCATTTAAAAAAAAAACAATCTTTTTCTCATTTCAAAATGTGTTTTGACAAGAAATGTGAAAACAAAACAAAACAAAAAAATCAAGTGTTGATTTTTATAGCCAAGATTTACGCACACATATACAAGATTCCCATCAGGCCTCCAACTTGAACCCCCGACCAGTGTCACAGTGAGAGCTTCAACTGTGGCTGCAACCAGGACGACGACGACGACGATGATGATGATGATGATGATGATGATGATGTTTGCAGAGTTGTCGGTCAACACGGCGCAGTTCGCCAAGTCGGCGGCCATGCTGGGGAACAGCGAGGACCACACGGCTCTGTCTCGCGCCCTGTCCCAGCTGGCCGAGGTGGAGGAGAAGATCGACCAGCTGCACCAGGACCAGGCCAACGCCGACTTCTTCCTCTT